>NC_135806.1:12348820-12648820 GCF_964213995.1 Mustelus asterias
AACGTTTGACAAGATTCAGACAGACAGCATTGTGCAATCTGGGGCAAAGGTCATTGTTAAGATTTTTTTACTGCATAATAAAAGATCCTTTGTTCTTTTATAGCTGTTGCCAACATTATGGTTACAGACTTTGATGCAAGATAAACTGAAGATTAATTTGCAGTTAACGCCAAAGTCCCGATCTTTAAGGGACCACCTGTATTGGTAGCTAATCACGTAGAAATGTTCCTAGAATGACCGAAGCTTTCAAATCATAAAATGAAGTGAGAGCATCTTCAAAATGAAAAATTTAAATACCATTGCGACGACACGGTGCCAAACTTTAATGGGAAGAAAAAAAAACACATAAAAATGTTTTTAAAATATATATTTCATTGTTACAAATTATTTGCAACAGTATTTAGTAAACGGGTGCTTCCCTGAATTTACGCAAAGGGATGTGTTTAAAGTTTATTTATTAGTGTCACAAGCAGGCTTACATTAGCACTGCAATGACCTTACTGTGAAAATCCCCTAGTCGCCACACTTGGGTGCCTGTTTGGGTACATTGAGGGAGATTCTAGCATGGCCAGTGCACCTAACCAGCACATCTTTCGGACTGTGGGAGGAAACCGGAGGACCCGGAGGAAACCCACGCAGACATGGGGAGCACGTCCAAACTCCACACAGACAGTGACCCAAGCCGGGAATCGAACTCAGGCCCCTGGGGCTGCGAGGCAGCAGTGCTAACCACTATGCCACCGTGCCACCCTTACGGTGCCGCTGTGTACCCCAATGGGAGCTCCGAGCTTTGAGATACTGAGGCCAACAGCCTATCATAGAAATTTGAGTGTAGCATTGGATTCCTTGCATATGCTCTCAGTGTACATGACTCGCAGTGGCATGAGACTCTGTACCATGTGCAAAATAATGTACGCATCAGAGCTTCTGCAAAGTTATCAGTTCCTTGTTGTACGTTATACCACTCACCAGAGATACTTTCGCCTCAAGCCACTATGCTGTTATTCATTAAATCAAGACTATACAAGAAGTAAGCATTCAGATGATTCATTATGGTTTGGAGTGGGACATGGGAGTGGGACCCACCTAAGGAAAATAATGTACTTCTTAGAGCAGAGGAGATTAAAGGAAGATTTAAATCGAGCTGTTGGAAATCATGAAAGGTTTTGATAGAATAAATAAGGTGAAACTTTCTGATGGCAAGAAGGTCAATGGACAGAGGTCACTGATTTAAGATGATTGACAAAAGAATCATAGAACCCCTACAGTGTAGAAGGAGGCCATTTGGCCCATCGAGTCTGCACCAGCTTATCGGCAGAGCATTCCAACCAGATCCCACATATTTACCCCACTAACCCGTACATGTCAGGACTCTTCAGGTCCAATTTAGCATGGCCAATCCATCTAAACTACACATCTTGGGACATTAAGAGGGAATTTATTTTTTACCACGGCCAATCTACCTAACCTGCACAACTTACGAGTGTAGGAGGAAACCGTGGCACCTGGAGGAAACCCACGCAGACACGGGGAGAACATGCAAACTCCACACAGTCACCCAAAGCCGGAATTGAACCCGGGTCTCTGGCACTATGATGCACCACTGTGCCACCCGAGGAAAGATGAAGAGTTTGTTTTTAATCATCAAGGTGTTAGAGAATCCCTAAAATACAGAAGGAGGCCATTCAGCCCATCGAGCCTGCATCAACAACAATCCCATCTTATCCCTGTAACCCCACATATTTACCCTGCTATTTCCCCCGAAACGAGGGTCAATTTAGCATGGCCAATCGACTTAACCTGCACATCTTTGGACTGTGGGAGGAGACCGGTTAACCCAGAGGAAACCCATGCAGATACGGGGAGAACATGCAAACTCCAAACAGGCAGTGACCCAAGCCAGGAATCGAACCCTGGTCCCTGGCGCTGTAAGGCAGCAGTGCTAACCACTGTGCCACCGTGCTGCCCCGTTATAATACAGAGAGCACAGGATTAGTGCTATTAGTAGAATGTCCTCCACCTGTACATTGCTATTCCATGATTCTCTAATATGGGAAAATGGACGTTGATGTTTACACCATGCGGAGAGGCTACCACAACACAGCTCACATTCATATATCACAGGATGGACTTGGAAGGACAAATACGTCTTCCTCCTTTTTGGGAAGCAGCTAACAGTTTCACAGAACTGATGTTATAGAATCTGTTGGAAGAACGGAAAGCATGGAGAACACAGGAAAGGGTGGGGAAGCAGGGCAGCTTGCGATTGTAAAGCAATTCCAACGGAGCACAAAGCAGAACGTAACCAGATAATGAAAAGGAAATCACAATTTTCTTTCAGCTTAGCTTTTCAAGTAAATCAGAAATTTGTTCGCTAATTAACCCTTTGAATTCTGAAAGGAGTAGCTGGAAACCTCCTGCTTGATCCCCATTACCAGAATTCACAAACTCCTCACGGATCATAGATCTCTACAGGGCAGAAGGAGGCCATTTGGCCCATCGAGTCTGCACCGACAACAGTCCCACCAGACTCTGTCCCCACAACCCCAAATATTTACCCCGCTAATCCCTCTGACCTACACATCCCGGTACACTAAGGGACAATTTGACATGGCCAATGCACCTAACCCGCACATCTTTGGATTGCGGAAGGAAACTGGAACACCCGGAGGAAACCCACGCAGACACAGGGAGAACGTGCAAACTCCACACAGACACCCAAGCCGGGAATCGAAAAGGTTAGATGGATTGGCCATGCTAAATTGACCCTAGTGTCATGGGGAATGGCAGAGTAAATATGTGGGGTTACGGGGATAGGGCCTGGGTGAGATTGTGGTCGGTGTAGACTCGATGTGCCAAATGGCTCCTTCTGCATTGTAGGGATTCTATGATCAGGATAAATTGGGAAGGATATACAATGCGTGCTGGACCCACTTCCATCCATTTGTGCACTGTGGTTAGAACATATACTTCATGTCTTTTGGATTCCGAGGCCAAAATTTTCCAGCCTTCCCCCCCACACCATGGTGGATTTTCCTTAAAGCAGGGGGCGGATTAGCACATACGTCCACAGCTGGATCTTCTGGTCCCGCCAAAGTCTATGACAATGTATATGAATCATGACACCCTGCCATTGGGGAATCTGCGGTGGAATCGACTTCAACATGACCAGAAGGTTACAAAATCAGATTTAAAGGACTAATGATGACCATGAAACCATTGTCAATTGTTGTAAAAACCCATCTGGTTCACTAATGATCTTTAGGGAAGGAAATCTGCCATTCTTACCTGGTCTGGCCTTCATGTGACTCCAGAGCCACAGCAATGAGGGTGACTCTCAACTACCCTCAGGGAATAAATGCTGGCCCAACCAGAGACGCTCACATCCCAATTGGCCCAATTGGTGGTACGGTGGCACAGTGGTCAGCACAGCTGCCTCACAGCGCTAGGGACCCAGGTTCAATTCCCGGCTTGGGTCACTATCTGTGTGGAACCTGCATGTTCTCCCATGTCTGCCTGGGTTTCCTCCGGGTTCCCCGGTTTCCTCCCACAGTCCAAAAGATGTGCTGGTTAGGTGCATTGGCCATGCTAAGTTCTCCGTCAGTGTACCGAGACAGGCACCGGAGTGTGGCGACTAGGGAATTTTCACAGTAACTTCATTGCAGTGTTAATGTAAGCCTACTTGTGACTAATAAATAAACTTTACTTTATCCCATGAACGAAGAATTTTTTAAAAAGATCCCGGCGGCAGGAAGGGCTGGAAAATCCCTCCCCTAGTTTCCGCAGAACGAGAGCACATTATCCTTTTGGGGGTGCAGAATCTTCTGCAGGGGCATCGAGTCTTTCAAACTGGCTTGTCCAGTTGGTCATACCCTATTATTAACTGCTGTAAAATGACCTTTTATTAGACCTGAAACATTAACTCTGCTTCTTTCTCTCCGCCAATTCTGGCTGGACTGCTGAGTATTTCCAGGATTTTCTGTTTTAATTTGAGAATTCCAGGATTGACAGTATTTTGCTCTTATAGGATGCAGGGGTTGTTTATTTTCAACAACTCGGTACAATCTGCAGATCAGGGAACGATTAGTTAATATTTTCTTCCTCAAATCCAAACCTCTATAATGTCTTCTTTGAATAAAGACAAATGTGTGCGTTTTTATTCTATCATGGGAGTTGGATAAGGCCAGCACTTAGTGCCCATCCCTAATTGTCCTTGAAACCAGTGGCTTGCTAGGCCATTTAAGAATGAGCCACATTGCATTAGGTCTAGAGTCAAATGTAGGCCAGACCGGATAAGGTTGGAAATTTCCTCTCCAGAAGACCATTAGTGAGTCAGATGGGCTTTTACAACAATTGACGATGGCTTTTGTGGTCACCACTAGCTCATTCCAGAATTTTTTAATTGGATTCAAATTCGTCAGCTACCATGGTAAGATTTGAACCTCTGCCCCCCGTGCATTCGTTATAGGCCTCTGGATTACTTGTCCAATGACATTACCACAACCCTACCCTCTCCCCCGTCCTAGGGGGGCACGATGGCACAGTGGTTAGCACGGCTGCCTCATACGCCAGGGACCTGGGTTCGATTCCCGGCTTGGGTCACTGTCTGTGGAGTCTGCACGTTCTCCCCGTGTCTGCGTGGGTTTCCTCCGGGTGCTCCGGTTTGCTCCCACAGTCTAAAAGACGTGCTGGTTAGTTGCATTGGCCGTGCTAAATTCTCCCTCAGTGTACCCGAACAGCCGCGGAGTGTGGTGACCAGGGTATTTTCACAGTAACTTCATTGCAGCATTCAGTGTAAGCCTACTTGTGACAATAATAATATATAAAATAAGAATAACTTTCTTAGGCTGCTTGGCTGAAACTGTACGTTGGGAAATCCCAAATTCACCGTGTCAATATTCTCCACCATCCAGTAACATAGCTATAGTTTTGTATAAATTCTATGGACGGGATTCGCAGGCCCCCCCAGACACATTTTCCAATGGCCGAGGCAGCTTTCCATTGGCCACGGCTGGGATCTTCCAGTCTTGTCAAAGATAATGGGAATTTGCATTGTAAAATTGGCAGTGAAGAAGAAAGGATGCAACATCCTTGAACTCTGGCTGACTGCGACTGGCTAAATTGCCCATGCAAAGAATGAGCACAGATGATACAGGTTAAGTAGCCTCCTTCTGATAGCAACCATTTTATAATTCTGCAGCTTTATGGTTAAATAGTCGCTTGGTGTTACCGAACCTGAGTAAGAGACATGGAGCGGGATTTTACAGCCTCGCTCGAGCGAGACCGGAAATTCCCGCCCAAGGTCAACAGACATTTCCGTTGTTCACCCCTCACCCCACTCTGATTCCGTGGCAAGCGGGCGGTAAAATTACGGCGATGCAGTCAAAGCTTTTCATCTGGAGATTAGGAGAGTGAGGGGGTGACCTGATTGCAGTTTATAAGATCCTGAATGGTCTTGACAAGGTGGACGTGGAAAGGGTGTTTCCTCTTGCGGGTGAGTCCAGAACTAGGGGGCACCGTTATATAATTAGGGGTCGCCCTTTATGGACAGAGATGAGGAGAGTTTTTTTTCTCTCTCAGAGGGTTGCGCGACTTTGGAACTCTCTGCCTCAGAAGGTGGTGGAGGCAGGGTCATTGTATATTTTTAAAGCAGGGGTAGATAGATTCTTGTTAGGAAAGGGAATCTAAGGTTATGGGAATGCAGAACTCGAAAAAGAAGCAGATCAGCCACGATCTTATTCAATGGTGGGGCAGGCCCAAAGGGCTGAATGGCCTCTTCTGCAGTGGAGTCCATGATCCAAGACTAATTGAATGGACCATTTTTGTCCCTGTCCATCATTGCTTGTATATGTGCATGTTCATACGTTCAACAAATTGTCGTTACTCTTTTCGGATGTTACCTTGTTCGTATTAATCAACTTTAAAGTAAGAACACTTACGGTCTGTCGCCTTCTATACGTTAAATTCTTCCAGAGCAGCAATCCCAGCTGCGTCCAGAAACTAGCCATATTTTCAGAACACCTCGACCCGGTACAGCAGTGAGGCTGTTGCCCGTCAGCAACTGAAAGAACAAGAGAAGAATGTCAGGTCATACTGGAGTGTGACTGACTGGCTCCCAATTTTCCTAACAAGTCCATCAATATTCCTTCCAAACCAGTGGAAAAAAATTAGTCATAAACAGCAGCATCTTCAACCGGAATGTGCGGGAGTGCAAAGGCAGACTGAATGATCAGCCATTCCTTTCTTGTTTTGCACTCACTTTGCTGGACCTTAAGGCAGATCAATGGATCCTGACATCTACATTACTGTGCACGTTGCTTCGTTAGATCATTAATCAAATATAAAAGCAAATTAGCACTTGGTGCTAAATTGGAACACATTACATCACCACTCATCATAGAAGCCTTACAGTACAGAAGGAGGCCATTCAGCCCATCAAGCCTGCGCCGACAATTCCATCCAGGCCCTATCCTCATAACCCCATGTATTTACCTGATTCCCCTGACACTAAGGGGCAATTTAGCATGGCCAATGCAGAAGAGGCCATTCGGCCCATTGAGTCTGCACTGACTCTCTGGCAAAGTATCTTACCCAGGATCTCTCACTCATTCTATCCCCGTAACCCCACACATGGTTAACCACTTCACCTACACATCTTGGGACACTAAGGGGCAATTCAGCATGGCCAATCCACATAACCTGCACATCTTTGGACTGTGGGAGGAAACTGGACCACTCAGACATGGGGACAATGTGCACACAGACAGTCACCCGAGGCCGGAATTGAACCCGGGCCCCTGGAACTGTTAGGCAGCTGTGCTAACCACTGTGCCATCGTGCCAGCCCACAAAATGACTACTTTCTGGAAGTGCTGTCATTAACGTAGAGAAGTACAACAGTCAGTTCAAATCCTAATCCTGTTGGGTTTGCCTAGTTCAAAAGGTGAGACCTCCTCATTAACAGGCATTCAATGAATTTAAAAAAACACCACCAATACTCCATATCATCCATGATGTTCCTGCAAGTTTCCAGGTTGCTGCCCATTTCAGGCACCCAGCAGAAGGCAAGCCATTCAGTTCAAGGGAAATTAGGTGATGGAAAGAAAATGCTGGCCCTGCCAGCGACATTCACACCTTGCGAAAGAGTAAAATTAGGCCTTTCAATATAGATTTTCATTCGGTAAGGGCATCAAGGAAAGACATCTGGAGCAAATAAGGCGAAGACGAGTTGAGATCATCCAGGGTCTGAGTGAATGCTGGAGCAGACATGAGGAGCTTAATGGCCTATTCCCATTATATTTATTCTGAAACCACTGGCATAATGTCATAACTGGCATAATGGCATAACTTGCTATTGGCAAGTTGGCATAATGGCATAACTTCTTAAAATATATCTGATATTTCAAATACATTTTCTACCATCCCTAGAGGCCATTTGGCCCATCTGCAACAACCACAATCCCACCCAGGCCCTATCCCCATAATCCCATGTATTTACCCTAGCTAGTCCCCCTGACACTAAGGAGCAATTTAGCATGGCCAATCAACCTGACCCACACATCTTTGGACACAGCATCGTCTTACCCTTCCAGCTATCTTTATTATTTTGTTTTCGAAGTGAATTCCCATTTTACTACTTCTGATTTTAATGAAATGGTAGCGCCTCAGGAGAATCCTCTGGTGTGTGAAAATCAAAGATGTCTGTGTGCGAGAAGCACAGATGTTCAAGGAGGCGATCAGGTTCAAGTTCATTAAGGCAATGCTTACGAAAGGAGGGCAGGGAAAGGAAAGAGAGGTTACCAACTTGGGTCAACAAGACACAAGCAGTATTGTGTGTCCCAAAGCTGTACAGAATTTCACATGGAGAAGGAACACCCGGAGAACTTTTAACCGTCAGCCCCCAACACTGTGCGCCTTGCATTTTTGCTTTTCTGTTTTTCACACATGATAAACGCCCTTATCAAAATCCTTGAACGTGAAATGGACTTTGCTGAACAAGTTGCAGAGTTGATTGAAGTGTTGAAGTGAATGTGTTGCAACATGTGGGTTTGTCAGGTGACGAAGGAGTAGCGCTCGGAAAGCTTGTAATTTCAAATAAACCTGTTGAATTATAACCTAGTGTTGCGTCCTCTCATCTTGTCCACCCCAGTCCAGCACCAGCATGTCTATTTCATTTTTAGTCAGTTTAATGATGTTGCCATTTTATCTTTGGCTGGTGGTGAAAGGTCGGCAATATCCATTGACTCTGTCTACACTTCCCGCTGCCTCGACAAAGCAGCCAGCATACTTAAGGATCCCATGCACCCCGGACATTCTCTCTTCCACCTTTTTCCATTGGGAAAAAGATAGAAAAGTCTGAGTTCACGTACCAACTGACTCAAGAACAGCTTCTTCCCTGCTGCCATCAGACTTTTGAATGGACTTACCTCGCATTAAGTAGATCTTTCTCTACACCCTAGTTATGACTGTAACACTACATTCTGCACTCTCTTGTTTCCTTCTCGATGAACGGTATGTTTTGGCTGCATAGTGCGCAAGTAACAATACTTTTCTCTGTATGTTAATACATGCGACAATAATAAATCAAATCGATTCAAATCGAAAGAGTTGCCACCCATCGTGCATCCCCCCCCCCCCCCCCCCCCCCCCCCGATTCCAGTCAAAAACAGCGCAAATTGAGCTGGTATATAATGGACAGCTCTTTCAAGATTGTCCACTTTCCAGCATCGTCCTCGGTTAAAATAGCAGCTAACTACAAATCAAATGACAAAGTCTGAATAAATACATCAGGTGATATGCAAAAGCCAACATTACACGCTGACACTACATGGGTTACCTCTACGTTTACACTGAAAGAAATCTTTAACTTTAATGCTAACTTCAGATGTGTCCTCGACTCTGGACTCTGGCACAGCCATATAGCTTTGATAGGTACGTAGCTTTGATAGGTGACCAGTGTGGTCGCCAGCACAGTAGAAATGACCTCTTCTAGAATTAAACAATGCAATCTGATGTCTATGCTACAATGCACTTTGCTTCATTATCTCTCTGACACTGATAGGCAAGTAATCAGGCTAAAGGCAGATCATATTAAAGTCAAACAAAAGATTTTTAAAAAGCAACTGTTTAGTCGACCACTCGTCCCTGTCCAACGTGGCTGAGGAGAAAAGCACGTTTGAACACCACAACATGTATCGATATCTGACAAGTAAAACAATTGATTTTAGTCGGCCACAATGATTGCCAGTGCTGGATTGCAAAAAAACAGTATCCTAACTGGGGAGGTGATGGCCTAGTGGTATTATCACTAGACTATTAATCCAGAAACTCAGCTAATGTTCTGGGGACCCGGGTTCAAATCCCGCCACACCAGATGGTGGAATTTGAATTCAATTTTTAAAAATCTGGAATTAAGAACCCACCTGGTTCACTAATGAATGCACTTCAGGGAAGGAAATCTGCTGTCATTACCCGATCTGGCCTACATGTGGCTACCAGAGCCACAGCAATGTGGATGACTCTCAACTGCCCTCGGGGCAACTATGGATGAGCTGGCCAGCCAGTGACACCCATGTCCCATAAATGAATTAACAAAAAATAAACTATATCTCTTCATTTACTATCAACGTCACTCCATAATTCCCTGGAAATTCGGTGTATTAAAGTGGAGCAAGCTTTCGTCAAATTTCCGATCCAGTAATTCTGATTACACAGCCCGCTGCGAACCCAATGGCGTGACACCTTTAATCCACCAGCAGGAATCTTCTCACATACACTGCAGTTTCAGCAGCTGCTGACGTACAGCATGCTACTGAAGGTTGCAAAAACTTGTGTCAAATCCTGCCGTATCCTTTTGTTTTACAGGGTCATGCCTTGCACAGTTATACTCCGGTAGGAACTCAACTGTGATAAACATGACGGATGGGATTCTCCCCAAAAAATTCTAAGTGTCAAATTTGTATAAACACTGGAGTTAATCCCACTTGTTTTTTCAGCGAGATCTTAAAAATGAATCTCCCACACTCTATGAATCACAGGATGCACTAGTGTGACTCATGCTGAAATTCACTGGACGGGGCCTATTCCCCCTGGAGAGGCCGGCTGCATAGCGCTGAGCGGGCCACTGAGCATGTGTTGATCTGTCAGCATCGAGGTCGGTGCATGTGCTGTAGCCCCACACTGCCGGCCTCCCAATCACTGGCCAGCCCCACAATCCCGCATCGCTGGCCATGCACCCCCACCCCCTCCCCTCCCCCCCAATGCCCCCAATCACGGGCCTCCCGGATGTGTCCGAGCCAACCCCGACCCTCCTGGCAGGCCGATTCCCCCCTCCCCCCGAACATCCCCCCTCATCCCACCCTAATGACTAGCCCCAATCACTGGCCTCCATCCCTCTGTCACTGCCGAGTGCAGAATCTCAGCGGGACCCCCCCAACCCCCACTCCCACCGATCTACCCTCCCAGAGGCCCCAGGCCCCTATAGGAACTGCCCCTGCTCTGGGCCCCACCTCCTTGGCACTGCCTAATGCCCGGTGGGCAGTGCCAAAGTGTCCACTAGGCATTGACACTTTGCCCCTTGGGCAGTGCCAGGGGGCCAGCTGACATTTACCCCCAATTTCCAGGGGGGGCCTCCATGACCTGCCTTCACTCCAATGGGATTGGGCCGCCAGCTCCCCGTTATTGGGGGGCTGTTGAAAACCCCGCTGGAGTGAAACCCTCCTGGCGGGGAGGGAGAGGCTAGCGGGTCCGGAAACATCAGTCCGGGGCCCGCTAATCATATTTAACTGATTGTTAGAATAATTTATACAGCTACACGCCGATTTCTGGTGCCAGAAATCTGGCAGCCAAAGACGCACAGAGACCATGGTGCCCAGTGGGAAGCCCGCTACATGGCCTCTGCTTGAGTCTCCCGGCCCACTGCACTGCTATAGCAGCGCGGCGGGCTGGGAGAATTGCCCCTGACCTGTCTCCCATGAAAATCACCCCTCCACTCCCACTATTAGGGATGCCCACCATGATTAATGTACATCTCAGGGTTTCTTTCTGTGACTTGCCCCCACACTCCAGCCAATAGTTGGGAAGGCAAATGCAATGTTAGCATTCATTTTGAGAGGACCAGAATACAAAAGCAGGAATGTCCTGCTGAGGCTTTATAAGGCTCTGGTCAGACCACATTTGGAGTATTGTGAGCAATTTTGGGCCTCGTATCTAATGAAGGATGTGCTGGCCTTGGAGAGGGTCCAGAGGAGGTTCACGTTCTCATTGAAACTTACAGAATACTGAAAGGCCTGGATAGAGTGGACGTGGAGAGGAAGTTTCTGTTGGTAGTAGAGAATTGGAATAGGCACAGCCTCAGAGTAAAGGGACGAAACTTTAGAATCGAGATAGGGAGGAATTTCTTCAGCCAGAGTCTGGTGAATCTGTGGAATTCATTGCCACAGAAGGCTGTGGAGGCCAGATCATTGAGTGTATTTAAGACAGAGATAGATAGGCTGTTGATTGGTAAGGGGAGCAAAGGTTATGGGGGAAAAGTGGGAGAATGGGGTTGAGAAAATTATCAGCCATGATTAAATGACGAAGCAGACTCAATGGGCCGAATGGCCTAACTCACTCCTTTATCTTATGGTCTTGTTATTTGGCCTTGCAGTGCATTTCCTACACTAATTAGAAAGCAAAAATACCCTCATGAATTCGATAATCCTTGACCATCAACCGAACGTCCTTTGTTCCCCCTTTCTTTCATTATTTCTATATCTAGTAAAGAGAAATGTTCGAAAAAATTATAAAGACACATCTTTTTTTTAAACATCCCAATGATTTTTCTCCAGGGTGGCACAGAGGAGCGTCCTGGAGATGGATCCTCAATGCCTGCAGACACCATGCCAATCTGCAGTCAGCAAACCTACCCACTATATATTGGTCACCACACTGGGAGGTCTCCCCTGCTCACATTTGACCTTTTGTATCCAACTGAGGGGATTGCCGTGGTCTCAGTTATAACATCTTATCCAAAAGAATCATGGAATCCCTATAGTTCAGAAGGAAGCAATTTGTCCCATTGAGCCTGCACCAACAACAATCCCACCCCTATTCCCGTAACCCCACATATTTACCCTGTTATAATTGACACTAAGGGGCAATTCAGCATGGCCAATCAACCTGACCCACAATTCTTTGGACTGTGGGAGCACCCGGAGCAAACACGGGGATAACGTGTAAACTCCACACAGACGGTGACCCGAGGCCGGGTCCCTGGCGCTATGAGGCAGCAGTGCTAACCGCTGTGCCATCGTGACGCCCTAAAGACAGCACCTCTGACAGTTCAGCCCTCCCTCACTGTCGTGCAAAATGAACCATTTGCTGTGAATCTATCCCAAAGTCCGATTTGTCCTCCAACTCAGATTGAGTGGAGTCAAAAGTCAGTGGATTCAACTGCAAAGATTTCCCAATATCCAAGAATGATGCAACCTGGCAGCTTGCCCATGGTTCTCATCCGGGGCTTCCTGCTATGATTAATGCTTTGAACACCACTCCTACCATAAACTATTTTCCTGAAAAAATGGGTTTGACTACGAATGGATCGTAGCTTGAGGATTGTCAATTAACCCCTCTTTAAATCCAAAGTGAGATGAGGCACTCAAGAGGGTACTACATGATGACTTGAATGGAAATAATGTGCAGGGAAATGGGCAATAGGCAAGGGAATGGCACTAAAGCTTAATGCTCATCAGTAAAGTTAACTTTATTTATTAGTGTCACATGTTGGCTTACATTAACACTGTAATGAAGTTGATGTGAAAATCCCCTAGTCATCACATTCCGGCGCCTGTTTGGGTACACTGAGGGAGAATTTAACATGACCAATTCACCTAACCTGCACATCTTTGGACTGTGGGAGGAAAACAGAGCACCCGGAGGAAACCCGCGCAGACATGGGGAAAACGTGCAGACTCCACACAGACAGTGACCCAAGCCGGGAATCGAATCCGGGACCCTGGCACTGTGAGGCAGCCGTGCTAACCACTGTGCCGCCGTGGAGAGCCAGTGCAGACATGATGGTCCAAATGGCCTCCTTTTGCACCGTAACAACCCTGTGATTCTGTGATGGCGGGAGCAGACAAAAGCCAAATTAATTCATTTTTAAAAAATGTCCTGGACCCTGTTCTCTCACTTGGCTGAACATTGGCATGTGAGCAACTTCTGTGGACATGAACCAAAACATTTCCTGTCACCACCAAACAACACACAACAAAAAACCCTGCTGCACCCTAACCCTAGAAGCACTTCAGATCCCAAGACTGAAACTGAAAAAGTGAACTTGTGGGGAGGGAGGGGGTGCGAGCAGAAAAAAAAAGGGAAATCTGAGTGGTTTCGCAGTCAACACACTCCAACAAGTCCAACGAACCTGCGGACTTTCTTCACGGAATGATCCAGAACAGAATAAACAGCAAGCAGGAATTTGGATTTGAGACAAAAGATGCATGATGTTCAAAGGAGAAATTAAACATTGCCTACCATGACCTCCCCAATCCAGCACTCCATTGAACTCAAAACACCAGTTCAGCTATCAATGCGCCCCATTTGTTGGCATCCTCCTCCTCTCCACTGTCCCAACGAAGTAACCCTGAGACTCATCTCCTTGGTGTGATTCTGAGATTGTACAAATGAGAACAGGCACCCACCTTGCCTATTATTCCATTATCCAGCAGCACTGCTGCCTCACAGCACCAGGCCGGGTTCCATTCCCGGCCTCGGGTCACTGTCTGTGCGGAGTCTGCACCTTCTCCTCGTGTCTGCGTGGGTTTCCTCCGGGTGCTCTGGTTTCCTCCCACAGTCCGAAAGACGTGTTGGTTAGATGCATCGGCCACGCTAAATTCTCCCTCAGTGTACCCGAACAGGTGCCGGAGTGTGGCGACTAGGGGATTTTCACAGTAACTTCATTGCAGTGTGAATGTAAGCTTACTTGTGACACTAATAAATAAATTTTAAACATACCGCAGGACACAAAGCAGGGGACTCGGAATCCATAACAATATTACAAGTGCATAGGAACTTAAGGCAGTTTCGATGGTCAGAGGTCCTTGGTATGACTACAGCACGACACATTGGTTAGCACTGCTGCCTCACAGTGCTAGGGACCTGGGTTCAATTCCGGCCTTGGGCAACCATGTGATGTTTGCACATTATACCTGTGTCTGTGTGGGTTTCCTCCGGGTGCTCCGGTTTCCTCCAACACTCCAAAGATGTGCAGTTTAGCTTGACTGGCCATGCTAAAATTGCCCCTTAGTGCCAGGGGGATTGGAATGATAAGTATGTAGGGTATGGGGACTGGGCCTGGGTGGGACCATTGTTCATGCAGGCTCAATGGGCCAAATGGCCTCGTTCAGCACTGTAGGGATTCTATGATTCTATGAACATGCAGTGCATTTCTGGTGCGGACCAAGCAAATGCACCATGATGGCCATATTGGTCACACAAAAATAGTCTCCTAGACTATCTTCAATTCATAGAATCATACAGAATCATAGCATTATACAGTGCAGAGGAGACCCTTCAGCCCATTGAGTCTGCACTGACATGGCTGGCTCAAGTTATCTTGTGCACATGGACACCTTCCTAAATTAACAGCTATACACACTTTGAAGCATATTGACTTTTAAAAACACTGGTGAAATTCCTGCTTAAACCCACTGCGAATTAGCGTGACTGCCAAGAGACAAATCATAGAATCATAGAAATCATAGAAACCCTACAGTGCAGAAAGAGGCCATTTGGCCCATCGAGTCTGCACCGACCACAATCCCACCCAGGCCCTACCCCCATATCCCTACATATTTTACCCACTAATCCACGCATCTCAGGACACTGAGGGGCAACTTTAGCATGGCCAATCAGCCTAACCCGCACATCTTTGGACTGTGGGAGGAAACCGGAACACCCGGAGAAAACCCACGCAGACACAAGGAGAATGTGCAAACTCCACACAGACAGTGACCCAAGCTGGGAATCGAACCCAGGTCCCTGGAGCTGTGAAGCAGCAGTGCTAACCACTGTGCTCCCGTGCCGCCCAAATGTGTTCATATTTGCATATATTTGAGTATGGCGCAGATGAAGTCACCTCCAATATTTAGTTAGGATTCAACTTTTTATGTTAATGATCTTGGAAGTAAGATCTAATAACCATGAGTGACAACCCTAGCTCAGTTGGCAGCAATCTCACCTATAAATCCCTGAGTTCAAGTCCTGTCCCAGCACTGAAAGCTGCAAAGCCAACTCTCCGGTGCAGTACTGAGGAAGTGCCGCACTGTTGGAGGTACCATTTTTTGGATGAGTTGTTTAACTGAGCAAGGTTTGTTGCATAGAATAGGATCCCAACATTGCAGGAGGAGGCCCTTCGGCCCATCAAGCCTGCACTGACAACAAGCCCACTCGGACCCTATCCCCATAACCCCACATTCCATCTGCCTGTGGGTGTGGATGTAAAAGATTCCATGGAACCATTTGGATGTACAGCAGGCTGATTGTCTGTGGCGTCGGGGCTAGGTGGGGTGGCACGGTGGCACAGTGGTTAGCAATGCTGCCTCACAGTGCCAGGGACCCGGGTTCAATTTTGGCCTTGAGTCACCATCTGTGTGGAGTTTGCACAATCTCCCCGTGTCCACGTGGGTTTCCTCCGGATGCTCCGGTTTCTTCCCACTGTCCAAAAATGTGCGGGTTAGGTTGATTGGCCGTGCTAAATTAACCCTAGTGTCAGGGGCATTAGCAGGGTAAATGTGAGGGGTTACGGGAATAGGGCCTGGAGTGGGATTGTGGTCGGTGCAGACTCGATGGGCCAAATGGCCTCCTTCTGCACTGTAGGGGTTCTATGATTCTATGATGAATACTTATCCTACAATCAACAAGTCAAAATGTAGCTTATCTGGTCATTATAACATTGCTGCTTGTGGGAATTTCCTGTGTGTTAATTGGTTGCTGTGTGCCCTACATTATGTGAAGATGCCAGTGTTGGACTGGGGTAAATACAGTAAGAAGTCTCACAACACCAGGTTAAAGTCCAACAGGTTAATTTGGTAGCAAAAGCCACTAGCTTTCGGAGCGCTGCTCCTTCGTCAGATAAGTGGGAGTTCTGTTCACAAACAGGGCATATAAAGATACAAACCAACAGGGACTATACATCAAAAGTACATCATTGGCTGGAAACTCCTTTGAGACATATGATGGTCATGAAAAGCGCAGTATAAATGGAAGCCTTTGCTTTTATATTTCACTCACATATACAGGATACCAGTCAGCAGAAATGCAATGCTCAATGGGAGAGACTAGAACTCGAAGGCACAACCTCCTTTAAAACAGAGATGAGGAGAAATTTCTTTAGCCAAAGAGTGGTGAATCTGTGGAACTCTTTGCCACAGAGGGCTGCGGAGGCCAAGTCACTGAGTGTCTTTAAGACAGAGACAGATAGGTTCTTAATCAATAAGGGGATCAGGGGTAATGGGGAGAAGACAGGAGAATGGGGATGAGAAAAATATCAGCCATGATTGAATGGCGAAGCAGACTCGATGGGCCGAATAGCCTAATTCTGCTCCTATATCTCATGGTCTTATGGATCAGCTGCTGGAGTGGCAACTAGGAAATGACAATATAATAATTCCTGTTCATCAGGTGGCTAAATAACAATTACAACGCTTATTTACATATAACAATAATAGAGGCTAGCAGCCTCTTGGCTGCCAGTCAGCTTCCAGGAACAGAAACCGGAGCTTACCAGGGTGATCCCCCACCCTGCCTCCTGATTGTTTCCCTGGGTCATGTGACCCTTACTTTTCAGATGGATCCTTAAAGGAATCATCACCATTGACTACTTCCCAGTGTGGTGCAGGGTTGGAGAGGAAATATAAAATTAACCAAGATTTCCTAATCGATCTCTATCTGTGATTCCTGTTTCTGGAATTTTCTTGCATGTGGCTGCAGTGAAGAGTTGGCCCAAGTGGATCAATAAATCCCACTGGGAAACGCGCCTGGGACAGTCTGGAAGTATGAAGAATTGGCCAAGTTAAAGCTATTTTGTTCAAGTCTTTGCATTTATGGAGCACAAATGTGGTTTCTCTTCCAAGATTTTTGTTTCAATGTTTTCATGGGATGTGGATTGCCCTTGAGAAGGTGATGATGAGCTACCTTCATGAGCTACCGCAGTCCACGCGGCACAGGTGCTGTTGGAAAAAGGGATTTTCAGGATTTTGACCCAGCGACAGTGAAGGAATGGTGACCCGGTTCCAAGACAGGATGGTGCGTGGCTTGGAGGGAGACTTGCAAGCACTGGTATTCCCATGCATCTGCTGCCCTTGTCTTTCTAGGTGGCAGTGTTTGGAGGATTGGCAGGTGCTGGCGAAGGAGCCTTGCTGAGTTGCTGCTGTGCATGTTGTAGGTGATGCACACTGCTGTCACTGCTTCTACCAATTGTCGCCTCTCCCCTTCTCAACATAAATAATGGGAGCAGCAGTAGATCATAGGGCCCCTCAAGCCTGCTCCGCCATTCAATAAGATCATGGTCATTAAATTGTTCTCTTTATGTAAAGACATAATTAGAAGTTGGATATAACCCATGCCTCCAGAGATAATTGCGACCTGACAGAACTTTAGAGCAGTCAGCCACCCTGCCTGCTGTAAGATGCTGTATATATTACTGCCTATAATGATTTTTAGTCCTGTTTTTACTACAGTCACAATTGTACTCATATTGTGAGTTTTCTGTCTCTTAATATTAAATGAGCCAACTGATATCAGCAGAAATAAAAGTTTCAATGTTGCCTGTTTTGATACTTAACGATGTGTACCTGAAAATCTGCTTCAAAATGAAGCTGAGGCAGGAAGGAGAGGACTGGAGGTCAGTGAGGAAAAAAAGCAAAAATGTCCAAAGATTGCTGGCCGCTTTCATCCCCATCAGAGCATACAGTGACGTGGAAAGCAAAGTCAGTGGCACATTGGGCATTGACCCATCTGGTTCACTAATGTCCTTCAGGGAAGGAAACCTGCCGTCCTTACCTAGTCTGGCCTACATGTGATTCCAGAGCCCCAGCAATGTGGTTGACTCTCAACTGCTCTCGGGCAACTAGGGATGGGCAATAAATGCTGGCCAGTCAGCGACGCCCATGTCCCATGAATGAATAAAAAAATAACTTTTGGGACATCACCTTAACATCCAAATTTTTGCAAATGCACCATTTCGGTGAATGAACACCGCTCGACAATCACCAGGCAAGCGTGTTCTCTTCCTGTTGGGGAACGCTTCAGCGGTCACGGGCATTCGGCCTCTGATCTTCGGGTAAGCGTTTTCCAAGGTGGCCTTCACAACACATGACAGCGCAGAGTTGCTGAGCAGAGACTGATAGCCAAGTTCCGCACACATGAGGACAACCTCAAACAGGATCTTGGGTTCATGTCACACTATCTGTAACCCCCACAACTTGCCTAGGCTTGCAAAATCTCACTAACTGTCCTGGCTGGAGACAATATATATCTCTTTAACCTGTGCTTAACCCTCTCTCCACTCACGTTGTCTGTACCTTTAAGACTTGATTACCTGTAAAGACTCGCACTCCAACCATTATTCTGTAAATTGAGTTTGTGTCTTTATATGCCCTGTTTGTGAACAGAACTCCCACTCATCTGATGAAGGAGCAGCACTCCGAAAGCTTGTGGCTTGTGCTACCAAATAAACCTGTTGGACTTTAACCTGGTGTTGTGAGACTTCTTACTGTGTCTTCCTGCATATATAGATGGAGCCCAGTATAAATCTGGGGGGGGGGGGAGGGGGGGTGATTTTCTGCATGCCCCCACCAGGGAGGCAGCCCACTGGTGGTCAGATCTTCTGATCCCACAACTCTCAATGGGATTTCCCACAGGATCCACCCGCCTCCACCGCTGGGAACGCCATGGCAGGAGTTTGATATCAGCTGGACCAGAAGATCTTGCCGATGAGAAGAGCCAGGATATTCCACCCTTGACCATGAAAACATTACCATATTAAATAACAAAACAATGCACTTTGACTGGGCTGAGCATTGTGCTCGTTTAACAAGAGAAAAATAAAGTTAATGCACTGTTTGTAAAGGTAACACCTCTTAAGGATCAACTCCGCTGACTTCCTAACTCATTTCAAATTAATCCTTTTTTAATATAATCAATTTGAGTTGTTCAGCTATAAATAGTGAAGAAGTACAGCTTTAAGAATGCAATGCAAGACTTCCTATAGAATCTTCAATTTTATTTTCCATTTGAAGTGTTCACGACTGAGTCACAGTTTAGTGTCATCGCTAAATGTGTCTTCTATCCGCACGAACTGTTACAAAACATAGGCATGCCGTGACAGATTTTCTCGACCAAAGTTGCCAGATGCCTCGGATATGGATTTCCAATGATATGACAGTCAGAGTTGGAAGATTATCATTTACGAGTGCCAGCAAGTTGAGGTTACGAATTAAGCCGGAGAGGCTTAAGCCTGATTTTTGTGATAATATGCGGCACCACCTCAGTGCCACTGATGTTCTTATGATGTGGAGATGCCGGCGTTGGACTGGGGTGGGCACAGTAAGAAGTCTCACAACACCAGATGAAATGGCTGTTGGACTTTAACCTGGCATTGTGAGACTTCTTACTGATGTACTTCAGCACTGATTCCCCAGTCATTGCCAATGGTGCTCAAGGGAATTCAGATCAGCATGTTCCCAGCTAGGTAACCCATGATTTTCTGTCCATTGACTTGAATGGATGGTAAAATGGATGGATTTGACAAAGGGTCATCTGGACTGGAAACGTCAGCTCTTTTCTCTCCTTACAGATGCTGCCAGACCTGCTGAGATTTTCCAGCATTTTCTTCTTTGGTAAAATCAGGGGTTGTGAGCCTTGCAAGCAAGTGCCTCCCACCTGATTTCTGAAATCAGTGTGGAAATAATACCGATTGCTTTCAAATCAATGTTTTTCTGTACTCTGTTTCTAAAAATCCAGGCGGACACAGCGCAGTGCTGAGTGAGTGCAGTTCTGTTAGAAGAGCCAATTTTTGATGTGTCATGAAACAGAGGCCCGACCGCCTATAAACGATCCCATGGCTTTGAAGAAGATTTTGGAATTTGTCCGCAGTGTCCCATTCAATTTTTATCCCTCATCCAACACCCTCTCAAAAGAGATTATCTGGTCACATTTGCTGTATGCAAATTGGTTGCCACGTTTCCTTCATTAAAGCCGTGACTGCGCTTTGGAAATTACTTCACTGGCTGTGGAATGTATTGCAGTTGGGAAAGGCGCTACAGAAATGCATAAATGTCTTCCCTTCTGCCTTTACTAGGATTCATAAATTGCAGTGGCAAAGCACAGACACAATCAAATACGGATTAAACAGGTGTAGAATCCCACAAACAAAACATTTGGACATTTTTATTTTTATGATTTTTTTTACTCCATTCTTAAAGTTACAAAGCCAATGCACAGAGTAGACCGGGTAAACCCAAATCCATTCTTTGCTTGCCTGAAAAACCAAATTAGGGGAGGCAATGGCCTGGTGGTATTATCCGCTAGACTATTAATCCCGAAAGCCAGCTAATGTTCTGGGGACCCGGGTTTGAATCCTGCCATGGCAGGTGGTGGAATTTCAACTCAATAAAAACATCTGGAATTAAGAATCTAATGGATAGTCAGATGCTCTTTCCTACGATAGAAAAGTCAAGTACTAGGGGACATAGGTTTAAGGTGCATGGGGAAAAGTTGAGAGGAGATGTGCGAGGCACAATTTCTTTTCACAGAGGGTAGTGAATGTCTGGAACACGCTGCCTGGGGAGGTGGGGGGAGCAGATACAATAACGGCATTTAAGGGACAGCTAGACAAATATATAAATAGGATGGGAATG
This sequence comes from Mustelus asterias, assembly GCF_964213995.1. NCBI lineage: Eukaryota > Metazoa > Chordata > Chondrichthyes > Carcharhiniformes > Triakidae > Mustelus > Mustelus asterias. Next base: position 12,369,720 of record NC_135806.1, read on the forward strand.
GAAGGGTACAGACTCCGTAAGTGCATGCACTTTTAGTTTAGGCAGACATCATGATCAGCGCAGGCTTGGAGGGCCAAAGGGCCTGTACTGTTCTTTGTAATGATGACCATGAAACCATTGTCGATTGTCAGAAAAACCTATCTGGTTCACTATTGTCCTTCAGGGAAGGAAATTTGCCGACCTTACCCGGTCTGGCCTACATGTGACTCCAGAGCCACATCAATGTGGTTGACTCTCAACTGCTCTCTGAAATGGCCCAGCAAGCCACTCAGTTCAAGGGCAACTAGGGACGGGCAATAAATGCTGGCCAGCCAGCGACGCCCATATCCCACAAATGAATAAAGCAAAAATTACAATTGAATCCAATTTAAGGTCCCCACAAGAGACTCAAACAAGATCCAAGTTGACAAGATATGGCATCTTGGACTTGATCCGACACTTGATCTGAGCCAAAAGGCTGAGAAGCGATTATTTGCCCATTTTCTTGCCTCGATCAAGTGCAGTGCTTTACTTGAAAGTTCAGATGTAATCATAAAATACTCCTCAATTTCCATTTCCTCATCTTCATTCTACTAAATATAGCCGAAAAAATTACCAGTAGATTCCAAACCAAAGATTCCATCTTGCGCAACATTTTTAATAAAGGAAAAATTGTGTTTTTTTAAAGGAAATGGGAGAACAAATGATGAAATAGGCTGCAACGTAATGGTCTGCAAACATGCTAGGACGCTTATGTTGATGAAGCTTAGAAAAAAAATCCTGATCCAAGCATAAATTTCTTGGCAAACCAATTGCATTATCAACTTTCAATTGTGCAACTATCACAGGCAGACAAAGCTGTTCATTTATCATGCGCAAGTTAAAATCTGCTTACATGATCCACAAACTCACAAACTAAAACGATCTAACATCGCAACGATGTAGGAGTAAAACATACAACAAACAGATTTTAAACACAGACGCCATTCACCAACTCCCACTCGCCAACACCTCATTATAATTGCGAACCAGTCAGAGGTTTCCAGAGCAATCAGAGGCTCCAACACAGCATTCACATGGATGCAAGTTGCTAAAATCATTTTCCAACAATGCACTGTTGGGGGTTCTACAGGAACCAAGACCCCAAAAGAAACACAATTTTTTTTTTTCATTTCAGTGTCAAAATTGTTCCTAAGCACCAAGATTCTCTATGTCGTACAGGTATACAACTGTATATCGGTCTCATGGGCAGCACGGTGACACAGTGGCTAGCACTGCTGCCTCACAGCGCCAGGGACCCAGGTTCGATTTCTGGCGTAAGTCATTGTATGTGTGGAGTTTGCACGTTCTCTCCGTGTCTGTGTGGGTTTCCTCCGGGTGCTCCGGTTTCCTCCCACACCCCAAAGACGTGGGATTAGGCTGATTGGCAATGCTAATTTGCCCCTTTGGGTCAGGGGTTAGTCAGGTAAATAAGTAGGGTTATGGGGATAGGGCCTGGGTGGGATTGTGATCGGTGTAGACTCGGTGGGCCGAATGGCCTCCTTCTGCATTGTAGGGATTCTATGATTAGTCTCACATGTCTGAATTACATCTCACGTACCACACAGTACAGAGCAATGCTGAAATGTGGAAGGTGTCATATTTGAAGTAAGATATTACACCAAGCTCCTTTGTGATTGTTTAGATGGTTAATCATAAGGCTGGATTTTACACCTCCTCCCCACTACTGTATTTGAAAGTTGGGCAGGGTGCTTGGAGAATAAAATGGATGGCCTTCCCACTGCCTTCCCACCCACCCCCATTTTGTCTCCCATATTCCTGTGAGTGGGAAAGCATCAAGCAGTTCATTCACCCTTTGGCCTATTGCTGGCCTTAAATGGTCGACTAATGACCACATGAAGGCCTCGCTCTGCCTCTGCTGACCAGCCAGCGACGCCCCATGAATAAAACAAAGCTCACCCAATACTGTTTTGAATATTACGATTGAATTTGATTCCACCAGTCTTACAGGCAGTGGTTTTCCAGATTGTAAAAACTCACTGGGGACAAAAATGTCACCACATGTCCCCCTCACTTTTTTGCCAGTTATCTGTGTCGTCTGATCAGCAACCTTACGCTGCTGCTGGAAACAGTTCCTCCGTATCTATTCAACCAAAAGCCCTTCAGAGTCCTGGTCACCTTTATGAGATGTGCAGTTCACCTTCTCTGCTCCAAGGAAAGCAGCCCCAGCTTCTCCAGTCACTCCACGAAACTGAATCTCCCGACCTTTTGTACAGGTATGGTAAATCTCCTGCACACCTGTTCCAACACCTTGGCATCCTGCCGAGAGTGTGGTGCCTAGAATTGAATGCACCATTCAGACGGGCCCAACCAATGGTTTATGAAGGATTTAGCCTTTGTGCTCTGTGCTTCCACTCAGAAAAAACAAAGGAGCTCTTGACCTTTTATTTAGTGGTCTTATCAGTTCCTTGTTCCTAGCTTTCTCTGTTCATGCACTCCCTTTGATTTTAGGAGATCCCGGGGCCGTGTGCAAGAGGAGGTTCCACTGGTGTCCTCAACCGATTACTTATCCATTCGGTAATGATGAGAGCTTGCTGTGTAAATATTGAGCACCTTAACAAGACCAGCTACATTGCAAAAGAGTAATCTATTGACTGTAAATAATTTTTGGGGCGTGCAGATGGCATGTTAAGACCTTATTTAAATATACGCTCCCTGTTCTCTTGCAGATGTAAAGAAGACTGAATTGATGACCATATATGCTAAAAACATTCTCTTCTACTCTTCATCTGTTAGTTATCATTCGCTATCAAGCACTAATTAGGCCATAATTATTAGTTCTTTGGTACCTTTCACCCTATGGTTGGTGTCCAGTATACCACTCGCAACCAGCAAAAACAAATATCGTAAAATGGGACAGCAGCAGACGAGATCATTCCATAAGACCATAAAATATAGGTGCAGAATCAAGCCATTCAGCCCATCGAGTCTGCTCTGCCATTCCATCACGCTGATATGTTTCTCAACCCCATCCTCCCGCCTTTTCCACGTAATCTTTTATTCCCTTACCAGTCAAGAACCTATCTATCTCTGTCTTAAATACACTCAATGACCTGGCCTCCTCTGTGGCAATGAATTCCACAGATGCACCACCTGAAGAAATTCCTCCTCATCTCGGTTCTAAAGGATCGTCCCTTTACTCTGAGGTGGTGCCCTTGAATTCTAGTCTCTCTTACTAACGGAAACATCTTCTCCACGTCCACTCTATCCAGGCCATTGTCCACTTACCTGATTAAGGTAGCTTAAAACTATATACTATTTGACATCATATAGATTTGGAATCAATTACAAGACAATTTCAACACAGGGTTCAGATGACATCAATGAACTGCTCGAATTGTCAATGAATTGGGATATTTATTCCGCAATTACTTGTTGCCTTGTTAGAGGATTTTTTATTTACTGTAAAATTTTAAGCATGGGAACATGAGCAACAACTTATGAAAAAGCAGGTTAGCACTGCTTCCTCACAGCGCCAGGGACCCGGGTTTGATTCCCAACTTGGGTCACTGTCTGTGCAGAGTCTGCACGTTCTCCCCGTGTCTGCGTGGGTTTCCTCCGGGTGCTCTGGTTTCCTCCCACATTCTGAAAGACGTGCTGGTTAGGGTGCATTGACCCGAACAGGCGTCGGAGTGTGGCGACTAGGGGAATTTCGCAGTAACTTCATTGCAGTGTCAATGTAAGCCTTACTTGTGACTAATAAATAAACTTTAAAAAAGAAGGGGAAGGTTAGCCGGTTCATTAAGTCTCACACAATCGTCATGCAACAAACGATCAAAACCCTACAGTATTCTCTCCAACCAACATTTTTGTAATCTCCTGGGAGAGGTGAAAAACAGATAAAAGGACACTATGTCAACACAGGAGGAGATGTATCCTGGAATATTCCTACCCAACCCCCTCTCAGGCAATCAAAACAAACTCAGAAAAACTGCACAGTGACCATGCGGCACGTACCCAAACATTCCCATCAACCTTTCATACACAATGGAACTAGCCACAACAAGGAAATCGTCCAGCTCCTTTTTGAACCGTTGAGGCAAATCTGCACTCACCACACAATCCAGTAACTTCTTCCAAGTGTCGATAACCCCTCTGCGTGAACAAAATCTTTCTGACATTCAACCAAGTCGAACGCTTACATAGCTTATATGCGTAACTCTTTGTTTTCCGTAAACTATCTAATACAAATAATCTGCCCACAGAGACACAATCTCTTCGCCATTTTAAATACTTTCAACCCAAGTCCACTTTTCTCTTGTGTCAGAAAAGTTCCCTAAAATGGTTGTGATTCATAAGGGTCTTTTATACTTCATATCAATATAATGGTGCTCCCTTGAACTTTTTTCCAGGCTTCCATGTTACACACAAGGGAACCAAAACGTGTTTATTTGTTTATTAGTGTCACAAGTAGGTATACATTAACACTGCAATGCAGTTACTGTGAAAATTCCCGAGTCGCCACACTCCGGCGCCTGTTCGGGTAACACTGAGGGAGGATTTAGCATGGCACCTAACCAGCACATCTTTTGGACTGTGGGAGGAAACCGGAGCACCTGGAGCACCGTGCAGACACGGGTAGAATGTGCAGACTCCAAACAGACAGTGACCCAAGCTGGGAATTGAACCCGGGTCCCTGGTTCTGTGAGGCAGCAGTGTTAATCATTGTGCCACCATGCCGCCCAAATTTTGTTTGATAATATTCCTGTGAAGCATCTTGGAATGTTCCATCTAAAGAAAGGTTGTTGCTAAAATGCAGATAGTGAATGAAGACCTATTATGTACGGATCAGCTCTTTTTTTCCTCATCCCTAAAACTGGCAAAAATCTTCATGTCCTACAGCAACTTCACCTAGATAATTATCTGAAAACAATGATCTTAACATACATTCCTGTGGGGCTCTTTGTCTTATTATTGTCCTGGGATATGGGGATTTCTGGCTAAGTCAGCACTTTTGTTGCCCATTCCTAATTACCCTTGAGACGGCGGTGAGTCGCCTTCAGTCCAAGTGCTGTATATACACTCAGTGCTGTTATGGAGAGAGTTCCAGGATTTTGACCCAGCGCAGTGAAAGAATGGGGCAGAGTTTTACACACCTCCTCCTCCAACGGGTTCTGAGGCAAGGTGGGGGAATATAAAATTGAAGGGACGGGATTCCCTCCGGGATCCTGTCACCACCCCCCCCCCCCACCACCCCCCCACAACATCCCAGATGCAATTTTATGGTGGGGCAAACAGAGCCTTGGATGGGAAGCCTGCCCATGCTCCTATTAAGGCTTTTAAAGAGGCCACTTAATGACCACTTAAAGGTCTTTTCCAACTCAGTTTCAACTGTTAGGTTGGCAGCAGTTGGATTAGGGTGCCAAATAGATAAAGTTAACACTCTCAATCTCGGGCAGGAAAGTGGGATGGGGCTCAATCTGAAGGCCCCTTCAGATTTGGTGCATCCTCCCCTCAGCGGCCTAGGGGCTTTGGCTCTCCCTCCCCATAGTCGACCCACAGACACTGAGATCACTCCCTTCCAACCACCTCCCCAGGGCATCCCCTATCCTCCAGTTCCTGGGATCACTGGCACTTGCCTGAAGTGCACACCAATACATCTTTTGGGTAAGATGTTAAGTTGAGGCCCTCCCCGTTCTCTCAGGCAGATCCCACGGTATTACATTAAAGAAGACCTAAATAATATCCAACTTTCTGGCCAAGAGTTATCCCTCACGTCAACAGCACAAACAAATTATCCAGTCATTATCACACTTTGATTCGTGGGATCTTGCTCTGTGCAAATTGGTTGCCATTGCTTTCTACAATGCAGCAATGACAATGCTTCAAACACACTTCATTGGCTCTGAAGCACTTTGGAATGTTCTGTGGCTCCACACAAACGTAAAAATTAGTGGTCGGGGTAGGCCATTGAAGGTCACTATCTGTGCGGAGTTTGCACATTCTCCCTGTGTCTGCGTGGGTTTCCTCCGGGTGCTCCGGTTTCCTCCCACAGTCCGAAAGACGTGCTGGTTAGGTGCATTGGCCATGCCAAATTCTCCCTCAAGGTACCGGGTGTGACGACTCAGGGATTTTCACAGTAACGTAATTGCAGTGTTAATCTAAGCCGACTTGTGACACTAATAAATAAACTTAAAGCTTTACTTTAAATGAGCGTCCCTTTATTTTTAAACAGTGACCCCTAGTTCTAGATTCCCTAACAAAAGGAAGCATCTTCTACACATCCACCCTATCATCTACCCCTCAGGATCTTAAAGGGTTCAATCAGGTTGCTTCTTACTTTTTTAACCTCCAGTTGATAGAAATCTAACCTCTCCAACCTTTCCTCAAGAGACAACCAGTCCATTCCTGGTATTAGTTTAGTAAACCTTCTCGGAACTGTTTGTAACACATTTATATATTTCCTCACATAATGAGTAATTATGCAAGGAATACACAATATTCCAGATGTGGTCTCACCAATGCCCTGTACAACTGAGGCATAACCTCCCAAATTTTGTAATGAATTCCCTTCACAATAAACAATAGCATCCTATTAGCTTCCCTAATTACTTGCTGTACCTGTATTCTAGCCTTTTGTGATTCATACATTAGCACACCCAGATCTCTCTGTCCCTCAGAGTTCTGCAATCTCTGATGATTTAGATGATAAGCTTCTTTTTTATTCTTCCTGCCAAAAGGGCCATATGCATATTTGCCCAACTTTCATTCCATTTGCCAGATCTATTACCTTTGTAGCCTCCTTACGTCCTCTTTACAATTTACTTCCCTACCTATCTTTGTGTCATCAGCAAATGTGGTTAGCACTGCTGCCTCACAGCTCCAGGGACCCAGGTTCAATTCCGGCCTCGGGTCACTGTCTGCGTGGAGTTTGCACATTCTACTCGTGTCTGTGTGGATTTCCTCCCGGTGTCCTGTTTCCTCCCACACTCCAAAGATGTGCGGGTTAGGTTGATTGGCCATGCTAAATTGCTCCTTAGCGTCAGGGGGATTAGCAGGGTAAATGAGGGTTACAGGAATGGGATCTGGGTGGGATTGTGGTCGGTGCAGACGTGATGAGCCGAATAGCCTCCTTCTGTACTGTAGAGATCCTATGATTTCATACAGATGCACGTTTTATTTTTTATAATGCACTTTTAAAAATGGAATACTGTTCCATTCCTTAGAATCTCTACAGTGCAGAAGAAGGCTATTCTGCCCATCAAGTCTGCACCGACCACAATTCCACCCAGGCCCTATTCCCGTAACCCCACATATTTACCCTGCTAATCCTCTGACATTAGGGTCAATTTAGCATCACCAATTAACCTAACCCACACACCTTTGGACTGTGGGAGGAATCCGGAGCACCTGGAGGAAACCCATGCAAACACGGGAGAATGTGCAAACTATACAGAATTGGAACCCAAGTCCCTAGTGCTGCGAGGCAGGAGTGCTAACCACTGTGCCACCATGCTGCCCCAAAATTTCTTACAGAGTAGTCAAAACACCATGATAAAACTTGCTGAGGCTAAATTTTAAAAATTCAAATGTTATTTGTGTTTTCAATTTTACAGTTCATCTCAATTAGTAAAACCATTGCTTTTAATACAGCTGTTCCAGTAGTTGCGGCTTTTTATGATTTCAATCACAACTTGTTTTGTAAAAAATGCAGCGATAACCACTCTTAACCTCACCAAAACGTTCTCATGTCACAACACACATCTCAGAATGTAAAGCTAAAGTGATGTGTCGGCATTTACTGCAATCGGGAACAGCAAGTGCATCATCTCAGCAATATTATGGCTCCGCTATCATTGCAGTTCGCTCTCTGTCTCTCTCTCTCTCTGTCGCCCTCTACCCGGGCAAGACAAGAGAAAAACAGCCCATTGCAAAAAATAAATGACCAGTGATTTTTGATGGTTTCTGGTCACTGAAGGGGCTGGGGGGAACTGTGAAAGTATTTGCAATCAATACATGGTGGTAAACCTACCCAGTATTCGGTAACTGGGGCAAAGGAGACTGGTATTATTCAATAAATAGTGAGCTGTGAGGCTGATTCCCTTCCAATTACCCCCAATACACACATTTTAAGGAGAGCTGTACCCCAGGCACTTTATACATTTAAAGGAAGACAACTCTATGTACTATACATATGAGGTGACAGATCCCACTCCAACTTACATTTAATGCAGTGCAGTACACACTTGCACTGACAAAATAAATGGGGCAAAAAAATTGCATAAAAGGGGAACGATTTAGTTACTTTCCACAACCCCCATTCCCTCTCGCACTTATTTCTTAAAGAACCCGCTTTATTGTACCGGCATTCATAAATAAAAGACATTAAGAGCTAAAAGTTGCATCTTATTTGCCTGTCTTTTGCTAGATATATCCCCCCACATCCACAGCTTTATGTGGTTGGGGGGGAGTGATGATTTTCAAATCAGAGGAGAGGGAATATATTAGCACGCAAATAACAATAGAACCTAAAAATCCACTCGCCCCAACCCAGGTCAGCCTCAAAACAAGGCGAGAAGTTAGGAAGTTGCCTGGGTCGCAAAAATCACCAAATGGTTTGCTCTGACCTTAAAAGAAATGGAACAAAAGTAGACCCCCACCGCGATCAAAATTCACATCAATTACAAAGCGATGGGCGAGAAATCCACATATATGTACATCGGGAGAGAGGGAAAGAACAATGGGCTCCAATGTACAACAAAGGAATCGTGAATTTAGATTTACAGAGTTCCACATCAGTATAAGAAAGATCAAATTAAATTAAATTAGCAAGCATTTCAATCCAGGAGATTTAATTCTGTCACCTCTGCACTACATCAAGAAAGGAAAGATTAAACTTCACGTGTAATTTCAACCCAGATAATGGAACTTCATTGTAAGACGCTGATCTCTTACCTGTTCCCCCACTCTGTGTTTTTTAGATGTGTGTACAGTTGAGTTGTCAGTGAAGGGACTCCAATTCCATGTAAAATTCTTCAGGTTGTGTGCAGCAGCCACTGTTCTGCCTCTCTTGTGTGTGTGCGAAGTATGAGAGTGTTTTTTTTTTCTCTCTAACCTCCAGTAGCTCTTATACAGCTGATCGAAATCTCGAGGTTACTATCGGTCAAATGCACTCCTCTCCCTCTCTCTCTCTCGCTCTCCCTGCTTGCTTGACATGTGTTTACGAGTCGCTATCTGCTCCTGAGAACAGGGGAAGGGAAGTCAGGGCAAGAGAGTAAGGTGCCCTGCTGGTTTGAAGGGACCCTTTTATTTGGAGCTGGTTGGGATGGGTGGAGGGTGAGAGGTGAAACCTCTCTGCCAGTCGGCCCCAGGGTTAGCCCAGCCACTTTAACATCCAGGAAATGTTAGTAAGCCACTTACTGTTGCAAAAAAACACGTAATTCTCAGATCAAACGGAGATCCATGTGCTTTTTTTTATATAATGTATCACCTCCCAACTTTACTGTGGATTATGGTTCAGGAAGTGTCAGTAAATTCTTAATGGGGTTAATAACCACGTGTATGGGTGAGTGGGGGGAGGTGGGTGCAGACACAATGGGATTTTACAGTCTCGCTCATCCCGAAACCGTAAAATCCCGCCCGAGGTCAACGCACCTTTCCATTGCCCGCCCCTCACCCGCTCAGATTCCCGTGGCGGGCAGGGCGGTAAAATTCCGGCCAATGGCTGGAATGTTACCACCATCCACGCCAGCGGGATTTTCCCATCCCGCTGCAGTGAACGGAGATATGGTTGGGTGCCAAATTCCCCGAACTCGCTGCAGTGGGAGCGTGAACGGTAAGATCGCGCCCAATTCATTGAACCAAAGTGAGTGTTTTTTAATATTCTTAGATGGGATGTGGGCATCGCTGGCTTGGGCCATCATTTTTACTGCCCATTCTTAATGTCCCTTGAGAAGGTGAACTGCCTTCTTGAATTGCTGCAGTCCATGTGGTGAATGTGTTCCAATGTTTCGACCGAGCGACAGTGATATATTTCCAAATTAGGATAGTGTGTGACCTGGAGGGGAATTTGCAGCTGGTGGTGTTTACCCTGCAACTGCTAGCTTTGTCATTCTTGGTGGTAGAGATCGTGGTTTTGGAAGATGCTGTCAAAGGGGCCATGGTGAGTGTTGTTGCAGTGTATCTAGTAGATGGTAGTTTGGGCAGCACGGTGGCACAGCTGTTAGCGCTGCTGCCTCACAGCGCCAGGGACCCAGGTTCAATTCCAGCCTCGGGTCACTGTCTGTGTGGAGATTGCACATTCTCCCCGTGTCTGCGTGGGTTTCCTCCGGGTGCTCCAGTTACCTCCCACAGTCCAAAAATGTGTGGGTTAGGTGGATTGTCCATGCTAAATTGCCCCTTAGTATCAGAGGGATTAACAGGGTAAATATGTGAGGTTACGGGGATGGGTAGGATTGTTGTCAGCGCAGACTCGATGGGCTGAATGGCCTCATTCTGCACTGTGGGGATTCTATGGTGCATATTGCTGTCACTGTGTGTGTTGGCGGTGAAGAGATTGGATGTTGAAGGTGGTGGAAGGGATGCCAGTCAAATGGGCTGCTTTGTCCTGGGTGGTGTTGAGCTTCTTGAGTATTTGAGCTGCACTGATTCAGGCAAGTGGAGGGTATTCCATCGTCTCTCCTGATGAGTAAGACTTGAGGATCCTGCGATCTGAATTAAGTGACAAGACATACATTTCAATGGTGGGGTTGAAGAGCGCAGATAAAGGGGCTGCACATTGAACAGTGAAGGTAATATAAAAATCGTTGATGAAAACTAAAAAAGAACACTACTGGAAACACAGCAGATCAGTTAATGTGTGAAAGGACATCAACATGGAATGGGAAAGAGATGGAAAAGTACGTTTGCAGGGAAATGGCAGAGGTGTGAAAATTATAGAGTGACGAACTCTAATTATCTCCATATAGATTAGGATAATGATAGGTGCAAAGAGCAGAGAGGAGAAAGACTTTCTGAAGTGTGTTCAGAAGAACCTGCTTGATCAGTACATTTTCCACCCAATACGGAAGGAGGAATTACTGGATCTGGTTTCAGGAAAGGGGTCAATCATATAGCAGCGGTGGAACGTTTAGGGAGCAGTGATCATTGCTTCACAACGTTTAGATTAGCTGTGGAAAAGGGAAAGGAGCATTCTCGAGTAAAAGTACTTCACTGGAAGAGGGCCAACCACAGAGGGGTAAAAATGGAATAAGAAGGGGAAAATGCTGGAAATAATCAGCAGCTCTTGGCAGCCTTTGTGGAGAGAGGAACAGCTAACATTTCTGGTCACAGGTAAACGGGCACGGTGGCACAGTGGTTAGCACTGCTGCCTAACAGCGCCAGGGAACCAGGTTCAGTTCCAGCCTCGGGTGACTATCTGTATGGCATTTGCACGTTGTCCCCATGTCTGCATGGGTTTCCTCCGGTTTCCTCCCAGAGTCCAAAGATGTGCAGGTTGGGTGGATTAGCCATGCTAAAATGCCCCTCAGTGCCAGGGGGATTAACAGGGTAAATATGAGGGGTAAAACAGAAAAATGCTGGAAAATCTCAGCAGGTCTGACAGCATCTGTGGAGAGAGAATAGAGTCAACGTTTCAAGTCTGAGTGCTGAGATTTTCCAGCTTTTTTCTGTTTTTGTTTCAGATTCCAGCACCTGTAGTATTTTGCTTTTATATAAATATGTGGGTTTATGGGGATAGAGATGGGATTGTTGTTGGTGCAGGCTCGATGGCCTCCTTCTGCACTGTAGGGATTCTATTCTATGATTCTAAACTGGAATTGAAGATTGGCAGGCAGAAACTGTAACAGAACAAGGGACTCTGCGACAGAGACATTGCTGATGGAATTTTTCTAATGCTCTTATATGTCGCTGATACATAGTCTAGATCTCACTGCAGTTCAGGAATGTAGTGATGACAACTGTTCTGTACATGAGGATTTGTGTCCACTTGTGGAGTTCTTTGTTGTCATACACTCGCTGCCGATGATTGCAGAAGGCTGAGCTGGCACAACTAATCCAGTGTTAGATCTCCTCATCAATGGTGGCTTTTTGAGCGAGGTGGCAAAGTATGGGAAGTGCTTAACATGTTCTAGAGTCTCTCCTTCAACATAGATCAGAGGTGGAATATTTGGTTCAACAGGTGTGGGTTGATATATAAGCACTGTTTTGGAAACATTCAAGGACAGGTCAAGTCTCTCGTATGAAGAGAGAGTGGCTTGAACATCTGGAGCGTGGGCAATAACGCCAGAGCAAAGTATATGTTTAAAATTTATTTATTAGTGTCACCAGTAATTAACACTGCAATGAAGTTACTGTGAAAATCCCCTAGTCGCCACACTCTGGCACCTCTTCGGGTACACTGAGGGAGAATTCAGCATCGACAATGCACTTAACCAGCACATCTTTCGGACTGTGAGAGGAAACCGAAGCACCCGGAGTAAACCCATGCAGACACAGGGAGAACATGCAAACTTCGCACAGCCAATGAGCCATGCCAGGAATCGAACCTGTGTCCCTGGCGCTGTGAGGCAGCAGTGCCAAACACTGTGTCACCGTGTTGTCGGTCTAGTTTTGGCACAGAGGTGACTGAGGTTAAAGAGTTTTCCCTCTATGTGTTATTTAATACTTACATTAGAGGGAAGTTGATCTTTGATGAGGTGTATAGCCATTGCTATGTAGATGGTGAATAGTATGGGAGCTATCACATAGCCTTGCTTGTCACTGGTCTTGAATTTGAAAGTCTCTTTCAGATCTTTCACTCGAATCAGTTGCATATCATCATGAAATAGTTCCAGGATTGTGATTAAGTTTCTTGAACATACAAATCTTTGAAGCACAAACCACATGATATCAAGAAATGGCACAGGATACTGCAAAGGCTCTGAGCCCTGACTATATTCCGGCAATATCCTGAAGACTTGAGCGACAGAACTTGTTGTGCCCCTAGCCAAGCTGTTGCAGTAGAGCTACAACACTGGCATCTACCCAGCAATATGGAAAATTGCCCAGATCTGCCCTGTACACGAGAAACAAATCCAGCCCAGCCAACTACCCAGCCCCCATCAGTCTATATTTGATTATCGGCAAAGTGATGGGAGGGGTCATCAACAGTGCTATCAAGTGGCACTTACTCAACAATAACCTGCTCACAGACACTCAGTTTGGGTTCAGCCAGGGTCACTCAGCTCCTGACCTCGTTACAACTTTTGTTCAAACATAGACAAACAAGCTGAATGCCAGAGATGAGGTGAGAGTGACTGCCCTTGACATTAAGGCAGTATTTGACTGAGTGTGGCATCAAGGAGCCCTAGCAAAACTGGAGTCAATGGGAATTGGGGGGAAAACTCTCCATTGGTTGGAGTCATACCTCGCACAAAGGAATATGGTTGTGGTCATTGGAGGTCAATCATCTGAGCTCCCAGATATCAGTACAGGAGTTCCTCAGGATAGTGTCCTAAACCCAACCATCTTCAGTGGCTTCATCAATGACCTTCCCTCCATCATAAGGTCAGAAGTGGGGATGTTTGCTGATGACTGCACAAAATTCAGCACCATTTGCGATTCCTCAGATACTGAAGCAGCCCAGGTCCAAATGCAGAAAGACCTGGACAATATCCAGGCTTGGGCTCACAAGTAGCAAGTAACATTTATGCCAGACAAGTGCCAGTCAATAACCATCTCCAACAAGAGAGCACCTAACCATTGCCCCTTGACATTCAATGGCATTACCTTTGTTGAATTCCCGATTGTCAGCATCCTGGGGGTTACCATTGACCAGAAACTGAACTGGACCAGCCATATAAATGATGAATGAAGAGTTCCTGGTGTTGTTATCAACATTTTTGTTGGAATTTTCTGGCAACAAAAACCATTGCCGAAATCTTGCGGTCGCTCACGTCGGCGGGATCTGAAGGTCCCACCAATAGTGCACCCCACCTGTGGTTATCCCAGCGGCGAGGGGTGCATTCAAACGGGAAACCCCATTGACAACGGCGAGACCAGAAGATCCTGCCGCCAGTGAGCAGCGCGCTGCCTTCTGTCGCTGTCAAACACGCCGCGCAGAGGGAGAAACATCCCGCCCATTCTCAGAGGTCCCTCTGGAAGGTCTAAAGCCACACTGTTGCTGAAATTTTAACAGCCCGCCCACGCTGGAGTCTGGGCGGGCGAGGCTCACAGAACAGAATTCTCTATTGGCCTCGGGCAGGATTTTACAAGCCTCGCCCAAGCGAGGTCATAAAATCTCGGCCTGTATCACTGGAAGGATTCAGGAGAATGCGTGTCAGGATTTTCCCTGCTATGGACATGAGGGAGATATCTCTATAGTTTGCATAACATGATTTATTTTTCTTCTTGCTATAATTATCCCACTCCAAATGTTGGGGGTCGGGTGGGGGGGGGGGGGGGGGGGGAATAATTTCACCTCCCAAATCTGTAAGATGAGTACATGGAACCTTGATTAACAAAAGCTCACCAGCTTTGAGAATCTCAGCTTGAATATCATTCAAGGATTAGTTGTGTTACATCCATTTTATTGCATGTTGCAGCTCTCCCATCGAGGGTGGTTCACCCTTGGGGTCTGTCACAGAGTACAGGGGGGATAGCTTACTACTACTGCCCCTGTGGATGTCTGTTTGCGGAGTTGATGAAACTGTTCCTTTCAGTGTCGACGGATGGCATTGTCATCCTTAAGAAGAGAAACAGCACCCTGTGAACAAAGAGGATTCTGGACATTTGACTTTGTCCAATGTGCCTGGCAGCTTCAAAAAAGCTTCACGTATCAAGATGGGCAGCATATCGTTGTATCCCACAAGCTTTCTCTTCCCAATACATTATCCTTTATCATGGGCGGCACGGTAGCACAGTGGTTAGCACTGTTGCTTCACAGCTCCAGGGACCTGGGTTCGATTCCCGGCTTGAGTCACTGTCTGTGTGGAGTTTGCACATTCTCCTCGTGTCTGCGTGGGTTTCCGCCGGGTGCCCTGGTTTCTTCCCACAGTCCAAAGATGTGCGGGTTAGGTTGATTGGCCATGCTAAAAATTGCCCTTAGTGTCCTGAGATGCGTAGGTTAGAGGGATTAGTGGGTAAATATGGGGGTAGGGCCTGGGTGGGATTGTGGTCGGTGCAGACTTGATGGGCAAAATGGCCTCTTTCTGTACTGTAGGGTTTCTTTTTCTTTCTCCCAGATTTATCTTTGGTCATCAGCCCCGAGCAGTTGGAATGCTGCCTTCTTGACTTTCAAATTTGGTTTGCTCTGCCAACCAGGACTGTTTGTTTCTATTATAAAAGGTCGCACATTTCAGCATTGTTTATAAATCCAAAACATGCCAACACAGACTTGACTGCTAAACTTCCAGTATGTGGAGATGCCGGTGTTGGACTGGGGTGGGCAAAGTAAGAAGTCTCACAACACCAGGTTAAAGTCCAACAGGTTTATTTGGAATAAAACATAGAACATAGAACAGCAGAGTACAGGCCCTTCGGCCCTCGATGTTGTGCCAAACCTTTTCCGAAACCAAGATTAAGCTATCCCACTCCCTATCATCCTGGTGTGCTCCATGTGCCTATCCAATAACCGCTTGAAAGTTCCTAAAGTGTCCGACTCCACTATCACAGCAGGCAGTCCATTCCACACCCTAACCACTCTCTGAGTAAAGAACCTACCTCGTACATCCCTCCTATATATTCCACCACGAACCTTATAGTTATGCCCCCGAGTAACAGCTACATCCACCCGAGAAAATAGTCTCTGAACGTCCACTCTATCCCCCTCATCACCTTATAAACCTCTATTAAGTCGTCTCTCAACCTCCTCCGCTCTAAAGATAAAAGCCCTAGCTCCCTCAACCTTTCCTCATAAGACCTACCCTCCAAACCAGGCAGCATCCTGGTAAATCTCCTTTGCACTCTTTCCAGTGCTTCCACATCCTTCTTATAGTGAGGTGACCAGAACTGCACACAATATTCCAAATGTGGTCTCACCAAGGTCCTGTACAGTTGCAGCATAACCCCACGGCTCTTAAACGCAAACCCCCTGTTAATAAACGCTAACACACTATAGGCCTTCTTCACGGCTCTATCCACTTGTGTGGCAACCTTCAGAGATCTATGGATATGAACCCCAAGATCTCTCTGTTCCTCCACATTCCTCAGAACCCTACCTTTGACCCTGTAATCCGCATTCAAATTTGTCCTACCAAAATGAAGCACCTCGCACTTATCAGGGTTAAACTCCATCTGCCATTTTTCGGCCCAGCTCTGCATCCTATCAATGTCTCTTTGCAGCCTACAACAGCCCTCCACCTCATCCACTACTCCACCAATCTTGATCTCATCCGCAAATTTACTGACCCACCCTTCAGCCCCCTCCTCCAAGTAATTGATAAAAATCACAAATAGCGGAGGACCCAGCACTGACCCAGCTCTGAATCACAAGCTTTCGGTGCACTGCTACAATCTCCTGAGGAAGGAGCAGCGCACTGAAAGCTCATGATTCCAAATAAACCTGTTGGACTTTAACCTGTGTTGTGAGACTTCTTACTGAAACTTTCAGTAAGCTGTGCCCTTCCCAAATTGGCAGATGGGAGCTTAGGGCTTTCCATTCCTCCATCCGAGCCCACTTCACCCCCTCACCTCCCCCACCTCCATAGCCCTCTACCAATGCATCTCTGGGAGGACAAGACTTAGAACATAGAACATAGAGCATAGAACATTACAGCGCAGTACAGGCCCTTCGGCCCTCGATGTTGCGCCGACCAGTGAAACCAATCTAAAGCCCATCTAACCTACACTATTCCAATATCATCCATATGTTTATCTAATGGCCATTTAAATGCCCTTAATGTTGGCGAGTCCACTACTGCTACAGGCAGGGCATTCGATGCCCTTACTACTCTCTGAGGAAAGAACCTACCTCTGACATCTGTCCTATATCTATCACCCCTCAATTTAAATCTATATCCCTTCGTGCTAGCCATCACCATCCGAGGAAAAAGGCTCTCACTATCCACCCTATCTTCTCCTGGCCACAGAGGTATCGCACCTATCCAGTCTATCACTACTCCTGGCCATCTCCTCATAGAGAATATCTTTCCACTCCGGAGGAAGTATCAAGTTGAAAATGAAATCCTTGTTCTCTGTGCAGTTTGCAAAGCAGCTCTTGGTTAAAAAGATGAACTTTTGGCTCCTCTATTTTGAGTACACGTGCACAATGACGATCCTGAGGTCTTTGCACAGAACGGCCTAGCCGTGCTTTCATTCCATCCACCTTGTTTCACTGGGATTTTCGAGCACTGGATGCCTGAGCCAAGCAACCAGCCTCTCTTTCTCCCCAGCTTTTGATGAGTGGAACTCACTGAGGCCAAGTTGCTCTCGATTTTATGCGTAACACCTTGTCTGGCCAGGCCTACTCAAGATGTGGTGTTAAAGCACAAAACAGGACCGGAAACAGAGGCCATTGGGCTCCCCACATAATCCAGCACCATTAAAGTGATCCAGCGTTTTAATAAAGAAATATACTTCTCAATGAAACATCGTGCCATTGACTAACAGATGCTTCATTGAATCCCTAGTGCAGAAGGAGGCCAGTCAGCCCATCGAGCCTGCAATCCCACCAGGGCCCTATCCCCGCAACCCCACGTATTTACTCTACTAATCCCCCTGACACTAAGGGGCAATTTAGCATGGCCAATCCACCTAACCCACGCATCTTTGGACTGTGGGAGGAAACCGGAGCAGCGGGGAAAACCCACGCAGACACAAGGAGAACGTGCAAACTCCGCACAGACAATGAACCAAGCTGGGAATCAAACCCAGGTCCCTGCCGCTGTGAGGCAGCAGTGCTAACCACTGTGCCACCGTGCTGTGGAGGTTTTGTGTTCTCAACTGGGCTATCCAGTGCAGGTACCAAGTAGTAAATGGCTTGGAGTGAGGATCTACTGTGTATCATGCGGTGACCAACCAAAGAAGCAGCATAGGCGGAGGGAGGCCTTTGGATAAGCCACTTGCATTGCTATCTTGTCCAGAATATGTGAGGTGCACTGGGGGAATTAAACAGGAAAGGCAGAAAACCGAATTAAAAGTGGGCGAATGAACCTACAGCAAAATAGAAACACCTACCCTTGTTCCTGTGACTCCAGCTGTAAACACTAAGTTCCTTGGAGAAAAAGTTGTTAGTCATGACATCATTTACTCTGCAAAAACAGAGTTTTAAAAAATATTTCTGCATTTTACACATCCACCTCGTAGCTGGGCCATTGAGCATGATTGAGGCAAGTCTGGGTTTTGGAATAATAAAGCATTTCTTTTGATTCCACTTTTCAACTAGCCTCAACAATTTAGCCCTGATTAGTACTTACTCCCATGAGAACAAATATTCCCCACACAGGTAAAGCATCCGAGGTAGTTATATTCACGTGATAAAGCTGACCAATGGAACAGTCATGTTTAGAGAAGATAGTGGCATAGCGGTAATGTCACTGGACTAGTAATTAAGAGGCCCAGGTGAACGTGCTGAGGACATGGGGTGGCGATGGCCGAGTGGTATTATCATTAGACTATTAATCCAGAAACTCAGCTAATGTTCTGAGTAAGTGGGTTCGAATCCCGCCACGGATGGAGGAATTTGAACTCAATAAAAAATAATCTGGAACTAAGAATCTACTGATGACCATGAAGCCATTGTTGATTGTCGAAAAAAACCCATCTGGTTCACTAATGCCCTTTAGGGAAGGAAATCTGCCGTCTTTACTGGGTCTGACCGACATGTGACCCCAGACCCGCAGTAATGTGGTTGACCCTCAACTGCTCTTGGGCAACTAGGCATGGGCAATAAATGCCAGCCAACAACGCCCATGTCCCATGAATGAATGAATAAAACAAATCCTACTACAGTAACTGGCGGAATTTAAATTCAGTTAATAAATCTTGAATTGAAAGCTAGTTTCAATGATGGTGACCATGAAACTATCTTCCATTGTAGTAAAGATCCATCTGATTCACTAATGCCCTTTAAGGAAGGAAATCTGTCATCCTTACCCAGTCTGGCCTACATGTGACTCCAGACCCAAGGCAATGTGGTTGACTCTTAACTGCCCTCTGAAAGCCTAGCAAGCCATTCAGCTCAAGGGCAATTAGGGATGGGCAACACATGCCAACAATGCCCACATTCCATGAAAGAATTAAAGAGGTTCCATTCTGATCAAGAATCAAAACTCAGATACAAACACATTAAAATCCTCTTTTAAAACTTGGAACTTGGATACACAGTCACCACTAGTACTCCAATCCTCTGCATCCGCAACAAGTTTTATTTATTTCAGCTGTTCTATAGCTGGTCAGCAAAAGCTACCAATGAGGACCTCTCTATCAATATTTTCTTACTTTCTGCAGGGAAGCACTGACCCTCTCAGTTGGCATCGCCACCTGAGTGCATAGCGAGGGACAGGAACTTACCAGTTCTGGGTTTGAATCCACATTGCCATGTTATTCACACTTAGGGAAAACACTAAGGTTTGATTATGGTTGAAGTACAAAACAAGGGAGCCCATGTTGTTTTGGCAACAGACCCTTCTACGTGCTTGGTTGTAGTGTTGAATTATGGGTAGTGATGGTCCTGTCTCCAACACCACATGGCTGACTGAATAATCTCTCCCACTCTTACTGCCTGTCATTGGTGTGTGTTGGGGGGATTTGCAGACTGATATTCAATTTGGCCATACCGTGATCACACCTTCCTTGGCAATCACAGCTTGGTATGGCTCCTGCACTGACCAAGACCGCAAGAAGCGACAAGGGATTGTGAATGTGGCCCAGTCCATCACGCAAACCAGCCTCCCATCCATTGATTCTGTCTACACTTCCCGCTGCCTCGGCAAAGCAGCCAGCATAATCAAGGACCCCACACACAGCGGACATACTCTCTTCCACCTGCTTCCGTTGGGAAAATGGTACAAAAGTCTGAGATAATGTCTTGCCTCAAGTCTTGCCTCACAAATTTGATAGAATTCTTTGAGGAGGTAACTAAGTGTGTAGATGAAGGTAGTGCAGTTGATGTCATATACATGGATTTTAGTAAGGCGTTTGATAAAGTCCCCCACAGTCGGCTTATGAAGAAAGTAAGGATGTGTGGGATAGAGGGAAGTTTGGCCGATTGGATAGGTAACTGGCTATCTAACAGAAGACAGAGGGTGGTGGTGGATGGAAAATTTTCAGACTGGAAACCGGTTACCAGCGGAGTGCCACAGGGATCAGTGCTTGGTCCTCTGCTATTTGTAATTTTTATAAATGACTTGGAGGAGGGGGCTTAAGGGTGGATCAGTAAATTTGCTGATGACACCAAGATTGGTGGAGTAGTGGATGAGGTGGAGGGCTGTTGTAGGCTGCAAAGAGATATTGATAGGATGCAGAGCTGGGCTGAAAAATGGCAAATGGAGTTTAACCCTGACAAATGCGAGGTGATTCATTTTGGTAGGACAAATTTAAATGTGGATTACAGGATCAAAGGTAGGGTTCTAAAGAATGTGGAGGAACAGAGAGATCTTGGGGTTCATATCCATAGATCTCTGAAGGTTGCCACTCAAGTGGATAGAGCCGTGAAGAAGGCCTATAGTGTGTTGGCGTTCATTAACAGGGGGTTTGAGTTTAAGAGCCGTGGGGTTATGCTGCAACTGTACAGGACCTTGGTGAGACCACATTTGGAATATTGTGTGCAGTTCTGGTCACCTCACTACAAGAAGGATGTGGAGACACTGAAAAGAGTGCAAAGGAGATTTACCAGGATGCTGCCTGGTTTGGAGGGTAGGTCTTATGAGGAAAGGTTGAGGGAACTTGGGCTTTTCTCTTTGGAGCGGAGGAGGTTGAGAGGAGACTTGATAGAGGTTTATAAGATGAGGAGGGGGATAGATAGAGTGAACGTTCAAAGACTATTTCCTCGGGTGAATGGAGTGGTAACTAGGTGGCATAACTATAGGGTTCATGGTGGGAGATATAGGAAGGATGTCCGAGGTAGGTTCTTTACGCAGAGAGTGGTTGGGGTGTGGAATGGACTGCCTGCAGGGATAGTGGAGTCAGAAACTTTAGGAACATTTAAGAAGCTATTGGATAGGCACATGGAGTACTTCGGGATGATAGGGAGGAAATAGCTTGATCTGGGTTTCAGACAAAGCTCGGCACAACATCGTGGGCCGAAGGGCCTGTTCTGTGCTGTACTGTTCTATGTTCTATGTTCTAATGTACCAACTGACTCAAGGACAGTTTCTTCCCTGCTGCCATCAGACTTTTGAATGGATCTACCATATATTAAGCTGATCTTTCTCTGCACCCTAGCTATGAGTGTAACATTTTTCAGCACCATCTCCTTTCCTTTTCCCCTATGTACTCTATGAATGGTATGTTTTTGTCTGCAAGAAACAATACTTTTCACTGTATCCCATTTCATGTGATGATAATAAATCAAATCAAATCAAATCATCGGGTTCTGGAGTGGGACTGGAAGCCAGAGCTTCTGGCTCAGAGGTAGGACACTACTCACTGCGCCACGAGGCCTCCACAAAGAGATAATTGCTGGCAAATCCAATTGGGAATTCATGAGAAATGTATATGCCCAGAGAATGATTAGAATGTGGATGTGGAGCTCTCTATCACATGGAGTAATTGAAGCTTTTGTGCAGCTGTAATTAAGGGGAAGATAAATGCGTGGGTGAGGAAGGAATATATGTAGATGTTGATGTGGTCAGATGGACAAGAAGTAGAAGGCAGCCCGTGTGGAGCACGAACAGCCAAGTGACAGTTCCTGGGCTGTGCATTCCATTCAGTGCCAGACACTTTCAATGTTGGGTCAGGCTTTCTTATACAGTGTGAAAAAGTGGAAGGTAAAGTCTCGAAACCCCCTCCCAGTGCTTCAATCATTTATATATATACATTGAAACAGGAACAGGCCGCTTGGCCAATGGAGCCAGCTGCACCATTCAACTAGCAGCATGGTGGCACAGCCGTTTGCACCACTGCCTCACAGCGCCAGGGACCCGGGTTCAACTCCGGCCTTGGGTGACTCTGTGGAGTTTGCATGTCCTCCCTGTATCTGTGTGGGTTTCCTCCGGGTGCTCCGGTTTCCTCCTACAGTCCAAAGATGTGCAGGTTAGGTGGATTGGCCGTCCTAAATTGTCCCCCTGTGTCCAAAGATGTAGAGGTTTGTGGGTAAATGCATGGGATTATGGGGATAGGGCAGGGGATGGGCTTGGTAAGATACTCAGTTTGAGAGTTGGTGCAGACTCAATGGGCAAATGTCCTCCTTTTGCACTGCAGGGATTCTATAAGATTATACCAATATACTAGTTAGATTTCCTCTGCCTGCCACTTTAAGTTTTAGTTATTACAAATAAGATGGTCACTGAGCAACAATCAAATTCTCAACTGAAGTACACAGCATGCTGTCTCTGGACTGACATTCACACTGACCCTGTTGGTGAGAAGCGTATTAATTATACTTCCAGCACAGGTCAAGTGTTCAGTAACACCAAGTACACTGTCAAAGGAGCAGGACTGATAACACTTGTGCATATGTTCATGGCATTAGCTGTTCCTTTCAATCGGAGGAGTCCTTGAATGGATAGTGGGATAGAGGAATGAAGAATTAGGAAATGGATTTAAAAAAAGAAGGAAAACTTCTGTCAAGAAAGTTTGCTTAAGTTACTGCACCAGCAGAATAGTTTTGGTGGCAAGCATCCAACGACAACAAGCTTAAAGGAATGGAACGAGAAGTATTCTTACTGGTAAGCTAAAACAAACTACAGGCAGCTAGAAATTCATCAGGAGTTCGGGTCATCAAATACTGTAGGAGTTGAAATTCCCCCTTAGAGACATCTAGAACAAAGGGGAGTAACCTGAATATTAGGGGTGGCACGGTGGCAGCACAGTGGTTAGCACTGCTGCCTCACACGTCAATTCCGGCCTCGGCTCACAGTCTGTGGAGAGTTTGCACGTTCTCCCTGTGTCTGCGTGGGTTTCCTCCCAAAGTCCAAAGATGTACGGGTTAGGTTGATTGCCATGCTAAATTGTCCCTTCGTGTCAGGGGGACTGGCAGGGTAAATATGTGGGGATTACGGGGATAGGGCCTGGGTGGGATTGTAGCCGGTGCAGACTTGATAGGCCGAATGGCCTCCTTCTGCTCTGTAGGGATTCTACGGATTCTATTTGAACTAGTTTATTCTTTGCCTTATGGTAATGTCAGGAAACCAAGAGTCATAGAAATCAGGAAATCTCTTCTCCATAAAGCTGTAAATTTGGCGTAAATTGAACATTTCAAAACTGAGGTTGACATGTTTTTGTTAGGTAACATTCTTAAGAGTTATGGAACCAAGCTGAGTAAAGTGAGTTAAGATACAGATCAGCCATGATCTAATTGAATGGTTGAACAGGTTTGAGGGGCTGAATAAATTACTCCTGTTCCTGTATTTTCTCCAATGTTCTTCTGCTATTTAAAGCTTCAGTATCCCCTTTGTGTTTTTAATCACATTGTTCCTATTCAATTCTAAATTGGGAATAATTTCTGTGCATAACTAAGAGAAAGGGTAACGCAAGCACATTCCTCATTCGTTCTGCCAGAGTGCTGAATGGGCAGTATTGCAGTCATAATGTTCTATCAGTTAAATTCAAGGAATCTCAGCCTTTTTCATTCTCTGTTTCTTCTGTACCTCGTGCCTCTGACAAAGCCAATTCTGACCACTTCATCCTCTCCCTTTCTGCGCACACTTCTTTTTCTTCCCTGAACCTTACTACATACACTGTTACAATCAGGTGAGGAAGGGTCAGAGAGCTTCACTCTTTTCCCTCTTTTTGTTTGACCACAACAAGTTTTATTTTTTTAAAAAGACCTGTTTTCCCCTTGAGTCTTTGTCCTTATTTCTCTGTCATGTTCTCCTCCTTCATCGACCTACACGCTTCCAGCTTTTAGTTGAAATCTTTGTTGTGTTCAGTCTTCAACAACCCATGTCCACTTATCCACATGTCCTTCACCCTTCTATCAAATGAGTCCTCATTCTCTGTTGACCCCAATCTACACCTTAACTTTCTTTTTCCACTCTCCTTTGGCTTACTTTCCCTCTTAGCCTGACTTAATTTTAGCCTTAACTTGTGTAATGACTTCAATCAGACCATTGAGGGTGGCCGATTGGAGCATGAGCTCCCTGATTAAGAAGTCAATTGATGGGTCAATCAGGGAGTCTTTTCCTTGTATTTAACCGGGAGTGTCATTCCTCTGGCACTCCTGAAGATAGACTGCTGACTGATAACACTCTGTGTACTGCTGTTGGAATTGTAAATAAAGGGATTTTGGTGAAGGGATTTCTGCCTCCGAAGACTTATCACAGCTTGAACTTGCTATCCTTTCCCAAAGATCATTTTTGATATAAAGTATGGTTTTGCAGCAATGCATTTTGGGAAAAATGCTGTCCCACCCTCTCACTGGTTGTAATCTTACCAGCCAGATGGAAACAGCTTTAGAGGCCAGGGGAGGAGTTTCAGAAAGTTGGTTATTTACCCGATGCTTGCTGGCCTATGAGCAACCCTATGTTCAGAACAGCAATGTTCAGGCATGTTCAGAGCAGCAATGTCACCTGTGCATTAAGGACAGGCAGCTAATTATTAGCAATGACTGATCAAAGCACTGAAATTTTACTGATGGACGATACCCCCCAACCCCCCCTCCACACCGAGGTTGATGCTTGTCAAATATCTAGAAACATCTTCCTTGTGGCAGGATGGGGGCAAATGAAGCCTCTTTTAATTCCCCCCCCCCCTCTGGTACCACAGCTGCCTTCCCGTGGAGGGTTGTCCTTCATGATGATGGTCTGTCAGCTGCAGCAGCATTTATTTTCCCAATTATCTGCAGTGTGCAGATGGCATCTCCACCTTGAGATGCCTCCTTTGATTTCCTCTGCCATTGGCAGTGCCCACCACTACTGGTGGGGCAGCTGGATGCCCACTGCCTGATTGACCCTCCCACTTGTAAGGGCTCACCCGCCATTTCTAATTGGACAGGGTTCCCAAATGTATCCCCTTAATTCATAGAATCCCTACAGCGCAGAAAGAAACCAGGGATGGAATTTTCCGGCCGCGCTCGTTTAAAAGCCAGAAAATCCCGCCCGACTGTCAATGGAATTTCACAATCCACCCGCTAAAATTCCAGTGGTGGGCGAGATGGGAGAATTCCGGCCCATGTATCCCATCGAGTCTGCACCGACTCTCTGACAGAGCATCTTACCCAGCCCCTTTCTCCCACCCTATTCCTGCAACCCCCACATATTTGCCATGGCTAATCCATGTAACCTACACATCTTGGGACACTAAGGGGCAACTTAACATGGCCGGTCCACCGAACCCACACATCTTTCGGACTGTGGGAGGAAACCAGAGCACCCGAAAGTAACTCGCAGACATGGGGAGAATGTGCAGACTCCGCACAGACAGTGACCCAAGGCTGGAATTGAACCCGGGTTCCTGGCACTGTGAGGCAGCAGTGCTAACCACTGTGCCACCGTGCTGCCCTTTGCCACCCCCCGGGGAAGATCTCAGAGACAGGCAGGTCTTGCAGACCATTAGGATCAGTACCTGTGTTTAAGGACTAAAGTAGCAAGATCCTGCACTCTAATTTGAGCTCCCTGTTCTCTGCCCCCCCCTCTCCATTGAAGAGATCTTTGTGGCTATTGGCCTGATAAACTTCTTTCTCAAAACTGTAAAATGTGAGGGATTGTTTTTATTAAGTAAACAACTCACAATGTGGGGAAGTATAGTGTTTGTATTATTTTATATTCTTTTATGAAAACGTCTTGTGCTAAATGAGAGATGTTGATTATAACTTGCTCTATATAGTTACTTACTGTGAAAAAAAACAGCTTCAGAAATGGTTTCACGCCTCTACTATGGAGTGTTTTCTCAGTCTAACTTCAAAGAACACATATAAGGGTATACTTAATTGACACAAATTCCTAGTTCATGTTACAAGGGGTTCCTATTAATAGCCCTCAGATAATACAACTGTATATTTAGATATTGGAGAACAAACACACACCCATGAGGCACAAGACTGTTTATGGAAGTAACAATCAAGATTGTAACACAGAGAATAATAACGTTTATTTTGACCATGGAGAATCATCTTCTCAAACCTTGGTTCCCAACCCCTCTCCCCCATTCACCACCACATTTATTTAGATTGCTCCTTTCTGTCACCTTGGGAATGTGTTTTATTGATAGTGTTTTTCCAAAATATTGGTCACCTATTTGAAGCATCCTATCTGAGACAGACCTGAACTCATCCTGCAGGAACACAGGTGCAGGAGTAGGCCATTCGGCCCTTTGAGTTTGCTCCACCATTTGATTAGATCACGGCTACTTTTCAACATCAACGCCATCTTCCTGCATTATCCCTTGATGTGATTGAAATCTAGGAATCTATCGACATCTGCTTTGAACGTACTCAATGACTGAACCTGCTCTACCCTCTGAGGTAGAGAATTCCAAACATTCACCACTCTGACTGAAGAAATTCCTCCTTATCCAAAGGCTTCTTTACTGCCATCAGACCTTTGAATGGTCCTCTCATATATTAAGCTGATCTTTCTCTACACCCCATCTGTAACTGCAACACCATATTCTGCACCTTCTCCTTTGCCTTTCTCTTATATACCATATGAAAAAGATACAAAAGTCTGAGGTCACATACCAACCGACTCAAGAACAGCTTCTTACCTGCTGCTGTCAGACTTTTGAATGGACTTAGCTTGCATTAAGTTGATCGCTCTCTACACCCTAGCTATGACTGTAACACTATATTCTGCACTCTCTCCTTTCCTTCTTTATGAATGGTATGTTTTGTCTGTATAATGCGCAAGAAACAATACTTTTCACTGTACGTTAATACATGTGACAATAATAAATCAAATCAAATCAAATAAATGGTATGTTTTGTCTATATAGCACACAAGAAACAATACTTTTCACTTCATCCAAATACATGTGACAATAATAAATCAAATCAAATCAAATAAATGGTATGTTTTGTCTATATAGCACACAAGAAACAATACTTTTCACTTCATCCCAATACATGTGACAATAATAAATCAAATCATCTCAATCTTAAATGGCCCACCTCTTACTCTGAGACTGTGTTCCCTGGTTCTAGACTCCCATCCACTTGGAGAAACATCCTTCTTGTATCCACCCTGTAAGAAATTTGTACACTGCAATGAGATCACCACTTATTCTTCTGAACTTGAGAGAATACGGGCTCAACATTTTCTCCTTAGACAATCCTGCTATCCCAGGCAAAAATTAGCCCAAAATTGCATTATTTTTATTAATTAAGACATTTCCATTATGTTCATGCATGATTCTATGAATTTTTCTATCTCATTTGGCCTGTTTCAATAATATGCATAATCCACAGAATAAGTCAATTGGGCTCATCATGCCTATGCTTGTTCTCTGTGAGAACCATTTAATTAGTTCCACTCCCCTGTTCTTTCCCATTTCCCCGTCATTTTTTTCCTTCTCAAGTGTATGTGCAATTTCCTTTTTTGTAAGTTATCTTTCAGGCTGTACCTTCAAGATCAGAACAACCATCTGTGTTAAAAAAAAAATCCTCGCTAGTATACGGGTATAGAAAGTAATTAGGAAAGCTATTAGAATGTTATCATTTATTGTGAGGGGAATTGATTACAAAAGTAGGGAGGTTATGCTTCACTTCTGTATGGTGCATTGGTGAGAGCACATCTGGAATATTGTGTACAGTATTGGTCTCCTTATTTACGGAAAGATTTAAATGTATTAGAAGCGGTTCAGAAAAGGTTTACTAGATTATTACCAGGAATGGGTGGGTTGTCTTATAAGGAAAGGTTGGAGAGGTTGGGTTTGTATCCATTAAGTTCAGAAAAGCAAGAGGGGGACTTGATCAAAACATTTAAGGTCCTGAAGGGTATTGACAGGGTGGATGTGGAGAGAATTTTTACTCTTGTTGGAGAAGCTAAAACTAGGGGCAGCACGATGGCACAGTGGTTAGCACTGCTGCCTCACAGCGCCAGGGACCTGGGTTTGATTCCCGCTTGGGTCACTGTCTGTGTGGAGTTTGCACATTCTCCCCGTGTCTGCGTGTGTTTCCTCCAGGTGCTCCGGTTTCCTCCCACAGTCCAAAGATGTGCAGGTTAGGTGGATTGGCCATGCTAAATTGCCCCTTAGTGTCCAAATATGTGTAGGTTAAGTGGATCAGCCAAAGTAAAAGCGTGGGGTTACGAGGATAGGGTGGAGGGGAGGACTTGAGTGGGATGATCTTTTGGAGAGTTGGTGCAGTTTCAGTGGGCTGAATGGTCTCTTTCTGCATTCCATGGTTCTTTTATCAATTATCTAAAAACCACTGTCCTCATAACTAGTCATTGTTCTGCCAGTGGAGATAATCTCTCCTTTCTCACTCCATAAAATTTCCTCCTCTACAAATCTTCTGGTCCACAGGCAACCTTTCCAACTTATCCACTCTCTTCCTCATTACAGATGTCCCTCAACTTGGGTATCATTCTTATTCTCATTCTGGTGGCAGGTTCACAAGAAATTGATTTATAAGTATAATTCCCTTTCCCTGACGCAAATGAAAACTTGTACTTAAATAAAGTTATGTCTGACATTTGATGTTTCACTTCCAAGTATGAAATTATGCCTCATTGGAGGGTGCTCTAATCAAATGTTAACTCGTTTCAGTGACCTTACACATTGCTGAAGTCAGTCCATATTGAATTCAACATCCAGCACGTTCAAGCCAACCCCTCACTAACCAATTGCCAAGACACTTCTAAAGTATGAACAGTGTGAGTATCATAGTTGGAATCTTTCCCAATGTAAAAGACAGGCATTTCTAGTTAAAAAGTTAAATATCAAACGGAGAGACAATTAACAAGAACGCTTTCACATTAAGTTCTGCCACATCTCATGACAGATGCAAGGGAAAAGCTTTCAGCTGTTTACAGGTAAAACACCCAAGGCTTGAGAAGCCAAAAGAGAAAGGGCTTTTTGACAAATAAATTCAGTAACATTAAGCAAAAGTTTATTTTTTACCTAAAATTAGTAATGATGTGGAGTTGTCAACGTTGGACTGGGGTGGGCACAGTAAGTAGTATAACAACACCAGGTTAAAGTCCAACAGGTTTATTTGGAAGCACGAGCTTTCGGAGCGCTGCTCCTTCATCCGGTGAGTGATGAACCTGTTGGACTTTAACCTGGTGTTGTGAGACTGCTTACTAAAATTAGTAATAAAGAAGGAGAGATGTTTCTGCAGAGTGTTCAGTTTTGATACACTGAAGCCAACCTGAGTCAGAGAGTGCCGAATCCAGTTCTCAGCAGTGCAGCGAAGCAATCGATTACGTGGAGGTGGGAAACTGTAAATATAACATCAAAATTGAAACAGAGAAGGAATAGTCAAAGGGAACGGGTGCTTGTCTGGGGAAACAAAACAAAGAAATCCTCATTCGGTCAGATTACAAAGAACCATCCCAGATAAGATGGAAAGAAAACTGGCAACACTGGCCCTGCTTAAACAATGGGAGACATTCAGACTGAAGATGATTAGGGTTCAGGTGAAAAATCTTCCCACAGACTGTGGAGATGGCAAGAAAAAATGTGGAGACATTGCATGAGTTGAGAAACGAAAATGTGGATGAAAAAGCAATCTTTGATAAATTCTTTTGTCAAGAATACAAAGGAAATTTCTACCAGATGTGGAAAATATAAACGAGAAGCAAAAACCAATGAAAAGGACTGAGAGAAAGTATGAAGAAAGCTTTGGAGGTAATGTGAACAGTAAAGAATGTTATAAACCCACAAACAGTGATATCTTTAAGAGGAAATAGAAACCATTGGTGATCTCAATGGACGTTTTATGGAGATAAGGCATGAGGGAGATACTTAGTCCTGGATATTCATGATGTTGGAATGACTACAGAGTCACTTGAAAATGGCAAGCATACCCCGATTCTAGAAGCTTCTTTCCCCCACCGCCAACTGACAATTTTCATTGATACAGGATCAGAGTGGGGGCCTGTCCCCTGCACTCTCAGCCTGACTGGCTCCATTATGAGAGTAGGCATTTCTTAGCCCCCTGCCATTTTCGTGGAGACTGGTCATCTTCCCCCCCCCCCAAACACTCACTCCCCCCACCACCAGCGCACAGTAGCAGCAGTGTGTACCATCAACAAGATGCACTGAAGCAACTCACCCAGCTTCTTAGACAGCATCTCCAAACTCAAGTCCACTGCCATCTAGAAGGACAAGGGCAGCAGATACGTGGGAACAGCACCACCTGTAATTTTTGCCCCAAGCCACTCACCACCCTGGCTTGGAAATATATCACTGTTCCTCCACAGTTGCTGTGTCAAAATCCTGGAACTCCCTCCCTAACAGCCCCTCCTTATAATTCAAACCTTCCTCTACCGGTAACATCCTTGTAAATCTTTTTGCACCCTTTCCATTTTAATAACATCCTTCCTATAGCAGGGTGACGAGAATTGTACGTAGTACGTAGTACAATTGGCGGCACGGTAGCACAGTGGTTAGCACTGCTGCTTCACAGCTCCAGGGACCTGGGTTCGATTCCCGGCTTGGGTCACTGTCTGTGTGGAGTTTGCACATTCTCCTTGTGTCTGCGTGGGTTTCCTCCGGGTGCTCCGGTTTCCTCCCACAGTCCAAAGATGTGCCGGTTAGGTTGATTGGCCATGCTAAAAAATTGCCCTTAGTGTCCTGGGATGTGTAGGTTAGAGGGATTTGTGGGTAAATATGTGGGGATATGGGGGTAGGGCCTGGGTGGGATTGTGGTCGGTGCAGACTCGATGGGCCGAATGGCCTCTTTCTGTACTGTAGGGTTTCTATGATCTTTCTATGATCTAGTACTCCAAATATAGCTCTTCATTTAAATGTGGACAAGATTGAGAGATGTGATGCCTCTGTTATTGATTATTTAATGATCTTTCTG
This sequence comes from Mustelus asterias, assembly GCF_964213995.1. Taxonomy (NCBI): domain Eukaryota; kingdom Metazoa; phylum Chordata; class Chondrichthyes; order Carcharhiniformes; family Triakidae; genus Mustelus; species Mustelus asterias. The sequence goes on from NC_135806.1 coordinate 12,400,744, forward strand.
ACTAACAGTTTTATAGGGTCAGAGGAACAGCAGTTTTTTTTTCAAAATAAGATTTGCGAATGCATGTTTGTTTTAACAAATCCACACACATCCTTGCTACTATAAAGTTCACTGGTTCTGTACGTAGTGTATACTGGGTGAATGGTCATGGAAAGACCATGAGTTAGTATGGAGGCAAGCGGAGCCACTGGGGGTGAGTGGGCATGAGATGTTATAGAGGAGTCATGGGTAAGAACTTGCAAATATACTTTTCAAAATGTTCCCAAATCCAGACTATGGTTCATGACCTACACTACATGGCCTGCCGCGGTTCAAGAAGACAGCTCTCCGCCACCTTCACAAGGGTAATTAGGGATTGACAATAAATGCTGGCCTAGTCAGCAATGCTCACAACCTTTGAATAAATAAAACAAAATTCCCTGTTTACAATCAAGTTCACACAGGATTGTCTAATTCCCTGATCTCAGAGGAATCATGAACCAGAGACTGGATATAACATCTCATGCCCACTCACTCCCAGTGGCTCCGCATGCCTCCCTACCAACTCATGGTCTTTCCATGCCCATTCACCCAGTATACACTATGTACAGAACCAGTGTCATAGAGTCATAGAGGTTTACAGCACGGAAACAGGCCCTTCGGCCCAACTTGTCCATGCCGCCCTTTTTTTTTAAAACCCTGAGCTAATCCCAATTGCCCGCATTTGGCCCATATCCCTCTATACCCATCGTACCCATGTAACTATCTAAATGCTTTTTAAAAGATAAAATTGTATCCGCCTCGACTACTATCTCTGACAGCTTGTTCCAGGCACTCACCACCCTCTGTGTGAAAAAAGTGAACTTTATAGTAGCAATGATGTGTGTGGATTTGTTAAAATAAACATGCATTCGCAAATCTTATTTTGAAAAAAATAACTGCTGTTCCTCTGACCCTATCAAACTGTTAGTCAGAAAGACCATTAAATAATCAATAACAGAGGCATCACACCTCTCAATCTTGTCCACGTTTAAATGTAAGGCCACATTTGGAGTACTACGTATAATTCTAGTCACCCTGCTACAGAAAGGATGTTATTAAAATGGAAAGGGTGCAAAAAGATTTACAAGGATGTTACTGGTACAGGAAGGTTTGAATTATAAGGAGAGGCTGGGTAGGCTGGGACTTATTTCTCTGGAGCGTAGGAGGATGAGGGGTGACCTTATAGAGGTTTATAAAATCATGAGGGGCATAGATAAGGTGAATAGCCAAGGTTTGTCCCCAGGGTAGGGGAGGCCAAAACTAGAGGGTATAGGTTTAAAGTGAAAGGGGAAAGGTTTAAAAAGGAACCTGAGGGGCAACTTTTTCACACAAGAGTGTTTGGAATGCCAGAGGAGGTGGGAGAGGCGGGTACAATTACAACACTTAAAAGACATTTGGACAGGTACATGGATGGGAAAGGTTTAGAGGGATATGAGCCAAACGCAGGCAAATGGGACTTGTTCAATTTAGGAAACCTAGTCGGCATGGGCGAGTTGGGCCGAAGGGCCTGTTTTCCTGCTGTATATCTCGATAACTCTACACTCACTGCACTTTGCTGGAGAAATTACCACGCCCTCATCCGAGACGTTGCCGTAGTTCTGGTCTTAAGTTCTGTTTGCTGTTGGTTTGTGGGGATTCTATTCAGATAGACTCTGTTTACTGAGTGAGTTGTGTGTCCTTCTGTAAGTCCTGCCCTGCCTCCAGCTCATTGGCTGACACAATGGTGCCAGCGACACTCTGCATGAAATTAAGATAAGATTAAAAACAAACATAGAATTCTCTGGTTCAATTTTCAGCCGTTTAATTCATTTAACAAAGACCAAGTGGGTAGAGTTTCTTCTTCATTATCTTCATTACTTGGACATTGAAGGTGAATGGAAACAATCTCCCACTTTTTATAGATTCTGTCTGATTGCCATTCAGTTGATTTCAAAGGGTTGACAGTCAGGTGGTGCCCGTAAGGGCAGCAAGCCATTCCATATGGTTATCAACTAGGCAGTGAAAATGGAAACCTGCCTGAGGAGATTAGCTGAAATAAGTTGCCTTGTGAGTTCTTTGTTACTATAAATTCTTTAAAGTTTATTCATCAGTGTCACAAGTAGGCTTACATTAACACTGCAATGAAGTTATTGTGAAAATCCCCTAGTGACCACACTCTGGCACCTGAGGGAAAATTTAGCATGAACAATGCACCTAACCAGCATGTCTTTTGGACTGTGGGAGGAAACCGGAGCACCCAGAGGAAACCCACGCAGACACGGGGAGAACATGCAAACTCCACACAGACAGTGACCCAAGCCAGAAATCGAACCCGGTCCCTGGCGCTGTGAGGCAGCAGTGCTAACCACTATACCACCATTCTGCCCCACTGAAGGCACCTGAAAACTGAAGACACCTCTGTAGTTCTTTATCGCAGGAGAACAGTGAAACCATGTTCGGGAAAAATGAGAACTTCCATGCAATTTGCAGTAAGTGAATATTTTAGAAGCAAACTCCAAGCATTCAAAACTAATTTTTGCATCTGGAAATAATTTGAATACATCCTGCCAACATGCACTATTGAGGCCCACTTATGGAATGGCAACGTGAGTAAGTTCATCAAGCTGTAAACAGCATTGGAGTTGTACTCACAACAGCTGGAGAAGAGGGAAGATGAAGGGGGAGGGGCAGAGCTGAAGAAAATAAAAACGGAGACATATAAAATAGAAGTTGTTTGTGGTCTATGGTGTGGTCGCAAATCTGAAGTCTGAGGATCAAAAATCTGACCATCAAAATCTAGAAGCTGTCGAATTTATATATTCAGACAAAATGGAGTTAAGTTGCTAATGAACTAGCTGTGTTGTTCCTCAATATCTGTACAATTAATTAACCCACTCCCAACCTCCCCTTCCATCCCCCCTCCCCCACCCCACCCAAAACAAAATGCAAAATAACTGACCCAAAGCCTGCTCTCTGAAAAAGGTAAGTTTAATTTTCACTTCTTGCCACTAGTCCTGGCAACATCCTGTTAAATCCTCTCTGCAATCTTTCCAGTTTGTCAATGTCTTTCCGATAACAGGGTGGCCAAAACTGTACACAATACACCAAGTGCGGCCTCACCAACAACTTACACAACTGTAACACAATGTCCCAACTCCTGTACTCAATATCCTGACTGATGAAGGCCAGTGTGCTAAATGCCTTCTTCACCACCCTGTCTACCCATGGCGCCACTTCCAATGAATTATGTACTCGTACTCCTAAGTACCTGTTCCTCAACACTCCCCAGGGCCCTACCTTTCACTGTATAAGTCCTACCCTGGTTTGACTTTCCAAAATGCAACACCTCACAATTATCTCTATTGAAATCCATTTGCCAATCCTCGGTCCACTTCCCCAACTGATCAAGATCCCCTTGTAATTTTTGATAAGCTTCTTTGCTATCAACAATGCCTCCTAATTTAGTATCATCCGCAAATTTACTAACCATGCCTTGTACATTCACATCCAAATCATTTGTAGCAGGTAATAGGGTTTGGGTGGGATTGCTGTTGGTGCAGGCTCGATGGGCCGAATGGCCTCCTTCTGCACTGTAGGATTCTATGATTTCTATTATGATAAATAACGAATAACAAGAGTCCCAACACCAACCTCTGGGGCACCCCAATAGTCACAGGCCTACAGTCCGGGAAACAACCTCTGACCATCACCCTCTGCTTCCTACTAGGGAGCCAATTTTGAATCCAATTAGCGAGCTTTCCCTGGATCCCATGTAACCTGACCTTCCAGACTAGGGTGCCATGCAGGACATTGTCAAAGGCCTTTCTAAAGACAACATCTACTGCCCTACCCTCCTGCTGCTTTGAACAGAGATTTGGTTGCGTGCCAAATTCTCCCTTCTCGCTGGCAGCCAGTGATTTAATCAGATGAAAGCAATGGTGTCTTTGGTGTTTCCCCCAGTTCCCTTGTATCTTTTCTTGAATTTATAGCAGTTGATTGGGAGAAACCCTTGTAGAATTTCATCATCAGAATGTTTCAACTTCTTTCAAATTGGTGCATGGAATAGGGTGGTGGGCAGGAAGGCCATCGTTGTGGGATGGTAATGGGAGCGAGAAACTCACTTGAAAACAGAGTGCTGTGTTGACGAGGAGGCAAAAAACACAGTTTTGCAAACAAGTAAAAACGAATGACAAAAAGTGCACTCAAATGTAACGAGATTTTGTGAACAGTTCTGTCAACCACTTCAATCTCACCGCTTCCAACTGCAACTAAATCACATTTCCCCTATTACAATCCAAAAGGTCAGCATAAAATTTGTTTATGATGACTAAACACCTCAAAAGTTAACTGCTGATGACTAAGTTTAGAAATCAAATGATAACAAAACAGCCCACAGATGCACATGACAAAGTTGTGCAGCTCCATATTTCAGACAGACTATTCCACTGTTATGGTGATGGAGAAAAGAAAACAGATAGAATTGTACAGAGCAAAAAGAGGCTTTTCGGCCCATCATCTCCGCATCAGCCATCAAGCACTTATCTATTCAAATCCCATTTTCCAGCACTTAAGTTGGCCCATAGCCTTGTATGCTCTGTTTCAAGTTCTCATCTAAATGCCTCTTAAATTAGAATCATAAAGTGCAGAAGGAGGCCATTCAGCCCATTGAGTCTGCACCGACAACAATCCCACCCAGGCCCTATGCCCATAACCCCATGTACTTACTCTGCTAGTCCCCTAACACTAAGAGGCAATTTAGCATGACCAATCAACATAACTCGCACATCTTTGGACCGTGGGACGAAATCGGAGCACCCGGAGGAAATCCGTGCAGACACAAGGAGAACATACAAACTCTACACAGTTACCTGAGACTGGAATTGAACCCAGGTCCCTGGCACTGTGAGGCAGCAGTGCTAACGATTGTGCCACCAAGGGTTTCTGCCTCTGCCACTCTTTCAGGCGATGGGTTCCCGATTCCCACAACTCTCTGGGTGAAAAACTTTTCCTGCAATCCCCTCTAAACCTCCTGCCCCTTACTTTAAATCGATGCTTCTGATTATTGACCTCTCTACTAAAGGAAAAAGTTCCTTCTTATCTACCCTATCTGTGTATCTCATAATCTTTTACACCTCAATCAGTTCCCCCCTCAGTCTTCTCTGCCCTAAGGAAAACAACCCCAGCCTAACCAGCTGTTCTTCACAGATGAAATGATCTCCAGCCCAGGCAACATCCTGGTGAAATAACTCTGCACCCTTTGTCGTGCATTCTCATCCTTCCTTGCCCCTTCTTCTGACTTCTATTCGCTCTCTGACTGCACTTCCTTAAGATGCGGGACGACCACATCTAAAAACATGCTATCCATGAACCTTTCAGCCTCTTGGATACACTGTTGCACCTCCAGCCAATGTTCAAGCTCTGAAACTCAGCTCTCAAGCTGGTCAAACCAGTGGCACTCCCTGCACTGTAAGAAGTTTAACAGCACCAGGTTAAAGTCCAACAGGTTTATTTGGTAGCAAATGCCACTAGCTTTCAGAGCGCTGCCCCTTCGTCAGGTGGAGTGGAGATCTGTTCACAAACAGGGCATACAGAGACACAAACTCAATTTACAGAATAATGATTGGAATGCAGTCTTTACAGATAATCGAGTCTTAAAGGTACAAACAATGTGAGTGGAGAGAGCATTAAGCACAGGTTAAAGAGATGTGTATTGTCTCCAGACAGGACAGCCAGTGAGATTCTGCAAGTCCAGACAAGCTGTGGGGGTTACAGATAGTGTGACATGAACCCAAGATCCCAGTTGAGGCCGTCCTCATGTGTGCGGAACTTGGCTATTAGTTTCTGCCCCGAGGCATGGTACATTGGGGAAACCATGCAGACGCTACGACAACGGATGAATGAACACCGCTCGACAATCACCAGGCAAGACTGTTCTCTTCCTGTTGGGGAACACTTCAGCGGTCACGGGCATTCGGCCTCTGATCTTTGCGCAAGCGTTCTCCAAAGCGGCCTTCATGACACACAACCTTCATAACCTGTGTTTAATGCTCTCTCCACTCACATTGTTTGTACCTTTAAGACTTGATTATCTGTAAAGACTGCATTCCAATCATTATTCTGTAAATTGAGTTTGTGTCTCTGTATGCCCTGTTTGTGAGCAGATCTCCACTCCACCTGACGAAGGGGCAGCGCTCTGAAAGCTAGTGGCATTTGCTACCAAATAAACCTGTTGGACTTTAACCTGGTGTTGTTAAACTTCTTACTGTGTTTACCCCAGTCCAACGCCGGCATCTCCACATCATGACTATCCGCACTCCCAGACAGCAAGGAGTATCTAGAAATTCCCATATACTGCAGGCTGTGCAAAACATGGGACTGAGCTCCCCAGTCATGCTTTTCGTTAAAGGACTCTTACATTAAATGTATTCCAAGTGGAAAATTGTTTAAGTTATTTATTAAACAGATAAAACTCTTACCTATTTTTAATGTAGCTTTAAATTCAAGAAAAACAACTTATCCACTATCTACCATAAAACCATAAGACATAGGAGTGGAATTAGGCCACTCGGCCAATCGAGTCTGCTCCACCATTCAATCATGGCTGATATTTTTCTCATCCCCATTCTCCTGTCTTTTCTCCATAACCCATGATCCCCTTATTAATCAAGAAACTATCTATCTCTGTCTTAAAGACACTCAATGACCCGGCCTCTACAACCTTCTGCGGCAAAGAATTCCATAGAGTCAGCACTCTCTGACTGAAGAAATTCCTCCTCATCTCTGTTTTAAAGGATCGTCCCTTCAGCCTGAGGTTGTGCCCTCTGGTTCTAGTTTTTCCTACTATTGGAAACATCCTCTCCAAGTCCACTCTATCCAGGCCTCGCAGTATCCTGTAAGTTTCAATGAGATCCCCCTCATCCTTCTAAACTCCAATGAGTACAGACCCAGAGTCCTCAACCATTCCTCATACGACAAGCTCTTCATTCCAGGGATCATTCTTGTGAACCTCCTCTGGACCCTTTCCAAGACCAGGACATCCTTCCTTAAATATGGGGCCCAAAACTGCTCACAATACTCCAAATCAAACCAATCAGCTCTCTCCCTTGTAGCCTCTACTCCTGCAGCAGGGCAAGATTACTTTCTGAAGATGGAAAAATTAGAAAGTATATAGCAAAAGAGCACCTCTTTCCCTCTGTACTAAATTCCCACTTTGCTCCAAATTCGCAAATATACTCACTCCGGATGTGGCTCTGCCCAAGACAAGAAAATAAAAAAGGTCGTGAATGTGGCCCAGTCTATCACGCAAACCGGCCTCCCATCTGTTGTGGGAAAAATGCCACTTGTGAGTCAGACTTGAAGGTTTCAACAATACAGTTTTATTTAACGAAGCTTCGTGGAGAAAAGGCACTAACAAGCAGCAAAACCTTCTCTCAATGAGACAATAGGAGCGGTCCATCTTTATACCCTTTACACAATAGATGGACCGGCATCTAGCCATTATCACATCATTGTAATCAAGTAGGTGATCGATCGTTAAACACATCGTTATAGACAAATACAGACAGATACAGACATAAGCATGTTAACATCGCATTGTTCTATGAATGGATACATTTCCTACGTCAGTGACTAGCAATGACTTTAGTTTCGGTCTATTCATACAGTAGTTTACAGTAATTGGTTTTCCTGCATTTTGTATTCCCGATCCCACCTGTAGCTAATCTCTTCATGATGTGGAGATGCCGCCGTTGGACTGGGGTAAACACAGTAAGAAGTTTAACGACACCAGGTTAAAGTCCAACAGGTTTATTTGGTAGCAAAAGCCACACAAGCTTTCGGAGCCCCAAGCCCCTTCTTCAGGTGAGTGGGAATTCTGTTCACAAACAGGGCATATAAAGACACAAACTCAATTTACATGAATAATGGTTGGAATGCGAATACTTACAGCTAATCAAGTCTTTAAGATACAAACAATGTGAGTGGAGAGAGCATCAAGACAGGCTAAAGAGATGCGTATTATCTCCAGACAGGACAGCCAGTGAGACTCTGCAGGTCCAGGCAGGCTGTGGGGTCACATTATTTGTAATCCCCACAGCCTGCCTGGACCTGCAGAGTTTCACTGGCTGTCCTGTCGGGAGACAATACACATCTCTTTAGCCTGTCTTGATGCTCTCTCCACTCACATTGTTTGTATCTTAAGACTTGATTAGCTGTAAGTATTCGCATTCTAACCATTATTCATGTATATTGAGTTTGTGTCTTTATATGCCCTGTTTGTGAACAGAATTCCCACTCACCTGAAGAAGGGGCTTGGGGCTCCGAAAGCTTGTGTGGCTTTTGCTACCAAATAAACCTGTTGGACTTTAACCTGGTGTTGTTAAACTTCTTACTGTGCTAATCTCTTTACCAGACCCTTTTGTCCCTATTTCCACTGGCTTCCTGCAGTATCTAATTCCTGCATATTTTAATTTCCAAGTAGTTGTCTGAGTGTCTTTAATCCTAAGTAATTGTCTGGGCTAAGAGTCAATGTCCGTTTAATGTCTCTTTCCCAGGTGACTGTTGGTGTGCCAGGCCACTATCTTATGTGTATCCATCTGGATATTTTTCCTCCTTCAGTCCCCGCTTTTGGTCGGATTATGAGTTTCACTAATCCTTAGACCAACAATACAATTTTTATATGTATAATTCTTTGTTCTTCTTTCCTTCTTTGTTTCTTCTGATGTCTTCGGGGATCTTCATCGGGGTTTCTTCTTCGATGTATACACTGGCTCCAGGCACAATTCTAGTCACCATCACTTTGCAACAGACTTTTAGGCATCCAACAATGAGACAACAGACAATTACAATTGAAATGAGCATGACCAATCCATGTAATAAGTAAGATTCCCAGGTACCCCCCCACTAGCCATTCCAGCCAGTTACTTCCTTTCTTGGGTCCCTGGCTGAAGCTATCAAGTTGTTCTCTGATGCTATTGATGACCTGTGTAATGTTATAGGACTCGTCTGTGACATGGGTTATGCATTTATTGCCTATAATTGTACACTCCCCCTTGTTGTGCTAGCTGATAGTCCACTGCGTATCGTGTCTGTTGTGCATATAATCTCAGTTCAGCCATTTCTTGGTTAACAGCCTCCAGTGCTTTTGAAGTGCTGTTTCCCAGGACAGTTAGTCCACAAACAATATGATTCCTATTCTTTGCACTAATCACTCCTGCTCCCCGCCACCCCCCCCTCCCCCCCCCGCCAGAGATAAGGTTCCAAAGAACCCATATCCGAGTGAGGATCCCATTGTGCCCGGGGCTTCCCAGTCAGCGCAGAATTCTTTGCTGATAGCCTGAGTTACTATTCTCCTCCGAATATGCCCCATCTGAGGGCATGGAACAGTCAGTGGTCCTATTGTTCCTACTGCAAAACGGTTTGGGAGGTTTGGTGTTTCTGTCGTGTAAGTACCATTGAAGAGGAACACATATCCCTTCTTAGCCCGGTAACATTTAGTGTCTTGATTATGAGTTTGTTCATATTGCCAATTGTTCGGTTTACTTGACTCCCCGTTTGATCCCACCATCTGGTAAGTATCAAATGGGTATGTCCATTTGCCTGAGCTTACGTGAGTTCCATTGCATTGTCCACAAATAAGCTGTCTTCCCGCGGTTATATTCAGACATTTCTGTTCATCACAAGTGCAAGTAAACTGTCCCTTATTAACCCGATAATGTTGACGGACGCACTGCGTCTGTACGCAGGAATCATGCTTAGGGACCAAGGCATAGGCGCATCCCCATCCCTGCCCCGTAAAATAAAGCGGATAGCTTGCAGTATCTGAACAAGCTTTTCCTCCCACCTGTTGGAACCCCCTGCACACAGGATCTGTGGGGTTTACAAGTCCCACACATCTGCCCTGTATACCTCTCTTATATTTGCCAATTTGTCACTTACTTTGGGTGTATCTGATGTATCTACAGTATATAAGTCATGAGGGGTCCACCCAGGGGTGGCTACAAATAGGGCTTCAACCAATTGTGCTAACGGGTAACATACAGTTTGATTCGCGTGTAAATGTATGTGAGCTTTGTAAAACAAGTTATCCTCCAATCCAGTTAAATTTACAGTCACGACAACACAAAGTGGTACAGTTACATACGCGAATACATACATATTCGCAACGATCGAATATCAAACCTAACACTATAATTCATATAATCTTTGCAAGTTATATTATCTATCAACCCACGCGCGCCAGTCCTTATTGCTTGCAGTCTTTGCCTGTGTTGAGGAAAGCATCTTCGTTAGTTCATCAATTTAATTACTTATTTGTCCCCTTGTATAGTTTTAGCTGTGTCCAATGCTTCCAGACCCCTTTCCCTCTTATGTCTATACAGGCACAGGTGTCTCCACTAATTATAACTTCATATGGCCCATTCCATTTTGGTGCAAACCCTGGTTTGTCAGGTAATGTTTTTGCTAGGTCGCGACTTCCTGTTGGGACGTCAGGGAGCATTTCAAGCTCTCTCTCTGCGTCTTTTATTTCCTGATTGTCCTTTACCAATTTGCGCATCCCTTTTAGTTGGGTGCTTAGTTCCAGAACATATCTCCTGATTTTATCTTTTAGTGGACCTACATCGGTCCTACTTGTTATGATGCTTTCGAGTAATTGCATCACCCATACTGTAGCTCATAAGGGGTTAATTCAGTGGTCCGGTTTGTGGTAGCCCTTAATCTCATTAGTATAGTGGGCAATACCTCTGTCCACATTTTCCCCAATGTTTGTATGGCTTTAGCTAATGCATTTTTTAATGTTCTATTCTTGCGTTCCACCATTCCAGAACTCTGTGGGTGGTAAGGGATGTGAATTTTTTGTTTTATCCCCATTAATTGACATACTGTTTTTACCACCTTTCCGGTGAAGTGCGTCCCTTGGTCTGAATCGATTTGTAGGGATCCACCCCATCTAGGGATTACCTCTTCTGCCAATATCCTAGCCACCGTGGTAGCAGTACAATTTGTAGTAGGGAACGCTTCTACCCACCTGGTGAACTGGTCTATAATAACCAGACAATAAGTTTTGCCATGGGATTGTGGTAGTGGCCCTGTGAAATCTATTTGCAAATGTTCCCAGGGTCCCTTTGGTCTTGGCTGGTGTCCCATTTTAATTTTTATGGGTCTACCAGGGTTGTGTTGCACGCACGTCACGCATCGGTGACAGTGTCGGGCTATATCTCTTCCCATTCCTTTCCACCACCATTCCTTTCCTATACTAGTTATCATGGCCTCTCTACCCACATGTGAGAGTCCATGGTGTAGTTCTAATAGGGTGTTTTGTGTGAACTCTGGTGCTATTACCTTATCTTCCCATCTCCAAATGTTATCAGTCCCTTTGGCTGCTCCCTGTGCTTTCCATTTCTCCTTTTCCTCCCTTGGGGTATCCTCATGTAAGTCCCGAATATCTATTTAGTCTCCGGTCTGTTCTGTTGCTGCTATTGGCAGCTCGCCAATTGTCTCCTGTCCTAAGGCTAACTGTGCCGCCCTGTCTGCGGCTTGGTTCCCTTTGAAATTTAACCAGTCCGGGTTTTCTCTTCCTGGCTCTTTCTGGTGCGCTTTAATTTTGATTACTGCGGTTTCTCTAGGTTTCTCGCTAGCTCTCAATAATGCCTCAATTCTTTGCTGGTGCTTATTAGGGGTCCCTCCTGTGGTTATGAAGCCTCTTCTTCCCCATGCTGACATGTAGTCATGTATGATTCCGAATGCATAGCGACTGTCTGTATAGATATTTACCGTTTTACCTTCAGATAACTCTAGTGCCTGTGTGAGTGCCACTAGTTCTGCCACTTGCGCGGATAGACCTCCATCAATCCTTACTGACCTTACTGTCTCTAATTTGTCATTCACTACTGCCCACCCTGTTCGGGGTGATCCTTCCACATATTTGCGTGACCCATCCACAAAAAGGGTCTCCTCAGCTGTTATTAAGGGTATATCCTTTATCTTACCCTCTTCTTCATCCCTATCTATATCTTCACAATTGTGTGGCTCTCCTTCGTCTAAAATCCCTTCTGCTGGGTTATTCCCTGTATCCCTTATTATTATCACGGACTTGGTTGGAGGTAGGAGGACAGCTTCCCACTTCGCCCTTCTCACGTTTTAGACTGACCTTAGTTTTCCCGTGTTCAACATTTCCACCAAGGTGTGTTTGGTGTGAAGGATTATATTCCCTGCCATGATTACTGGCTCGCTAACCTTTACAGCCCAGGCGGCGCAATCCAAGGCGGCTCTGCACCTTGGCAGTCCGGTGACTACCGGCCCTTCTGCTGTGGAATAATATCCTATGGGTCTCTTTCTGTCGCCATGGATTGTGTTACCACGGCGGAATAGAACCCTCCCTCATTACTACAGTGGATGTGGAAGTCCTTATTAGAATCGGGTAATCCTAATCCAGGGGCTGATATCAGTTCTGTTTTTAGTTTAGTGTAAGCCTCTTCCTGCTCGGGTCCCCATTCTATGGGATCTAAAGCTGGTTTTCCCCCTTTGACTAGTCTTTGTATGGGTTCTGCTAATGTTGCGAACTCTGGGATGAAGCTCTGGCTATAGTTGAATAGTCCTAGCACCTTTCTGACCCCTCTTACGGTGACGGGTCGTGGCATTTGTTGTATCGCCTTCTTTCGGTCCGTTGGCATTTCTTTAAGTCATAGAACATAGAACATAGAAACCCTACAGTGCAGAAAGAGGCCATACTCCTGGGGCGGAGGGACAGATGGCTCCGAACCCTCCTGTTTCTAATTCCCAATTTCTGGTAATGACTGTGGCCACCCTAATAGTTTTGAGGTGACTCGTAAGTTTCCCTATTCTCGTTTTCCGACCGTCCTGTCTTGGCCAGATTAATTCTCCCTTTCCACAGTCTATCAGAATCTCATATTCTTTCATCAGATCATTTCCCATTATTGTACCCTCGTTATTTTTGCACACATAAAACCTCATTGGTATATACAGATTATTTATCTCTCCTAACGTGGTCTCGCACAGGTAGGCGGGTGTTTTGTTCCCTCCTATCCCGGTCAGGTAAATCATTTTATTTGTAGTGGGTAAGGGTAGGTCGGTGACAGATATGGATGCTCCTGTGTCCACTAGCATCTCACATTGCCTGCCCCCTACTAGTGCTGACACGTAAATCCTTCCCTCCTTCTTACCCTTGTGGATGGGGGCTGCAGACTGTCAATCTTGCTGACCCCGGAGGTCCTGTGGTTCCTCCAGTTCTGCTGTGGACATGGATTGGGTCGGGGGTTTCCCATGCTTATTCCAACACACTGCTTCTGTGTGTCCATATTTATTACAGTGGCTACAATGTTTCCCACTGTTCCCAAATCTGTTCCCTTTCCGTGGAGTCCCGCAATCCCTCGCAAAGTGTCCTTGCCGGCCACAATTGTGGCAAGTCAGTTTAGACTTTGTTCCATTCCCATTACTGTCGGCTGCTACTCTTTCTAGCCTTGTTCTTGCCTGGGATTTATCTTCTCCCAGTACTCCACGAGCCCACTCTACCAATTCATCGTAATCTTGGGACATAATCACTCCCATTTTTAGGATGACCTGGTGAGCGCTGGAGAGTCCATCCTTAAAAGCCTGGATGAATGCTCGATCCCCTCGACCTGGGTTCCCTTGTCCTGAGCACTCCTGATATACCTGGAGCAACCGTTCCCCGTATTCAGAAGCTCCTTCTCCTTTTAACTGTTTTGTTGTGGTAATTCTGCTCCAGTTAGTGGGACCATCCTCTAATACCCTCTGAATCTCTGTTTTAAACTGGGTGAAGGGTGCCTGTTGGGCATTTATCTCCGATGTTAGGGCGACTGCATGTATCCACCGCCCCCCACTATAATCCTGTGCTGGAGGAGTGGCGGGTCCACCTGCTACCTGCCTCCACTTATCCGCTGGACAGGCTGCCCTGACCAGCTGGTGTATGTCTCTCAGGTGTAATTGGTGTCCTACCCAGATTGTGTCAAATTCTTCCCAGAATTTAGTGTTTGCGCTTCTCGGTTGTAATTTACCCAGGGAAGCCATTATCTGTTGTCTCTCACCTGGGGTGAAAGGTTGATAAGTTGCCTTTGGTCGTGCATTTGTTCCCCCTCAGGTTACTGGTGCTAAGTTGTGTTCTAGCGCTTCCCACTCCTCTGGGGGAGCGGTTGGTTCCTGCTGTGTGGATTCGTAAGGAGGTAGAGGAACAGTTTCCCCTCTGCATTGCTTTTCTTCTAAAACCTGGTTTTGCTTTTCCAGTTCCCTCACTCGGGATTCTAATTCTCTAATCCTTTCTTTATCTTCTCTCCACTTCTTAGTAGAGGCGACTACTTGCTCAATTAGACCAGCTAACTGATGTGTTAACATTACTCCTATCTTCTTTGTCTTGTTCCTTTTTTCTTTATCTATCCATTCTCTCTGCTGCTCTAAGGTCTGAGAAGTATCCCAGCCATCCTTTTGCATTCTCTTTATTAACTCTTTCCTGTCTGTCATGTAAATTTCAATGAGGGATCCTGCAGCTCCCCTTTTAACTTCATTATCTGCCATTTCGCAGACTTCACTACCCCCGGCCACGATTACTCCCTAGTATAGTGTGCTCTCTACCGTAGGGACTTCACTACCCCCGGCCACTATTACTACTCTAGCACCGTGTTTCACTACCGTTACAGGGTTTCAAGTTATACTCACGGCTTCCACTATTATCACCTCAGCAAGGTGCTTCTCCACCGGAGTCCGGTTTAGGTCAGAGTTGATCAAGCTCCTTTTCCGCCCCACTTTTCACAACATTGACAGTACAGTTCCCAACTTTTCAAACTTTCATGCAATCAGAGAGCAACTCTGCGTTTGTTCGCCACGACAGAGTTTGATGTTAACCGACCTCTGCCACTTGTGCTTCACAATCCTAAGTGCCCTTGGTGTCTCTTTACCCACTTCAATCTCCTGGCCTCCACGTGGGAAGTTTCTCCTCTTAACAACCGGTCTAAGGCAGGGTTTTGAGACAGGCACTACCTTGTCCTCTTGTCGGTCAGCACCAGCAACAGTTACTTATCACTATCAGCAGTTAGTACTTATCACTATATCATATACAACAATACTTATTACTACAAATACCCCTTAAGTTTAACCCCTTAAGTTTAACCCCTTAAGTTTAACCCCTTGCAAACTGTATTCTTGACTTTGTCTGACTCTCACAGATTCAGTGATCTCTACCCCGGCTCCGATCGTGGCCAATCGATCTCACCAGTAATAGGACCCTAGCCGATGACGCCAATTTGTTGTGGGAAAACTGCTACTTGTGAGTCAGACTTGTAGGTTTCAACAATACAGTTTTATTAAATGAAGCTTCGTGGAGACAAGGCACTAACAAGCAGCAAAACCTTCCCTCAATGAGACAATCGGAGCAGTCCATCTTTATACCCTTTACACAATAGATGGACCGGACATCTAGCCATTATCACATCGTTGTAATCAAGTAGGTGATCGATCGTTAAACACATCGTTATATACAAATACAGACAGATACAGACATAAGCATGTTAACATCGCATTGTTCTAAGAATGGATACATTTCCTACGTCAGTGACTATCAATGACTTTAGTTTCGGTCTATTCATACAGTAGTTTACAGTAATTGGTTTTCCTGCATTTTGTATTCCCGATCCCACCTATAGCTAATCTCTTTACCAGACCCTTTTGTCCCTATTTCCACTGGCTTCCTGCAGTATCTAATTCCTGCATATTTTAATTTACAAGTAATTGTCTGGGCTAAGAGTCAGTGTCCGTTTAATGTCTCTTTCCCAGGTGACTGTGTGCCAGGCCACCATCTTATGTGTATCCATCTGGATATTTTTCCTCCTTCACATCCATTGACTCTGTCTACACTTCCTGCTGCCTCGGCAAAGCAGCCAGCATAATTAAGAACCCCATGCACCCCAGACATTCTCTCTTCCTCCTTCTTCCATCAGGAAAAAGATACAAAAGTCTGAGGTCACGTACCAACCAATTCAAGAACAGCTTCTTCCCTGCTGCTGTCAGACTGTTGAATGGACCTACCACGTATTAAGTTGATCTTTCTCTACACTCTAGCTATGACTGTAACACTACATTCTGCATTCTCTCCTTTCCTTCTCTATGAACGGTATGCTTTGTCTGTATAGCACGCAAGAAACAATTCTTTTCACTGTATGTTAATACATATGACAATAATAAGTCAAATCAAATCAAATTAAAATCAAATCAAATCAAATCAAATCAAAGTCTCACTCAGGTTATGTCTCTACCACCTGCTTGTGCACCCACTTACATGGAATTATGCACAGAAATATTGGACTTTAAAAAGACCTGAGCTTTATATTTTAAAGTGAACACAAATCCCAAAGATGGCTGAGAATGCATAGTTAGCCGCTGATGGGAATGACTGCAGGGTGTTTCTCGAAGGATTCCTCTCCCTGTGTTTCCAGCCCAGATACTTCTAAAATAATCCAAAAACTGATTACCATCCCTGATTAAGACAAAGGGACGCAATTGCCATCCCATCTTGAAGACCAGGCGTATAATTGCCCAGACTGACTAGTGTATTCCCGTTTCCTCTTGGAATACACAAAGAACGGGGGTTAAAAAAAGCTAGCTGAGAGAGCTGCTCAATGTTTGCTGCCTGCTTACCTGCACGTGTGTGTATGTAGGTGCATGTGTGCGTGTGCATGTGTGTGTGCGCATGTGTGGGCGTGTGTGCGTGTATGCATTATCCATCCCCCCGCGACTCAACACTGTTCCGTATAATTCCATATTTTTATATTTACTTTCCATTTGACTCAATTCTTACTTCTACTGTGTGATGCATATGTTTTACCATTTCTCTTTATCTTTTTAGTAGTTTGTATCCGGTTAACATGCGGCTCTAGGATTGGGCTCATCAGCCACGCAAGGACTCAAAGAACCCATGACCAGTAACACAGAGTCTCTAAGGTGGACTATCATACTTGTTAGTGAGTGATCAATGAAGAAAAAGGGGACAGCACGGTGGCACAGTGATTAGCATTGCTGCCTTACAGTGCCAGGGACCTGGGTTCAATTCCTGCTGGGGTCACTGTCAGTGCGGAGTCTGCACATTCTCCCCGTGTTTGTGTGGGTTTCCTCGGGTGCTCTGGTTTCCTCCCAAAGTCCAGAAGAGGTGCTGGTTAGGTGAATTGGCCATGCTAAATTCTCCCTCAGTGTACCCGAACAGGCGCCAGAGTGTGATGACTTGGGGATTTTCACAGTAACTTCATTGCAGTGTTAATGTAAGCCGACTTGTGACACAAATAAATAAACTTACAACTTACAGCTATCGATGTACCTTTCATACATCACAACAGCGACTACATTTCAACAAAGTACTTCATTAACCACATTAAGGATAAACAGTCCAGCTCGCAACACCCAAACCCCATGAAATAATAAATAAAACATACATTTGGAATATATTTGAGGCTATGAAGGTAGACCTTTGTCTTCTTTCTTCCAGGCATAGGGTTTTAATGTCATGCTAGCAGATGATGTTGCTTTCAGCATGATTTGATTTGAATTGATTTGATTTATTATTTTCACATGTATTAGTATACAGTGAAAAGTATTGTTTCTTGCGTGCTATACAGACAAAGCATACCATTCATAGAAAAGGAAAGGAGAGAGTGCAGAATGTAGTGTTACAGTCATAGGGAGGGTGTAGAGAAAGATCAACTTAATGCGAGGTAGTTCCATTCAAAAGTCTGATGGTAGCAGGGAAGAAGCTGTTCTTGAGTTGGTTGGTACGTGTCCTCAGACTTTTGTATCTTTTTCCCAACAGAAGAAGGTGGAAGAGAGAATGTCCGGTGTTTGTTAGACTGTTCAAAGTATAATTGCGTTACAACATTGCACAATGCATTATTCTTGGGAGCAATGCATCTTTAAGACCAACAATATCAAGTTGTTGTTCAGTAAAAGTAACCTCTGGTCACAATCAATGTGTACCATTTGCTGAGGGAACCATGCAAGTGAGGTCAGTTCGAGTTTAATTGCATTGTGGGGAAACTTGTGCAGCAAGAGGTTAGCGCAGCTTCATTGCATCAGAGAAGAAATCAGCAAGGGAGAGGTCAGTCAGAGTTAGATTTCATGGCAGGGGACTGGTGGATGACATTATGACTCTTGAATCAAGATATTTTCCGCAGGGGAGGAGGAAAGTACATTTGTACATTTCAAATGGCTGTCTTTTGTGCTTTAAAAAAATGCTGGAAAAATTGAATTACCAAGCTCAATAGTGCAAAGACATTTGCACAGAATAAGCTTGTCAATAAGTAAATGTGCTAGAGAATTGTGACGTGTGGGATATATGATGGGCATCAAATCCATCCAAGTGCATTGCATATTGTTGAAATGTCACCCATGGTATTACAATGAATTGTAGGTTTTGCTTGGAAGAGCTGGAGGTTCTGAGGTGTTGAAGAAAGAGAGAGGGATAAAGACTTGCATTTATATATTGGGTGGGGTTTTCCAAACCCCCTCCCCACACCTCACTGCCCCCTATGGCCTGATTTCAGTTGGCAGAGGCAGCTCACCATTGGCCGGGTGGCAGAATCTTCCAGCCCCGCCGATGTTTCCAGCACTTTTTCTTGTTCGCTGGCTGTGCTGCTGGGGAACCCACTGTGGAGGGAGGGGGTGGGGAGGGGGGATCATTCATCATCAGCAGGACTGGAAGATCCTGCCAGTGGGTAGGGCTGGAAAATTCAGTCCATTGTGTTTCATGGCGTCAAGACAATTAATAATAAAGACGAGGGTTTAAAACTTAGTCTTCCCAATGTATTGGCCATAAAATCTGGCGCTCACTGTGGTGTAAAGCTGCGTGAGTTCCTCACTGCGGACACTCTCCTCATACTGGCAGCTGCCTCTATGCTCAGTAGGAAGCTAAAAACCATTGTGCTGACAGTGTGTGGTGCTGGCAGGTTGCTCTCTGCTGTCTCTCGACAAGGGAAGCCTCATTGACTCATGTTGCTGGAAACTGCATCGTGGAAAATGGAATACAGGACTGCGAGAATGTTCCCAGCCTGACAGCATTGGAGGCTTTGCAGGTGAGGGTGTGCATGAGGACAGTCGTCATGGGTCTGCAGAGGGTAAGGAGGCCCTCCAGCATCACCCACAGAAGAGGTTAGGCACAGGTGCCCAGGGAGGTCAACCCCTGGCATCTGGAAATGAGGACTTAGCAGCATTGCTAATGACCCACCATGGCAGCTGGTGGAATTTGAATACAATTAATAAAATTTGGAATGGTGATTCTTGTAAACACCCACCTGGTCCACTAATGTACGTCAAGGAAGGAAATCTGCCACCCTCACCTGACCTGGCCTACATCTGACTCCAGATCTACACTAACATGCTTGGGAGGCAGTGGCGACATGGTATTGTCACTGGACTAGTTAATCCAGAGACCCACAGTAATGCTTTGAAGACATGGGTTCAAATCCCACCACGGCAGATGGTGAAATTTGAACTCAATAAAAACATAGTGTTAAAAGTCCAATGATAACCATGAAATTATTGTTATGCAAATCCATTTGGTTCACTAATGTACTTTCGGGAATAAAATCTGTCATCCTTACGTGATCTGGCCAGCAATGTGATTGACTTTTAACTGTCCCCTCAAGGGCAATCACAGATGGGCAAGTGCTGGCCCAATGATGCCCACATCCCATGAAACAATTTTTAAAAACTTGCCATTGGCATGTGTTGGAAGGATTTACAGGTTGATACTCAAAATATTTGGTGGCATTATGAATGTACCACTCCTGGCCATCAAGTCCTGGGGTGGGATTCGAACCCAGTACCTCTGGCTCAGAGACAGGGCTGCTACCCATTGTGCCACAAGTCCTCCAATATAAGGGCTGAATAGTACACACTATATGCACACTGAGAGAAACATAGTCTTGCTGTTCAGAGTGCACAAAGAGCTCATTCTGTCACTGAAAAGGTTATGAGATTCCCTCATTTAATTCAGAACACTTAAAAACAACATCGGAAAGCCAAAAGCTCTATAAAATTGAGTCTCATTGCTGAACTAACAAGGCAAATAAAATTAAGAGGAAAATAACTTTGCTGTGATTGAATAGAACTATATTGTTGTGCTGTCAAAAACAACCTTGCACTTTTTACAGTGCCTTTCATGCTAAAAATAAGATCCAAATGAAAATAAGCAGCATGGTGGCACAGTGGTTAGCACTGCTGCCTCACAATGCCAGGGATCCGGGTTCAATTCCGGCCTCAGGTCACTGTCTGTGTGGAGTTTGCATGTTCTCCCTGTGTCTATGTGAGTTTCATTTGGGTGCTCCAGTTTCCTCCCAGTCCAAAGATGTGTGGGTTAGGTTGATTGGCCATGATAAATTAACCCTAATGTCAGGGGGGTAAATATGTGGGGTTACGGGAATAGGGCCTGGGTGGGATTGTGGTTGGTGCAGACTCATTGGGCTGAATGACCTCCTTCTGCGCTGTAGGAGATCTATGATCTATGAAGATAAGACACGCAGAGACTGTGACCATATAGGACCTTGATGTGGAGATGCTGGCGTTGGACTGGGGTAAACACAGTAAGAAGTCTCACAACACCAGGTTAAAGTCCAACAGGTTTATTTGGTAGCAAAAGCCACTAGCTTTCGGAGCGCTGCCCCTTCGTCAGGTGAGTGGGAGTGCTATTCACAAACAGGGCATATAAAGACACAAACTCAATTTACAGAATAATGATTGGAATGCGAGTCTTTACAGGTAATCAAGTCTTCAAGGTACAGACAATGTGAGTGGAGAGAGCATTAAGCACAGGTTAAAGAGATGTGTATTGTCTCCAGAAGGACAGTTAGTGAGATTTTGCAAGTCCAGGCAAGTCATGGGAGTTACAGATAGTGTGACATGAACCCAAAATCCCGATTGAGGCCGTCCTCATTTGTGCAGAACTTGGCTGTCAGTCTCTGCTCAGCGACTCTGCGCTGTCGTGTGTTGTGAAGGCCGCCTTGGAGAACGCTTACCCAAAGATCAGAGGCTGAATGTCCGTGACCGCTGAAGTGCTCCCCAACAGGAAAAGAACACTCATGCCTGGTGATTATCGAGCGGTGATCATTCATCCGTTGTCGTAGCTTCTGCATGGTCTCCCCAATGTACCATGCCTCGGGACATCCTTTCCTGCAGCGTATCAGGTAGACAACATTCGGCCTCTGATCTTCAGGTAAGCGTTCTCCAAGGCGGCCTAAAGACGTCATTCCAATCATTATTTTGTAAATTGAGTTTGTGTCTTTATATGCCCTGTTTGTGAACAGAACTCCCACTCACCTGACAAAGGGGCAGCGCTCCGAAAGCTAGTGGCTTTTGCTACCAAATAAACCTGTTGGACTTTAACCTGGTGTTGTGAGACTTCTTACCATATAGGACCAGCCAGATCCACTTTCTCAGTCCAATGTTTTTATATATTCCTTTGCAAGAATTAGGGGAGTTGACTGAAGATATGGTTGAGGATTTCATTGGTAAAAGGAGACTCACCTCTGGTTCAATCACTTTAAATGGTGCAGGGTTTAAGGCATAGAATACAAAAGGAAAGACCTATGAAAGACCTTTATTAGGACACAAAATATTGTGTTGAATTTTGTGCCCCCTACTTTAAAAAGGGTGTGAAAGACATCAAAAGAGTTTTGAAGAGATTAGCTAATGCCAGAAGGGAAAGGCTTTAAGAATGAGGAGAGACTAGAGAAATGGGGTTTACTTTCATTAGAACAATCAAGATTAAGGGGGGATCTGATAGAGGTGTTCAAAATGTTTGGAGATTTTGATAAGGCAAGTATAGAAATTTATTTCATCTTGTCTGTGAGTTGGTGACTCGAGAGATTTAATTTAAGGTCACGACCAAATGAATAGATGGAGTAGCATACTTCTGTTATGTAAAGGTTTGTTAAGTCTATAATGCATTTGTGATGTAAGGAGTAATTCAACCGCTTTTAAAAGAAAAGACAGGTAAATATTTGTAAAAGATAAATGGCATGAAGAAAGAAGCCAAGCGGAAAGCTCTTTTAACACAGGTACAATGACTCAGATGGCAACCTTTTATGCCCTTATGATTCTATTAGTTCATAAGTTCATAAGATATAGGAACAGAATAAGGCCATTTGGCCCATCGGGTCTGCTCCACCATTCGATCGCAGCTGATGTGCTCCTCATCCCCATTTTCCTGCCTTCTCCCCATAACCCTTCAACCCATTACCAATTAAAAATCTGTCTAACTCCTCCTTAAATTGACTCACTGTCCCAGCATCCACCGCACGTTGGGGTAGCGAGTTCCACAGATGCACAACCCTTTGGGAGAAGTAGTTTCTCCTCAACTCTGTTTTAAATTTGCTACCCTTTATCCTAAGACTATGACCTCTCGTCCTAGGATGCCCATAAGAGGAAGCATCTGCTCCATGTCTACTTTATCCATACCTTTTATCATCTTGTATACCTCAATTTGATCTCCCCTCATTCTTCTAAATTCCAGAGAGTATGGGCCTAAACTGTTCAATCTCTCTTCATAAGACAAACCCCTCATCTCTGGAATCAATCCAGTGAACCTCCTCTGAACTGCTGCCAATGCCACTACTTCTTTCCACAAATAAGGGGACCAAAACGGTACACAGCAATCCAGGTGAGGTCTCACCAATGCCTTGCAGAGTTGCAACGATACTTCCTTACCTTTTTATTCTATTCCTTTATCTATTATGCTGGCTAAACAGGCTCAGCCCACAAGTCTGGTCCCAACCATCCTGTTGCTTGCCATTTTAACTCAGCACTTTGCTCTCATGCTCACGTGTCAGTCCTTGGCCTGCTGCAGTGCTCCAGCGAAACCCAATGCAAACTGGAGGAGCAGCACTTCATCTTCTGATTCAGCACATTACAACCCTCAAAACTCAACATTTGAGTTCAACTACTTCAGACAGTGACCATTCTCCTCCATCTTAACCTATTCTAATACCCAAAACATTTTTTACAGCTATGCAAAAATCTCCCACCCCATCCTCCACTGGGCCATCTGTCACTTGTTCGTAAGTTTCGCTACATTTTTGTTGCAACCTCTCCCAGTTCCCACTAATCAGTCTTCCAGCTGTTCCACCCCCTCTTAGATATTTCTCCCTCTCTTTAGTTCTGAAGAAGAGTCACGCGGATACGAAACGCTAACTCTGTTTTCTCTCCCTACCTGCTGAGATTTTCCAGCATTCTCTGTTTTTATTTCGGATTCCAGAATCTGCAGTATTTTGCTACTTTATAGACTACAGCTGAGTGGCTGGCCTTTACTTCATCTGTGGTTATGCTTTTGTTCATAGCTATTGCTATGCAGTTTAAAGTGGACAAGTTATGAAGTTCTTTTTGGAGATAAGCGCGATCGATCTTCAGAAGCAATCCTGAGCTTTGTGAAAGAGAGTAACAAAGAAATTCATCCTGATAAAGGGAAAGTTAGTGAAGGCAATCTCACTGTTCTTCAATGCAAGGTAAACTGTGAATCATAGAATCTTACAGTGCAGAAGGAGGCCATTCGCCCATCGAGTCTGCACCAACCACAATCCCACCCAGGCCCCGCTCGCATAACCCCATGCATTTACCCTGATAATCCCCCAGACACTAAAGGGCAATTTAGCCTGGCCAATCCACCTAACCCATACATCTTTGGACTGTGGGAGGAAACCGGAGCACCTGAAGGAAACCCACGCAGACACGGGGAGAATGTGCAAACTCCACTCAGACAGTGACCCAAGCCGGGAATCAAACCCGGGTCCCTGGAGCTGTGAGGCTCAGTGCTAACAACTGTGCCACCGTGCCACCCATACCATGAAGGCTGTGCCTTTCTTTGGAAAATGATTTGCAAGAAACATGTGGTGCCTTTTATATGTGTTGAAGGTACTTGGGCACAAGGCTTGCCAATCATTGTCAGCTCTCTTTGTCCAAATGCAGCGCGTCTAAACTCCTGGCTCTACCCAAGGGGGCACCACAGCTCCCTACGTGCTATGCCGCATTAGCTGCTGCAACAGAACAAAAGTAGCCCCCGGGGTACTTTGTTCTTGCTGTTGGCAACCCATTCTGGAACATTTGTCTTCATGACAGGAGCCACAATTTATTTGCAAACAGTACAGTGCCTGTCAAAAATAGTAGATTGCAGTTACACACCTTGTTTCTGGAACAATAACATTTTGCTAGCAAGCCCTACAATTAGTAACGTAAGCAAGCGTGATGGGCAAGTGTGTCTTCATTGGGAAGTGACGCCCAACTGTAGAAGATATTCTAAGTGGATTAAATTCGCTTTTAAACATAACCACAAGCTCTAAAATTGATTGGTAACCTAGCAGTTCAGCTCATGGTCAACAGCAATTATAAGAAACCACAACACAAAATGTTGGAAGCACACAGCAGATCAGCTGACATCGAGAGGTTGCCTTATCCCTCTCAGATTAACCTGGTGTCTCCCAGAATTAAAGATCAATAACCTAGAGAATTCCCTGAGCAATCATGAGGGGAAAAAAAACATGGGCGTGGGAATAATTGTATCCTTCTTTTATTTCCTAAGTTTTAAGTTTAAGTTTATTTATTAGTGTCGCAAGTAGGCTTACATTAACACTGCAATGAAGCTACGGTAAAAATCCCCTAGTTGCCACACTCGGGCGCCTGTTTGAGTACACTGAGGGAGAATTTAGCATGGCCAATGCGCCTAACCAGCATGTCTTTTGGACTGTGGGAGGAAACCGGAGCACCCGGAGGAAACCCACGCAGACACAGCAAGAATGTGCAAACTCCACACAGGCAGTGACCCAAGCCGGGAATCGAACCCAGGTCCCTGGCGCTCTGAGGCAGCAGTGCTAACCACTGTGCCACCGTGCCGCCCAACTTTAAATGCTTTAGTTATTAATTATAAAAATAGTGGAGCTGGAGAACAAAAGACTGTATAACTGGATGGGGCGGTTAGAGACAGGAGTCCTGGGATGAACAATAGGCCCAGATCAAAACTAGCAATTCTCTCAACACATCTGGAGAGATTTGCTAATCTGCGCTTTGGGGAAGGTTGTGAACATTTTGAAACCGCGTGTTATTACAGCTGTAAAATACGTCAAAGTATCATTTGCTTCTTAGCAGAAGAGGAAAATTGATAAGCATACACTAATTTTCAAAGTTCCTTGGCCAAATAACAATTCGGTGGGACTGATGGGACTTTGTAGCCAACACTGAAGTAAGAAAATGCTTAGAACAGTCTCTGCTTTCATCCACCATCTGTAAAGGATAGATTGCTGACTTGGCCATGTCCCCTGACTTCTATCATCTTCTGCCATGATAGAAGTCTATCCAATCTGCCCATCAACTCATGCAGTGAACTCTACTGGATGTAGAAGAAAAGGATGACCCAAGATTAACTGGAGCCAGACAGTGACTAGAGACCTCCAGCTGGTCAACAAACACTGAAGTGTTGTGAGAGTAGGGTGGCACAATGGCACAGTGATTAACACTGCTGCCTCCGAGGGCCAGAGACTCGGGTTCGATCCCGGCCTTGGACGACAATCTATATGGAGTTTGCGGACACGATAAGCTGAACGGACTCCTTCTGCACTGTAGGAATTCTACCGTTTTAACATTGGTTGTGGACATGAGAGAATAGAGAGCTTTATCTGCCTCATGTATCATTGGACAAAGGAGCTATTGAACATAAGTGAAGGTTTCACCATCTCCGAGCATGCCTTTCCTACATTTCCATCAGTGATTGCACATTGATTGAGGGATTGTTTGATTGAGGGATAAACATTGGCTTGGACACCAGGGATAACTCCCCTAATCTTCTCAAAAATTGGATCATTTGTATCCACTGAGAAAGCTACCTGGACTCAATTTAATGACTCATCCAAAAGGTGTGCCCTTCATTTAAGGGAGCTCTTCCTTGGATCTGTAATTTTGTGCTCAAGTCTCTGGAATGGGGCTTGAACCCACAGTCTTCTGTCTCAGAGGAAAGTATAGTACCAACTGAATAATCATAGAATCCCTACACTGCAGAAGGAGGCCATTTGGCTCAACGAGCATGCACTGACAACAATCCCACCCAGGCCCTAACCGCGTAACCCCACGTATTTACCCTGCTAATCCCCCTGACACTAAGGGGCAATTTAGTGTGGCCAATCAACTGAACCCGCACAACACATTGGACTGTGGGAGGAAACCCGGAGGAAGCCCACGCAGACGCGGGGAGGATGTACAAATTCCACACAGACAGTCACCCGAGGCCAGAATCAAACTTGGGTCCCTGGCGCTGTGAGCCAGCAGTGCTAATCGCTGTGCCACCGTGGCGAATAATGGTTGACATGAAGTTTTTTTTAAATTCATCCATGGGGTTTGGGCGTGGCTGGCTGGATCAGCATTTATTGTCCATTCTTGCGACGGCAGATGATGGAATTTGAATTCAATAAAAAATATTTGGTATTAAGAATCTACTGATGGCTGTGAAACCATTGTGGATTGTTGGAAAAACCCATCTGGTTCACTAATGTCCTTTAGGGAAGGAAATCTGCCGTCCTTACCTGGTCTGGCCTACATGTGACTCCAGAGCCACGGCAATGTGGTTCCCTCTCAACTGCCCTCTGAAATGGTCTAGCAAGCCACTCAGTTGTCTCAGCATTTGTAGAAGGCAGCTCAGCACCACTTTCTCAGGGATAACTAGGGATGAGTAATAAATGCTGGTCAGCCAGCGACATCCATGATTGAATAAAGAGTCAAATGAATGAAGTGTGTGGGGAAATCGCAGTTACAAATCAATCTTTTATTACTGTAACATATTAGAGGGCAAATAATCTTGATCATTGTGATGATTTCAGCCAGGCTAATGAGTATGAACTACCTGATGAGTCTTGATTGATGGTTAAGTCAGGGAGCCTCATCTCCCCATTTAAAGCAGGTGTGTCAGATTCCCAGCCTGCATTCAGCAGGGAGCAACTGGAGAGCTGACTGTGTACAGATGTATGGTGTAAATAATACACTTGGTGATGGGACTTTCACCTCCGTGGAGTTATTACAATTATCATGCAGTCGGTCTGACAATTATTTTCTCCCTCATTTTGTCCCTCCACCCTCTCCTCTTCTATCCTCTGCGCGGGTGCTCCAATATGATTTCAAATCATCTGTTGTCCAAATTGTGCAACTGATTTTTAAACAAGATCTTGTGGCATAGTTCTCTTTGTTACCTTAGGAATGCTAAAATACTGGAACACTCAGCAGAGCTAAATGCAATAACATTGGTGTTGGAATATCATGTGCCCAGAATCATATGATCAATTGTTACAAGACCAAACTTCATGAAATGCATTCAACTAGGATTGACAGCTCTTGGATCCCATTGGGAAGTTCAACCTTTTGCCCATCTTCCGACAGCTGATTGGCCTATCCGAACATTTCTGTTACTTGATTGAGATGATTTGCCATAACATTTTTACTGATATACATTCCATCTGTTTCCCCTTTACTGACTATGTCATTAGTTGCATTTATGAGTATTCATTCTGAGTGGCTCATTGGAGATCTGCTGTATTAAGGTAAGTACCAGAAAGGATGTAATAGACCTAGCACAGGAACATAGAATCCCTACAGTTCAGAAGGAGGCCATTTAGCCCATTGAGTCTGCTCCGACCACAATTCCAGCCAGGCTCTATCCCCGCAATCCTATGTATTTACCCTGCTCGTCCCCCTGACAGTAAGGAGCAATTTACAATGGCCAATCAACCTAACCCGCACGTCTTTGGACTGTGGAAGGAAACTGGAGCAGCAGCTAGAGGAAATCCACGTAGACAGAGGGAGAACGTGCAAACTCCACACAGTGAGCCTAAGCCAGATTCGAACCCGGGCCCCTGACGCTGTGAGGAATCAGAGAGAGAGAAGAAGAAGCAGCTGTGGAAGAGATTGCACACTGTTAATAAAGCTCAGTTCATTTTTAACCAAAGTCTATCCCACATTTCATATCTTCAATACACAACCAGAACTGGCGACGAGGACTACCGACGTGTACTTGCCAGCCACCCGGAAAGAAGAAATTAACCGAGGAAAGGTCAGAATAAAAAAAATAACATTTTCACACATGCTACAGTGTCTAATGGGCTAGGTGGACGTGAGTAAATAAAGCTCTGCAAGCAGAGTATAGAGCTAGCTGTGATAAGTAAGTGGCTGAAACTAGATTAGGTAACTTGTGTGTCAGAAAGTCAAGGGAGCTGCTGGAAACATGGGTGTAAAGCGTGCACATGGGGAAACCTACTTAAGTGAAAAAAATGTTGCGAGATTTTGGCATTGTGGGACCTTTAGATGAAAATGTGCAGCGATGGAGCTCCTACACTGAACATTTTGACTATTTGCACAGGCAAACAAAATAGTTGAAGATACTACTTTCCTGAGCATGATGGAAGTGGGAGAGGGGGGGGACCTTTTAATCTCCTCCATAGTTTAGTGCAACCTGACAAACCTGGCACTAAAAACTCAAACAGATTGGGGACTTTCTGCAAGCATATTTTTCACCAAAACCCCTAGTGATTGCAGAGTGCTTTAGATTCCATGAAAGAAACCAGGAGGAGGAGGAGTCAAACACACACTTCATGGCAGTGCTTAAAAGACTTGCAGAATATTGAGAGTTGGAGATGTGCAGAATGATGCTATTCAGGACAGATTGGTTTGTGGTCTACACAGTGAAGCAACGCAGAACATTCTGTTAACTGAGTGGTGGGAATTAAAATCAGTTAATAAATCTGGAATATCAGCAATTACAATTATCATTAATTGCTGTTTTAAAAAATAAAATTGGAAATCTGCTGTACTTACCCGTCTGGCCTCCATGTGACATCAGACCCACAGCAATATGGTTGACTCTGAACTTCCCTCTGAACTGGCCCAGCAAGACATCCAGTTCAAGGCCATTGGTCATTGGTGTGTGGAGGGGTATACATGTATGTTCTGCTGTGAATGGCCTGTGTTATAGGGTGTTTTCTGCCGGCAGGACTTTGTTTCTTTGTGGTCAGGTTTATCAAAACCTATCTGGTTCAAATGTTGCAATGAACCATGAGGTACCTCAAATTGCACCCAATATTAAATAATGACTGCTCTAATGCTGAGGAAATATGACACAATCCAAGATTCATAAATAATACATTTAGTTTTTTATATGCTTCCATGGGGTGAGGGGGTTACCGACAAGGCCGGATTTGTAGCCCCTCCCTAATAGTTCTTGAACTGAGTGGCTTTGCTGGACCATTTCAGGGGGCAGTTAAGAGTCGACCACATTGCTGTGGATCTGGAGTCAGGTGTAAGCTGGACCAGGTAGAGATGACAGATTTCCTTCCCTGAAGGAAGGTAGTGAACTAGATGGATTTTTACGACAATCAACAATATTTTCATGGTCATTATTGTTGAGAATCGCTTTATATTCCAGATTATATTAGCTGAATTTCAAATTTAAATTTGAATTTGAACCCAAGTCCCCACAACATAAGCCTAGAACCTCTGGAGCACAGCACGGTGGCACAGTGGTTAGCACCACTGCCTCACTGCGTCAAGGACCCGCGTTCGATTCCTGGCTTGGGTCACTGTCTGTGTGGAGCTTACACATTCTCCCCGTGTCTGCGTGGGTTTCCTCTGCGTGCACCAGTTTCCTCCCATAGTCTGAAAGACGTGCTGGTTATGTGCATTGGCCGTGCTAAGTTCTTAGAGGATTTTCACAGTAACTTCATTGCAGTATTGATGTAAGCAAGCTTGTGACTAATACATATACATACTTAAATTACTACAACAAAAACAGAAAATGCTAGAAAATCCTAGCAGGCCTGACAGCATCTGTGGAGAGAGAATGGAGCTAATGTTTTTGAACAAAGATGTCATCTTGTTTCCCCTCCCCTCCCACCCCATGAGGGCCATCTGTCACATGCCTCAGGTTGTCCTTTGACACTCTCTACCTTTGTTCTGCCATTTACACATTCTGAATAGAATAGAATCCCTACAGTGCAGAAGGAGGCCATTCGGCCCAACGACCCTGCACTGACAACAATCCCCATCCAGGCCGTATCCCCATAACCCCATGCATTTACCCTGCTAATCCCCCTGATACTATGGGGCAATTTACCATGGCCAATCCACCTAACCCACATAACTTAGGACTGTGAGAGGAATTCGGCGCACCCAGAGAAAACCCACGCAGACATGGGGAGAATGTACAAACCCCACACAGACAGTGACCTGAGGCCGGGAATTCAACCTGATCCCTGGTGCTGTGAGGCAGCAGTGCTAACCACTGATCTCTTAATGGGCCACAATCAACACCCTTCCCAGCCTTTATCATCACTATTTACCTTCCCTTTGTCTTTTGTTCCTAGTCAATTATAACCCCCACAACCTTTCCACCCCACCCTCACAGTATAAATCCTGTCCTATTTCCTTTGATTTTAGCTCTGACGAAGGGTCATCCAGACTCGAAACGTTAGCTCTCTTCTCTGTTCAAAGATGCTATCAGACCTACGAGTATTTTCCAGCATTGTGTCTTTGGATGGGATTTTCCAGCCTCGCTCACCCCAAAGTTGGAAAATCCCACCTGAGGTCAATGGACCTCTACATGGTCCGTGTCCCGCCCGCTACGATTTCCATGGCAGGCGGGATGTGAAAATTCTGCACTTTTTGTTTCAGATTCCAGCATCCACAGTAATTTGTTTTTACCCCTGGATTACTAGTTCAGGGGTAAAAGTATGCCACCATCTCTCCACCTAACATGGGGGTCAAAATTGGGTGATTTCTCATGGGGTTAAATTCAACATTGAGCCCAGAAGGCTGTAAAGAGCTGAACTGATGTGTTTTATGAAATACAGGCCAAATCTAATATAAGGGGAGACATCACCAACAACCTATCCTGGTCCCCCCATGCCAACACTTTAGTTAAGAAAGCCTAACAATGCCTCTACTTTCTCAGAAGACTAAGGAAATTTGGCATGTCAGCTACGACTCTCACCAACCTTTACAGATGCACCATAGAAAGCATTCTTTCTGGTTGTATCACAGCTTGGTATGGCTCCTGCTCTACCCAAGACCGTAAGAAACTACCGTAAGGTCATGAATGTAACTCAATCCATCACGCAAACCAGCCTCCCATCCATTGAAACCAAAAGAGAAAATGCTGGAAAATCTCAGCTTTGACAAAGGGTCGTCTGAACTCGAAACATCAGCTCTTTTCCCTCTTTACAGATGCTGCCAACCCTGCTGAGATTTTCCAGCATTTTCTCTTTTGGTTTCAGATTCCAGCATCCGCAGTAATTTGCTTTTCTCCCATCCATTGACTCTGTCTATTCTTCCCACTGCCTCGGCAAAGTAGCCAGCATAATTAAGGACCCCACGCACCCCAGACGTTCTCTCTCCCACCTTCTTCCGTCGGGAAAATGATACAAAAGTCAAAGATCACATACCAACCAGCTCAAGAACAACTTCTGATTTTTGACCTCACACCAAGTTGACCTTTCTCTCCATCCTTGCCATGACTGCAACACTACATTCTGCACTCTCTCCTTTCCTTCTCTATGAACGGTATGCTTTGTCTGTATAGCGCGCAAGAAACAATACTTTTCACTGTATGCTAATACATGTGACAATAATAAATCAAATCATATCAAAATTAAAACATTCCGGTGAATGGTTTCATCAGCATGTCCTGCAGACCATCACCTCTCACCCAGACATATGCTTGGCGCCTTGTGATTCATTCCCTTCTGTCATCGGAGGCATTTAAAATGGGATGTCAGGTTTTGTCATTGCCGCAGCCAGCAGCTAGTGCACAGGGACAGGCCATCAGCTTCAACACTGTGTGGATAAGTCACAAACCAACACAGTGGTAACACGCTGGCATGCTTGTACAGAGAAAAATGAATAATCTTCATTAAAATAATTCTGAAATGGCACACCAATTAATGTCACAGAATGTATTTACTTGTTTTAATTAACAAGTGGTCCTTTTTTTAGCCATTTTTTGAGAGTGGCATAATGGCACAGTGGTTAGTACTGCTGCCTTGCAGTGCGAGGGACCCGGGTTCAATTCCGGCCTCGAGTCACTGTCTGTGTGGAGTTTACATGTTTCCCCCTGTCTCTGCGTGGGTTTCCTCTGGTTGCTCCGGTTTCCTCCCACAGTCCAAAGACGTGCAGGTTAGGTTGATTGGCCATGCTAAAATCCGACACTTAGGCCGTAATTTTACCGTCGCGCCTGCCACGGAAATCAGAGCGGGCGAGGGGCGGAACATGGAAGGATTCATTGACCTCGGGTGGGATTTTACAGTTTCGGGACGAGTGAGGCCGTAACAACCCACCCTTAGTGTCAGGGGGATTAGCAGGGTAAATACGTGGGGATAGGGCCTGAGTGGGGTTGTTGTCGGTGCAGGCTCGATGGGCCGAATGGCCTCCTTCTGCACTGTGGAGATTCTGTGATTTAATATCCAGAAATAGTGCAATAAAACGTAGTTGTTGCAGGGTTTGCTATTTTCCTTCTTTTCCCTATCAAATGAATTGCTTAGACTTTTGCTCTTGACACTAGGAGTGTCACTTGCTTATTGCATGAAGTTGTGCAATTTAACATATATCGGAAGGTGGTGTGTCAATGCCCACCTCCTTAAACTGAGTGAACTTGTCCAATCCTGGTCCTGGTTGGAGAACAGTACGGTTAGAGTCTGAAATGTGAGATGTAAAACATTGGCGTGGGCTGGAGAATTTTTTTGCAAAACAAAAGAGGCTGTTAGCCAACGTCAGGGAGCATTAACCACAGAAAAGCTAAACAGATTACAGATTTTGACTTTCTTCTTTAATGTCTCACAAACCCAACTGCAAGACTTAAAAGAAAAACCCAACATGTTTAGTTTTCTGTTGGAGGGAGGAAGAGCGAGGAATTGTGTTTTTTCTCTTGCAGTGCACTTGTGTAACCCCTGCGTTAACAGCTGCCGATAGACTGGAGGCTGTGCCGAGCTGTTTGACCGAGAGTAACCCCGTGCAGAGGAAGGAGGTGAAAGGTAAGTGGTGTGCACACTATTCCGGCTGCTAGTCAGCGCTGTCAGAACCAGATGCAAACTGTTTGCTCGGAACGTTCTGTATACAGCAGCATGTTCCGCCAACCCAAGTCTGTGCCTTTTCCCTAACTTAATCAAGTTCGATTTTTGGAACGGTCTGCTGCAAAATACGCACATAATTGCCTTTAAAAAAAGATGTTCTTGTTTGGAACAAAATTGCTGTTAACAATAAAGTAGGGAAAAAAAACACAGTTCAACATTTTACAATTCCCAGTAACAATCAGTAATACTGACAGCAGTAATACTGAAGTTCCATTTTAAGACCAGTTCAGACACGCTTTACTGGTGCCTTTCATTTCCAAGTTTTCCTGTTTTTTTTCCCCATCTGGTTTAGGAGTTGCTAGCAGAATGCCAGGAAGTTAGGTTCAGACGCTGTTATTGGGTTGTAATATCCCACATTGGAATTTTCCAGCCGCTCCCGCTGGTGGGATCATCCAGTCCCGCCGACTACAAACGCAGGGGGAGCAGACAATGGGAAACTCCCGTTGACAGCGGTGGGTCTGGAAGATCCCACGACCAGCTAATGGCAGGTCATCTCTGCCACTACTTAGGAAAAATCTCACCTCCAGGATGGACCGAAGTGTCGGGGAGGGAATGCTCCCTTTAAAATGCTGAAGAAGTAAAGGATAATAATCCCACTGACTCTCACTCCCACCTCGACTACACTTCCTCACACCCCAGGCTAAAGGGATCAAGGAATATGGCGGAAGGCGGGATCAGGATATTGAATTTGATGATCAGCCATGATTATCATGAATGGCGGAGCAGGCTTGAAGGGCCGAATGGCCTACTGCTGCTTCTATTTTCTGTGCTTTGATCCCACTTGCTGTAAGGATTCCACCCCATTTTCCCAGTTTCTCTATCTCCATCACATTTGTTCTGCCAATGCGAGCTTCCGCATTATCGCTTCTGATATACAAAGAGCAAAGAAAAGGACAGCACAGGAACAGGCCCATCAGCCCTCCAAACCCGTGCCGATCATGATGCCCTAACTAAACTAAAAAAAAACCTTTTGCCCTTATTCGGTCCGTATCCCTCTATTCCCCCCCAATTCATGTAACCATCTAGATGCCTGTTAAATCTGCCTACTTCCACCACCTCCTCTGGCAGCGCGTTCCAGGCACCCACCACCCTCTGCGTGAAAAAGTTCCCCCGCACATCTCCCTTAAACTTACCCCCTCTCACCTTGAACCTGTGCCACCTTGTAATTGACACTTCCACCCTCGGAAAAAGCATCTGATATCCACCTTGTCTACGCCTCTCATAATTTTGTAGACCTCTATCAGGCCTCCCCTCAGCCTCCGTCTTTCCAGTGAAAATAATCCTAGTTTATTCAACCTCTCCTCATAGTCAAAACCCTCAAGACCAAGCAACATCGTTGTGAATCTTCTTTGCACTCTCTCCAAAGCTTCAGCGTCCTTCTTTTGTTCTCCTTGTTCTTCAATCGGAGATTCCCTCCACCATGATTGGTGGGCATTTTATTTGCTGCAATTTAGTTGTCAGCCCTTCCCCTCGCTCCCAGACTGGTTTCCCCTTTGTCTTCACCTCGACCAGCCTCCTCATCCAACAGATCATCCTCTGACATTTCCCTACGATCAGGATGGTGCCACAGCCAAAACACACCTCCTGCTCCCCTTTCAGCATTGTGAAGGCACTGTTCCTTCCTCCGCACTTTTTGCTCCTCTTGTTCTACTAAAACTTCGATGCCTCACTGATTAGTGATCTGATGAAGCTTATCCCGCATTGGACCACTGTCTGTGTGGAGTTTGCACGTTCTCCCCGTGCCTGCGTGGGTTTCCTCCGGGTGCTCCGGTTCTCTCCCACAGTCCAAAGATGTGCAGGTTAGGTGGATTGGCCATGCTAAATTGCCCCTTAGTGTCAGGGGGACTAGCTAGGAAAAATGGATGGGGTTATGGGGATAGGGCCTGGGTGGGGTTATGGTCGGTGCAGACTCGATGGGCCGAAAGGCCTCCTTCTGCACTGTAGGATCATATTAATGTACGTGCGAGGAACAGCAAGTCATCTTTCGATAGGATTTTAACAGCCTTCTGGATTCAACACTGAGTTCAACAATTTCAGACAGTGATTTCCACCCCCATTTTGTTTCTTTTTTTAAAAAAAATCAACCTTAACGTTGTGGCACAGTGATTAGCACTGCTGCCTCACTGTGCCAGGGACCCAGGTTCGATTCCTGGCTTGGGTCACTGTCTGTGAAGAGTCTACACGTTCTCCCCGTGTCTGCGTGAGTTTCCTCCAAATGCTCGTTTCCTCCCACAATCCGAAAGATGGTTAGGTGGATTGGTCGTGCTAAACTCTGCCACAATGTACCCGAACAGGCGCTGGAATGTGGCGACTAGGGGATTTTCACAGTAACTTAATTGCAGTGTTAACGTAAGCCTACATGTGACGCTAATAATTAATAAATTTTGCCATTCCCTCCTGCCCTGGGCACATCTTTTGTAACTTTCTTTTCTTGATCATTACCACTCCCTTTAGCCCTACATTACTTAATCTCGTCACTTAATCTCTCCTGTTTTTCCACCCTCGAACAGAACTTGCCTGTTTTTTTTCCCACCCTCCCCCCTTTTACCTGCTTAAAACCCATGACATTTTTTCACTTTCCTCAGCTGTGATGAAAGGTTGTTGATCACATAATTTCTCTCTCTGCCGTTCTGCCAGTCCTGCTGAGTGTATTTACAGCATTTTCTGTCAGATTTCCGGTATCCACAACAGTTTGCTCTCGTTAGGATGGCATAGGTCTTTGGTATCCAAATGTGGACTACATTAAGCTGGAATCAGGAGGAGTGCCAAAGTCTGTGGACCTTGATACATTTTATTAACATTTGGACACAGTGAACATAACAGAAACCACAATTATGATTGCCAACTCCTTCCAGGCTGTACATTGTAAAGTAATCAAACTAGTTTTCCCATTTTTGTATTCAACTGCAGAAAGCTACAGACTAAAAACGCAGCCTCCAACCACCACTAACACTTGAATGGTAGCAGATAAAAATATACAGTGTGTGTTTGCGATCATTCATCTACAGTCCTTTTACAGGTGTTGTATATGAAAATTATCAGAAATTATTGCAGAAGTGCTGTGTTCCCAAACACTGGCAACAAGGAAGCTTTTTTTTAATTCATTCGTGGGACACGGGCGTCGCTGTCTGGCCAGCATTTATTGCCCATCCCTAGTTGTCCTTGAGAAGGTGGTGGTGAGCTGCCTTCTTGAATCGCTGCAGTCCAATGCCATTAGGGAGGGAATTCCTGTTCATGAAATGAAATGTAAGTAAAGTTTATTTATTAGTCACAAGTAAGGCTTACATTAACACTGCAATGAAGTTACTGTGAAATTCCTCTAGTCGCCACACTCTGGCACCTGTTCGGGCCAATGCACCTAACCAGCACGTCTTTCGGACTGTGGGAGGAAACCGGAGCATCTGGAGGAAACCCACGTAGACACAGGGAGAATGTGCAAACTCCACACAGACAGTGACCCAAGCCGGGAATTGAACCCGGGTCCCTGGCACTATGAGGCAGCAGTGCTAACCATTGTGCCACCGTGCCACCCGAGTTGAGCAACCACTCCATTCTTTGCAGTGCCCGTGCTCCAGGAAGAACTCTGGCACTGCCAACACGTGACCCTTTTTGCAGCCGCGTCATCATGTCATCACGTGACCACTTAGTCTACATTTTCCCCGTTTAGTTTGGTGCAAACACTGGCATGATACGTAATAGTGTGTGCAAATGGAAACTGTACAAACTGTTTTGCACTGTACAAAATAAACAATATATAACTATTTACATATGGTAAGGCAAGGATTAAGCAGTTGCAGCTGGTGCACAGCCCATTGTGTCTCCTCCCCCACTCCACCTTCTGCTTTTGTGGAAAAATGTGATTCGAAGTCCAGTTCTAGACTAGGTGGTAACATAACTCTGGGTGGTTTTCTTCAGTCACACACTGCAAGTGGGTGATTCAGGAGAATGTGTGTCAGGATTTTCCCTGCTATGGGGAAGAGGGAAAATACTTTGACTGTTTCCACAGCATGACTTATCTCCCTTCTTGAATATAGCTCTTTATCCTCCCAAATCTGCAGGATGAGTGCGTGAGGTCTTAATGTGAACAAAAGCTCATCTGCTTTGAAGACCTCAGGTGGAATACCATTGGGGTCAAAGACTTTAGGTGGAATTTTCTCATCCCCCCACCATGGAAATCGTAGCGGGCGGGAGACAGACCATGCAAGGATCCATTGACCTCGGGTGGGATTTTTCAGTCTTGGGGCAAGCGCGGCCAGAAAATCCCACCCTTTGTTGCTTTACATCCATTGATTGCTTATTACAGACCTTCAGTGAATGGCCGTTTCCCCCATGGATTCTGGCACAGAGTAC
Source organism: Mustelus asterias (assembly GCF_964213995.1). NCBI lineage: Eukaryota > Metazoa > Chordata > Chondrichthyes > Carcharhiniformes > Triakidae > Mustelus > Mustelus asterias. The sequence continues at coordinate 12,438,243 of NC_135806.1, forward strand.
TGGGCGATAGCCTGGAGAACATCGGCTGCCACTGTGAATTCACAGTTTAGAATCAGTTGAAAAATCTTCTTGCCGAAATTGATGGATGGCATTGCTAACTTTAAGAAGAGAAACGCCATCCTTTGTGTGAGAGGGTTTTTATCCATTGTCTATAGACGGCCCTGCTTTCATCAAGAAAGCTTCACGGGCGGAATTTTCTGGCTGTGCTCGCTGCAAGATCAGAAAATCCTGCCTGAGGTCAATGGACCTTCGCATGGTCTTGCCCCACCCGCTACGATTCCCGTGGCAAACTGAGCGGGAAAATTCCACCCCACATGTCATGATGATCAGCATACCATTGCATCTTTCAGGTTTTCTTTATCAACCATATGTCATTTATCTTCTGGAGCACAAAAGGTCGCGAATGTAGCCCAATCCATCACACAAACCAGCCTCCCATCCATTGATTCTGTCTATACTTCCCGCTGCCTCAGAAAAGCAGCCAGCGTAATCAAGGACCCCACACACCCCAGAAATAGTCTCTTCCACCTTTTTCTATCAGGAAAAAGATACAAAAGTCTGAGGTCAGGTCCCAACCGACTCAAGAACAGCTTCTTCCCTGCTGCTGTCAGACTTTTGAATGGACTTATCTTGCGTTAAGTTGATCTTTCTCTGCACCCTAGCTATGACTGTAACACTACATTCTGCACTCTCTCCTTTCCTTCTCTATGAACGGTACGGTTGTACGCTTGTCTGTATAGTGCGCAAGAAACAATACTTTTCACTGTATGGTAATACATGTGACAATAATAAATCAAATCAAATCAAAATCAAAAACCTTGGGCTGTTCTGCCAGATAGTGAAGACTACTTGTCTTTGTTCTAGGAGGTCACATATTTCAGCATCATTTTCATCAAACCAGTCCTGGTGATGATGATGCTCGAACCCAAAGGTCTGGGCATCATTATTTGATCGTATTGTTCAGGAACTGAGTTGGATGTGTGAAGATTTTTCAGATCGATTTTGAGGCTTACTCACTCTCACCTCTCTTCAATCAGGCAGCTTCAGAACTGACGCATTGATTTTCCTCCTCTTGGACGTTTACTCTTCGCGACATCTTGGTGCCAGGTGCAAGTTCATCGTTGGTTGAACAAGTCTATGATCTGTTCAGCAGGCATCAATCCCCCACAGGGATTGAGAGATAGAGACAGCACCATCACTTTTATCACTCAATTACAATTTCAATAAGGAATTCTTTAGAAAACCTCTCCAGCCAGAAGGTGGTTAGAAAGTGGAACCTGCTGCCACAAGGAGTTGTTGAGGTGAACAGCATTAACCCATTTAAGAGCAAGCTTGGGAAGAGCTTCAGGAGCCAAGGAAAAGCCGGATGTGTAGGATGAGAGAAGGTTCACGTACACATCATTGTCAATGTGAATAAGATGGGATGAATGGCCTTTTTCTGTGCTGTAACTTCAATAAAATTCTATGCAGTTTGACTATTGACCCGCCCTTTTTGATGATCTGTGTAATTAGACGCCATCTTCTATTAGTTGGACATGAGTCCTTCCTGTTCATGTGGGCTGTGTGGTTGCTCTGAGGAGCCCCAATATCCGCATAAATGCCATCAACCCTGAACTCTTGGGAGCCTTGCCCTCTGATTGTAGCTCTCTATCCTTTACAAGGTAGTGTCTCCTATGAATGGGTAGAACGATAAAAACATTTCTCCTCACAAACGTTGCGACTCACTTGCATGGCACATCAACTGGTTGTGTGCTCGCAATATTAACCGGTCAGACATTCCCTGCAGTGGCTTACAAGGTTCTTGAGATGTGAGAACATTCTGTCTTAGGAATCTTCACCATTATTGGAAGAGTGACATTCCCAGATTTTTAAATGCCGGGATCTTTAAATATCCGTCCCGAGGTAGTGATGGCAGATAATACCTTGAGTGTCTTTGCACTTGCATTTTGGTATCGCCGTTGAATTTATCTTCCCCACCTAAATTATAAAGCTCAATAGGGACAACCAAACAGTAGCCCACCCACTCCCAACATTTTATCTTCTGCACAGTTCATGGAAAGTTGGTGTGACTGGCAAACCCAGCATTAATTGCTCATTGATAGTCTATGACTTCTATGATTAATTGCTCATCCCTAATTACCATTTAGAAAGTGATGGTGAGTCACGTTCACTCCAACTGACTGATTGCTGGGCTATTTAGAAGGGCTTTAAGAGTTCATCACTTTAGTGTGGATGCAGAGTCAGATCATAGATATAGGCTAGATCAGGTAAGGACAGCAGATTTCCTTCCCTTTTTGGATCATTACAGGAGCAATGTATCTTTATGTCATGGTCATCATTGCTGAGATTACCTTTTTATTTAATTACATTGATTTCAATTCCCCAACAGCCATGGTACGATTCAAACTTGTATCTCTGGATTATTAGTCTCACAACAACCACTCAGAATATTGGAGGTGGCAGATTCATTGCTGTCAATTTTCTACTCCTGCCAAACATGAACTGCAACACACTCTGAGTGGGATTGTATCATCTTTCCTGCCAGCAAGATTGTCCAGTCCCCTTGACGGTGAGCCCCCATGGCAGGGTCCCTAGTGGCGGAGGGTGCCAACATTGGAAAACCACATTGATAGCAGTGAGACTGGAGGAATACCCACATTCTCCACTTCACGGTGGCACAGTGGTTAGCATTGCTGCCTCACAGTGCCAGGGACCTGGGTTTGATACCCGGCTTGGGTCACTGTCTATGCAGAGTCTGTATGTTCTCTCCGTGTCTGCGTGGGTTTCCTCTGGGTGCTCCAGTTTCCTCCCACTGTCAGAAAGACATGCTGGTTAGGAGCATTGGCCATGCTAAATTCTCCCTCAGTGGAGAATAGGCACTGAAGTGCGGCGACTAGGGGATTTTCACTGTAACATAATTGCAGTGTTAATGTAAGCCTATTTGAGACACTAATAAATAAATTTAAACTTTAAACTTTGATTTGGGCAGCACGTTGGCACAGTGCTTAGCACTGCTCCCTCACAGTGCCAGGGACCCAGGTTCAATTCCAGCCTTTGGTCACTGTCTGTGTGGAGTTTGCACGTTCTCCCCGTGTCTGTATGGGTTTCCTCCGGGTGCTCCAGTTACCTCCTACAGTCCAAAGATGTGCGGGTTAGGTTGATTGGCCATGCTAAATTGCTCTTCACTGTAAGGGGGATTAGCAGGGTAAATACATGGGTTACAGGGATAAGGCCTGGGTGGGATTGTTGTCGGTGCAGACTCGATGGGTCGAATGGCCTCCTTCTGCACTGCAAGGATTCTTTTCTGTGTCCATCATGAGCTGATTAAATACATTTACTTCCTTTTCTGTCACTTATGATAGTATAAAATAAGACTTTTAAAATGTAGGTTGATTGTTTTCAATGGTTTGAAAAATGTACACGAGAGTATCCTTCACTCCCTTCACCAACTCACCAAGCTTCCTTCCAAACCAACTACTTCAACTATTTCAAAGGACTAGGGCAACAGACACACTGGGACACCATCATCTGCATGTTCCTGGTTTGGAAATATATCAGCCGTTCCTTCACTGTCACTGGATCAAAACCCTGGAGCTCCCTCCCTAACAGCATTGTGGGTGTACCAACGCCATATGGACTGCAGCAGATCAAGAAGACAGCTCACCACCACCTTCTCAAGGGGCAGTTAGGGTTGGGAAACAAATCTTGGCCTTGCCAGTGATGTTTAAGTTCCATGAAAAAAGAAAAGAAAAGCCTCTCTGCATTGAGAAATAAGGTAGTCATGATGTGGAGATGCCGGCGTTGGACTGGCTGGTTGTAGGGATTTGCATTCTAATCAGTATCCTGTAACTTGATTTTGTGTCTCTGTGCACTGTTTGAGAGCAGATTTCCACTCCATCTAACGAAGGGGCAGCGCTCCGAAAGCTTATGGTATTTGCAACCAAATAAACCTGTTGGACTTTAACCTGGTGTTGTTAAAACTCTTATTGAGAAATAAGAACAGAACGTTGTCTGGAACCCTGATGAATTGTGAGGCAACATGTGGCCCAGCAGTTATAGGAACAGGAGTAGGCCATTCATCCTATCAAGCCTGTGCTGTCTTTAGATCGCAATCAGAAACACAAAAGGGCTCCTCATCCCTGGCCTGTTATTTCCTATTACAATTTCAGTGCTTGTGGCTTTCTTTCTTAAGATCGAGAAGCAACCTCGGCACGCTGGCACAGTAGTTAGCACTGCTGCCTCACAGCTCCAGAGACCTGGACTCGATTCCTGGCTTGGGTTGCTGTCTGTGTGGAGTTTGCATATTCTCCCCCGTGTCTGCGTGGGTTTCCTCCGGGTGCTCCAGTTTCCTCCTGCAGTCCAAAGAGATGCAGGTTAGTGCATTGGCCATGCTAAATTGCCCCTTAGTGTCCTGGGATGCGTGGGTTAGAGGGATTCATAGAAATCATAGAAACACTACAGTACAGAAAGAGGCCATTCGGCCCATCGAGTCTGCACCGACCACAATCCCACCCAGGCCCTACCCCCATATCCCTACATATTTACCCACTAATCCCTCTAACCTACGCATCTCAGGACACTAAGGGGCAATTTTAGCATGGCCAATCAACCTAACCCGCACATCTTTGGACTAGTGGGGTAAATATGTGGGCTTACAGGGATAGGGCCTAAGTGAGATTGTTGTCGGTGTGGACTCGATGGGCCGAATGGCCTCCTTCTGCACTGTAGGGTTTCAATGTTAAACCTCACCAGTTAAGCACCTTATATGATGTGTTGTGTATACTCCCTGTAAAATATCATGTCCAAACAGGCTTTGGATCTGGAATTTCCAGATATAAGGACCAAAACTATTTGAGATAATCAAAACTCCTACGCAAGGATTAGTAAAGAGGTGTGTTCAGAATAAGAATGAATCCGGGAGTCCGTACTGCTCAGCAGACACTTCTGCTTGTCCTTTCCGAGGAGTTATGCTTATTTTTGTTGCTGCCGATGAGAAGGGTAGAAATGTTTATAGGCATTCACTTCATCCGAGCAAGCTAACATCTTAATAACTGCAACGTCAAATACAAATTCAACTCTTTCTGTCACACACCTTTTGGTATCTGCTGTTGCGGAGCTCTAATCTTATTTAATTGCCATAGTTCCGTTGATAGCCTAAGGTGAGGGAGAGAGAGTGACTCACACTTGCCCAGCAGGTTGCAAATTCTCAATATGAAGCTAACTTGTTCGTCCTCAATCTGTGGGAGGACAAGGTGCAGTATCAGGTTTTACTTAGTTGGTTGGATTTGATTTGATTTATTATTGTCACATGTATTAATATAGTGAAAAGTATTGTTTCTTGCGCGCAATACAGACAAAGCATACCGTTCATAGAAAAGGAAAGGAGAGAGTGCAGAATGCAGTGTTACAGTCATAGCTAGCATGCAGAAAAAGATCAACTAGTGCATGGTAGGTCCATTCAAAAGTCTGATGGCAGCAGGGAAGAAGCTGTTCTTGAGTCAGTCGGTATGTATCCTCAGACTTTTGTATCTTTTTCCCAACGGAAGGAAGTGGAAGAGAGGATGTCCGGGGTGCGTGGGGTCTTTAATTATGCTGGCTTTTGGATAGTTGGATTGAAACACCTCAATTATGTAATAAATTGGCACGCTTCTGAATCTATTCTTATCTGAGCAATTCAACGAATGCCATTGAGTTTCTTCCGACAGTATAACCAGGACCTTCATTTTTTTTCTGCAGGTATTCACATTCCCTTCACGGCTGTTGGCTGACTTATCTTGGACATCTGTCTACTTTCAGAAGAATAGAGAACTTCCTTCCACGCTGTTGCATGTTCCACCAGCATCATCATCGAAGCATGGCAGAAACAGAATGCCCTGGCCAACAACTCACACTGCTGCCTCACAGCGCCAGGAACCCCAAGTTTGATTCCAGGCTTGGGTCACTGTCTGTGTGAAGTTTGCATATTCTCCCCCGTGTCTGTGTGGGTTTCCTCCGGGTGAATTCATAGAATCCTACAGTGCAGAAGGAGGCCATTTGGCCCACCGGGTCTGCACCGATCACAGACCCACCCAGGCCCCATCCCCATAACCCCATGCATTTACCTTAGCTAGTCCCCCTGATACTGAGGGGCAATTTAGCATGACCAATCCACCTAACCCACACATCTTTGGACTGTGGGAGGAAACCGGAGCACCCGGAGGAAACCCACGCAGACACAGGGAGAACGTGTAAATGCCACACAGACAATGACCAAGCCAGGAATCGAACCTGGGTCCCTGATGCTGTGAGGCAGCAGTGCTAACCACTGTGCCACTGTGCCGCCCGGTACTCCGGTATCCTCCCACAGTCTGAAAGACGTGCTGTTTAGGTGCATTGACCATGCTAAATTCTCCCTCAGTGTACCCAAACAGGCGTCCAAGTGTGCCAACTAGAGGATTTTCACAGTAACTTTGTTGCAGTGTTAATGTAAGCCTACTTGAGATACTAATAAATAAACTTTTTTAATATACATTCTTCCTTCCTAAGAGGGTGCTGCTTCCTACCAGACTGGCACTGTGAAAATATCATCCCATCTTTCCCTCTGGCTTCCCCCACCACTCCACCACTACCCCACTTTAAAAGAAGCAGACTGTCTTTTAGAAGTGTAATTCATATTGGCAGTTCACATATCAAACTCAGCCATCAAAATGTTTCTGGACTTTTTGACAATAACGCTAGGCAGACATTATCAACCATACTTCCACTGCTGCCCAATATATGCAGTAAGAAGTCTCACAACACCAGGTTAAAGTCCAACAGGTTTATTTGGTGGCAAAAGCCACTAGCTTTCGGAGCGCTGCTCCTTCATCAGGTGAGTGGGAGTTCTGTTCACAAACAGGGCATATAAAGACACAAACTCAATTTACAAAATAATGGTTGGAATATGAGTCTTTACAGGTCATTAAGTCTTCAAGGTAAAGACAATGTGAGTGGAGAAAGGGTTAAGCACAGGTTAAAGAGATGCATATTGTTTCCAGACAGGACAGTTAGTGAGATTTTGAAGGCCAAGGAAAGTCATGGGGGTTACAGATAGTGTGACATGAACCCAATATCCCGGTTGAGGCCATCCTCATGTGTGCGGAACTTGGCTATCAGTCTCTGCTCAGCGACTCTGCGTTGTCGTGTGTCGTGAAGGCCGCCTTGGAGAACGCTTACCCGAAGATCAGAGGCCAAATGCCCGTGACCGCTGAAGTGTTCCCCAACAGGAAGAGAATACTCTTGCCTGGTGATTGTCGAGCGGTGTTCATTCATCCGTTGTCGCAGCGTCTGCATGGTCTCCCCAATGTACCATGCCTTGGGACATCCTTTCCTGCAGCGTATCAGGTGGACATCGTTGGCCGAGTTGCAAGAGTATGTACCGTGTGCCTGGTGGATGGTGTTCTCACGTGAGATGATGGCATCCATGTCGATGATCCGGCACATCTTGCAGAGGTTGCTGTGGCAGGGTTGTGTGGTGTCGTGGTCACTGTTCTCCTGAAGGTTGGGTAGGTTGCTGCGGACAATGGTTTGTTTGAAGTTGTGCAGTTGTTTGAAGGCAAGAAGTGGGGGTGTGGGGATGGCCTTGGCGAGATGTTCGTCTTCATCAATGACATGTTGAAGGCTTCGGAGAAGATGTTGTAGCATCTCCGCTCCGGGGAAGTACTGGATGACAAAGGGTACTCTGTCCGCCGTGTCCCCCGTGTTTATCTTCTGAGGAGGTCGGTGCGGTTTTTCGCTGTGGCGCATCGGAACTGTCGTTCGATGAGTCGAGCGCCATATCCTGTTCTTATGAGGGCGTTTTTCAGCGTCTGGAGGTGTCTGTTGCGATCCTCCTCATCTGAGCAGATCCTGTGTATACGGAGGGATTGTCCGTAGGGGATGGCTTCTTTAACATGTTTAGGGTGGAAGCTGGAGAAGTGGAGCATCGTGAGGTTATCCGTGGGCTTGCGGTACAGTGAATTGCTGAGGTGACCGTCCTTGATGGAGATGCGAGTGTTCAAGAATGCAACCGATTCCGGAGAGTAGTCCATGGTGAGTCTGATGGTGGGATGGAACCTTGTGTCATGCACAGGTTCGAACAAAACCTCTTCATTGCACAGGACCTTCAACTGATGCTATACACTAGGTACATCGATGACATTTTCTTCCTTTGGACTCATGGTGAACAATCACTGAAACAACTATATGATGACATCAACAAGTTCCATCCCACCATGGACTCACCATGGACTACTCTCCGGAATCGGTTGCATTCTTGGACACATACATCTCCATCCACTTCTCCAGCTTCCACCCTAAACACGTTAAAGAAGCCATCCCCTACGGACAAGCCCTCCATATACACAGGATCTGCTCGGATGAGGAAAAGATTCCCTCCACTTAAAGAATTAAAATTTGCTGAGTTGGCCTGAGAACAATAATATATTTGCTCTGAACCACAGTTTCCTCTCTTCTGTAGCTTTATAAAAATGTACAGTAAGAAGTCTCACAACACCAGATTAAAGTCCAACAGATTTATTTGGAATCACGAGCTTTTGGAGAGCGGCTCCTTTTTTTCATGGAAAGAGGGATAATCACAGGTTAAAGAGGTGCGAATTGTCTCAAGCCAGAAAAGTTAGGAGAATTTTGCAAACCCAGGCAGTATGATGGAGGTTACAAGTAGTGTGACATGAACTGGTTGAGGCCATCCTCATGCGTGCGGAACTTGGCTATCAGTTTCTGCTCGACGATTCTGCGTTGTCGTGTGTCTTGAAGGCCGCCTTGGGGAACGCTTGCCCTAAGATCGGAAGCTGAATGCCCTTGACTGCTGAAGCACTCCCCGACTGGAAGGGAACAATCCTGCCTGGCGATTGATGCACGGTGCCCGTTCATCCATTGCTTGCATCTTTGTTGAAACTTGATGTCTGTGTCGATATGCGCGATCTTCTTGGCGATCCTCTCCACTTTCAGCCGGCAGTTTGTGGTGTCGATGGTAGCCATGATGTAAGAAGTCTCACAACTGCAGGTTATAGTCCAACAGGTTCGGAGCAGCGCTCCGTTAGCTCGTGATTCCAAATAAACCTGTTGGACTTTAACCTGGTATTGTGAGACTTCTTACTGTGCCCACCCGAGTCCAACGCCAGCAGTTCCATATTATAAAAATATAGATGTGAATTTAAAAATGTGTAATGATAGTAGAAAGTGCTAATACACCTTTATCCATGCTTAGCACTTATCAATGGATTTTCAACCCTTCAAAAATTGGTTATCGCTCGTAAAATAGCTAGTGTTCATTCGTAAGGTGTTGTAAGAAGTTGTATTTTTCATTGTACATGATTGTTAGATGTCACCAGTCAGGAATTCATGCAACTTCCTTCAGCTGCAGAATCAAATGAACAAGTGAATACCTTCATCCAGTTCAGACCTGTCATTATTAAGCTTAAAGAAATGGAAAAATATCACAACAGCAAAACACGAATCTGAGGAAAGAGAGCTGACAAGAAGTCTGTGGAACCATCCCCATCCATGCAACCTCACTTTGTTCACTTCCTCCCCCTCCAGCAATGCTATCTCCTGGGTGGGGCAAAAAAAAAGCTTGTGGCCAATTTCGGAAAATGCTGGAACATTCCTCTCCGATCCCTTTCATCAATCAAGCAAGCTGTGAGAGATTGCAGTCGTCTATAATCCCAATACTAAATAGCAATTTAGTCCCTATAATTGGGAAGGCTTATTCTCTTCAAGACTTGTCAAGTTCCCTCTTAAAGGACTATAATGAGATGGCACGCTCACCACATGACTAGTAAGCTTGCTTTAGAGGGAAATTATTCTCTGTGAAAAGGGCTACTTTCTCACACACAATCTAACTGTTTGCGTCCAGATTTTAAAGACCTGGCTTCTAATCATAGAATCTAATGTGCAGAAGGAGGCCATTGGGCCCATCGAGCCTGCACCGACAACAATTCCACCCTGGTCCTATCCCCATAACCCCATAGAGTTACCCTCCTAATCTCCCTGACATTAAGGGGCAATTTAGCATGGCCAGTCAGCTAACCCTCACATCTTTGGACTGTGGGAGGAAACTGGAGCACGCAGAGAAAACACTCTCAGACACGGGGAGAACATGCAAACTCCACACAGTCACCCGAGGCGGGAATTGAACCTGGGTCCCTAACCACTGTGCCACCGTGCCAGCCCCTAATCCTACTATCATTTCTGATAGCCTCTCCAACAGACAGTATTCAGTCCATTCATCATTTGAAAAACCTCTTCTCTGCCTGAATTCCAAAGTAAATAGCCTGAGCTCTTGCCATCTGTCACCCAAATCATGTTCCAAAGTAAGTAACAGCTCTCTGAGATTTGATATCTCAGTTGGCCTTCTCTACAGCCTCTCCAGTGTCTTGATATGCATCAACATGCTTGGAAACCAAAACTGCACATAATATTGATGCCTCATATAACCAGCAGCCTAATCATTTTTTTTCAATGTAAGCTACCTCAGACGGTTTGTACACCAGTAACAAGCGATACATTTCTATCCCCGAGGTCCTTTCATGATCTATTAGTGTCCTTTTATGATGTAGAAATGCATGGACTACCAAACCTCAACCGGGGCAACCAGTTCACCTTTGGATCCAAACCACTTTGGGAGGTTTTGGCAAGTTCCAGCGGCAAACCTCTGATTTCAGCTAGTTTCCCACCATTAGTCAATGTGGAAGGGCAGTAACTCTCTTTTGGAAAATCAAGCACTCAGGAAGTGGGGAGCTGGGGAGGGAAGTTGATGTCTATCAGTTGGGTAGTGTGAGAGGGGGCCCTGGGCATGCAAGGCCTAAACGTTTCTTGTGGGGCCTAAAGAAATATTTCTAATGTTCTTGTCTTCAGTAATAAAAGGGAAAGATTTTTCAGTCTCTCAGACAGGTGGCAACATCAGTGCATCCCATTGGCCCAAGACTCCTCAGGAATTTCTAACCTTTTATCCTTTCACCCTTGCAATCTCTTCACGTAATAGATATAATCCCTACAGTGCAGAAAGATAGGCCATTTAGCCCATCGAGTCTGCACCGACTCTCTGAAAGTGCATCCCACCCGAGCCCTCCCCTCCACTCTATCCCTGTAACCCTACGCATTTACCACGGCTAATCCACCTAAAACATCTTGGGGCACTATGGGTCAATTTATCATGGCCAATCCACCTAACCTGCACATCTTGGACTGTGGGAGGGAACCGGAGCACCCGGAGGAAACCCACGCAGACACGGGGAGAACGTACAATCTCCACACAGACAGTCACCCAAGTCTGGAATTGACCCCGGATCCCTGGCACTGTGAGGCAGCAGTGCTAACCACTGGGCCACCAGTTCCTCTGGACTTTTTCCTCTGACAGAAAGGCACAGTGGTTAGCACTGCTGCCTCACAGTGCCAGGGGCCTGGATTCAATTCCAGCCTCGGGTCACTGACTGTGTGGAGTATGCACGTTCTCCCCGTGTCTGCGTGGCTTTTCTCCGGGCGCTCCAGTCCAAAGATGTGTGAGTTAGGTTGATTGGCCATGCTAAATTAACCTGAGTGTCAGGGGGATTAGCAGGGTAAACATGAGGGGTTACGGGAATCGGGTCTGGACGGGATTGTGTTCGGTGCAGACTCGATGGGCCAAATGGCCTCCTTCTGCACTGTAGGATTCTCTGATAAACCTCTCTTTCTTCTTAACTCCAGTTACAATATATCCTGCTGTTATGATGATGTTGAGAGGGTAATTTATTCCTGGCTTTTAAAAGGTCTTGCAAAATAAAGCATATGTCACAAGTTGTTTTAGTTATGAGGTTACTTGTACATTTCCAGCAGCTCAAGTGGTTTGATGCAACGCCAGCAGTGTACAAAGTGTAAAATCGCCTTTTTACTGTCAGACTCCACTATTGACAAAATGTGACTGTTGATTGGATTCAGCCTGTGTGTAAGTTTTTCATTTCCCAAAGAGGCTTATCAACAAGTGAACACAATGTGCCTGTGGGACAAAAAAAACCAGTGATCTTGAGAAGAAGATGAATATGCTTACTGGAATGCTCTTCATGCCTTGAAATTTATTAAACAAGTGTTGGCCTATGGGAGTATTGAAGTGAACGCGCAAACTACAGATGCACTATCTGTTTCCACAATTACGTAAACTGCTCCTGTCTCACTCCAACCCACCACGCCCCTCATTTACTGGAAACCCATTGTTGTTCTTCGGCTTTCCTGAATTCTTTGACTCTGGTTCAAAACAGGAATCCGAAGCCGAAACATTTAGCTTTAATTTGTTTCATCCATGGGGTTACTCGGCCTGCTTTCCTGACCTTTTCCGATGGTTTGTGCAGTGTGTTTGGAAGCAGAAATGCACACCCTATAGGGGAAGAGTGCCCCAACATCGATTTTTCTTTCAAGAAATTATTTTTCCACATCATGACTACCATCGACACCGCAAACTGCCGGCTCCAAGTGGAGAGGATCTCCAAGAAGATCGCGCATATCGACACAGATATCAAATTTCTAAACTTCTTACCAACATCGATTACACAGACTGAGGTGACTCAATGAGAGAGCCACATGCAACAAGAAAATCACTTTCAGTTTCGATGTGGCACACCGGTTGGTGACCTATCAAGAGTTCCAAAACAAAAGGCACTTGCATTTGCACAACATGATGTTAGGACTTCCCAAAGTTAGTGCCAACAAAGTACTTTCGAATGTTGTAATGTAGAAAATACAGAAACCGATTTGGGCACTGCGAACAGCCATAAGCAGCGAGTGACCAGATCTTTTACTTTAATGATGTTAGTTGAGTGATAAATATTAATCAGAGCACCAGAGAGAACACCAGAACTCCTCTTCAAAGTAGTGCCATGGGACCTTTCGTGTCCTGGGATGGCAAACGAGAGCTTGGTTCAATATCTCATCTGAAAGAAAGAACTTCTTAACTGTGAAGCACTCCCTCAGCGCTGGACTGGTTTGCACAAGTCTCCGGCAAGGGATTCTGATCTTACACATTGGGGAGGTGATGGTGTCGTGGCATTGTCACTGGACTAGTAATCCAGAGTAATAGTCCAGGAACCCGTGTTCAAATCCTACCATGGCAGATGGCAGAATTTGAATTCAATAAAAATATTTGGAATTAGGAATCTACTGATGACCATGAAACCATTGTTGATTGTCGTAAAAACCCATCTAGTTCACTAATGTCCAGTAGGGAAGGAAATCTGTCGTCCTTACCTGGTCTGGCCTACATGTAGATCCAGATCCACAGCAACAGTTGACACTCAAATGCCCTCTGAAATGAAGGGTAGTGAGGGATGGGAAATAAATCTGGCCCAGCCAGTGATGCCCACATCCTGGAAAATGAACCAAAAAAATCTTCTAATTCAGAGGTGACCAGCGAGACAGGTTAACACTAGCTGTATAGCAGACAGCTGCAGAATGAGATCATGGGACTTACACTTGCACATCAACTGGTTAGGTTCTATGACACGGAAAGGTTTACTTTTGTCTTCCTATTTAACTCTGATTCCTTCTTGTGTCATTTCCTCTGATTCTGCCTCCCTTTCGAGGAGCCGTTCAAGTCGCTTACATGCTTCTTTAAAAGGCTCTGTCCTCCATGTCCCTCGCCCTCATGTTGTGTGTGTTATGCACTGAGTTAAATTGAATGAAAAGGCTTTGAGCACTAGTCGAAATTGAGTCAAGTAACCAACCTAGAGAAAACAGCACAACAGATACCTAAGTATTTCCAAGCCAGAGTCTCGAGCGATATCAAAATCAAACCAATCCCTTTTCTTTACAATTATATTTGGAAAAAAAAGGTGGCCAGAAGCATTGTGGGCCACTTGAAAACTGAAAATGGTGACACTGGGCGGGAGTTTACAGCCTCGCTCGTCCCAAAACCATAAAATCCTGCCCAAGGTCCATTGTCCGCCCCTCGCCCACTCCGACTCCTGTGACGGGCGGGGTGGTAAAATTCCAGCCACTGTAACTGAAACTATGAAATGGCCGACACATTGAATTTGCATCGGTATTTACCACAGAGGAACAGATCAGCGCGCAGGACAACCCAAAGAAACTAATACTGTATCAGTGCCAAGGATTCACCAAAATTAATGTTTGCAGGTTGATAATAAACAAGAACAATGGCACCAAGCAATGACAAATTTTCAGGACCGGATGGTGAAATCAGACTTTTGGAGTAAATCTGACACTGAAGCGTAAGGACTAGCAGAAGAAAAAGCTGAGGTGAATAAAAAGAGCTTGCAAAAATGACCTGAGAATGAAACAGTAAACCAACATTTGGCTGTGATTGTGACACAAGTGGAAATGAAGATTCCACAGAAAAGGGCACAGTGGCACAGTGGTTAGCACTGGCACGGGTTCGATCCCCGGCTCGAGTCACTGTCTGTGTGGAGTTTGCACGTTCTCACCATGTCTGCGTGGGTTTCCTTCGGATGCTCCAGTTTCCTCCCACAGTCTGTAAGATGTGCTGGTTAGGTGCATTGACCCGAATAGGTGCCAGACTGTGGCGACTAGGGGAATTTCACAGTAACTTCATTGCAGTATTAATGTAAGGCTTACTTGTGACTAATAAATAAACGTTAACTTTACTTAACAAAGGGAGATGATCGGTGGGCCGGAGGGTGTTTGGGGTGGGGAGGGGGGTGCAGGGTAGAAGGGGCTGATGATCACGATGGAGGTGGTAAAGAAGTGCTGGCTGTAATCGGGGGTGGGGAGGGGCCCCCTGAGGCCTCTATGGTGGGCTGAGGGAGAGGTGTACTCAGGTGAGGGTCGGGGTGTCCTTTAAAGATGGTGCTCCGATTTCTAAGCGGCAGGGTTTTGCCGGCATGTTGAGGGCCCACCCCACCCTCCCAAACCCCACATGATGGTGTGAAACACACACACCCTTTGATAAGGTCTGGAGAGAAACACACCAACTTTCTTGCCAGAAACAACACTCTGCCACTTTAGTGGTAAGATTCCACCCCTAGAGTGCAATGTGGCTTGAGAGCAAAGTAGTGGGGATGAGAGAAAAGAAAGACTTGAGGTTTAAAACCTGTAAGCTCTTCGGCAGTTGGTGGGTTAAATTTTGAATAGTTGAACTGTGGGAGCATCGGGAAGGGGGGTGGAATGTATCAATGGAGTAAGTGGGTTACTCACTCACTCCAACAGCAGGGAGAAGCAAGGAGAGCTAATGGGAGTTGAAAAGGCAACTGCCAGTATGACAGAGCCAAACATGGTGTGTAGGACATGAGCTGAGGTGTGATTGTAAGTCACCATGTGGAGCAATAATACATAAGGGAAAGTTGAAATGGGTTGCACATACATGATGTGGTTTGAATTAAAAATAAAGATGGCAGACAGACTTTCTCAATAGTTCATTGGATAATCACCATGTGTGTTACATTATAGAGTCAGAAAGAGAGAAGGAAAATACTTCCAGAATTGATTCTATCAACCTCAGACAGATCATCATTGTGGTAGCATGTTCAGGGAGCCAAAAAAAGGCAGAGTTTCCTATTGATTTATTATCCTCCTCATTATCTGGCACTCCTTCACTGGAACTGTGTAGGAATCCTTTCATGTCTCTACCTATGTTGAGTAATGATTGGGCCAACGCCCATCAAACTTTCACTGGCAATTCCCTATTGCAATCGCCTGAAACCTTGGAAAGATTACTTTTAAATCAAGTGAACACTGAATGGGTGACCTTGTAACTGTCAAAGAACAATCATTAAATGGTCAACTGTTGGCTGATATCCAGACACCAGATCAAATATATGGCACACAAGGGATTGTGAGTTAACATCAGCTACATTAGCCAAAAGAAGCTCAGGAAGTCCAAAGTACTTAATTACATAGAATTTTACAGCACAGAAGGACTCTAGCCTATCTGATCTATACAGCAGTGCTTTTGATTTGATTTGATTTGATTTATTATTGTCACATGTATTATCATACAGTGAAAAGTATTGTTTCTTGCGCACAATACAGACAAAACATACCATTCATACCGTTCAAGGAAGTGAGAGAGTGCAGAATGTAGTGTTACGGACACAGCTAGGGGTGTAGAGAAAGATCAACTTAATGCAAGGTAAGTCCATTCAAAAGTCTGACAGCAGCAGGGAAGAAGCTGTTCTTGAGTCAGTTGGTACGTGACCTCAGACCTTTGTATCTTGTTCCTGAAGGAAGAAAGTAGAAGAGAGAATGTCCGGGGTGTGTGGGGTCCTTAATTATGCTGGCTGCTTTGCCGAGGCAGCGGGAAGTGTAGACAGTGTCAATGGATGGGAGGCTGGTTTGTGTGATGGATTGGGCTACATTCACGACTTTTTGCAGTTCCTTGTGGTCTTGGGCAGAGCAGGAGCCATACCAAGCTGCGATACAACCAGAAAGAATGCTTTCTATGGTGCATCTGTAAAAGTTGGTGAAAGTCATAGCTGACACGTCAAATTTGCTTAGTCTGAGAAATTAGAGGCTTTGGTGGGCTTTCTTAACCATAGTGTCAACATCGGGGGACCAGGACAGGTTGTTGGTGATCTGGACACTGAAAAACTTGAAGCTCTCGACCCTTTCTACTTCGTCTCCATTGATGTAGACAGGGGCATGTTCTCCTTTACGCTTCCTGAAGTCGATAACAATCTCCTTTGTTTTGTTGACATTGCGGGAGAGGTTATTGTGCTCCAGCCTGCTTCATCTTAAGGCAGTTGATTTATACCAATTGGATCAGTGTGATGCAGGTTTCAATTGCCGATTAGAACTCATTCTTGGATATAAGAGGCAGTGTAGGCCAGGTAGACAGAATTAGTGCCAGAGGAGACCTTTGTCCAAAAAGTAGCTAGAGTTTTTCAAGTTTTGGTACCACAATAGCATCGATGCATTGAAAGAGAACTGGATTTGTGCATGAGGAAGAAAGGAGTTGAATATCATGCTGATAGGATGAGAGGAAGTTGGATGCTAGGAGGCTCACATAGAGCATAAAGACTGATATGGGCTTAATAGGCTGAACATATTGTGCTAACCACTGTGCTACCAGGCTGCACCTTGCAGCGCCAGGGACCTGGGTTCGATTCCCGGCTTGGGTCATTGCCTATGTGGAGTTTGCACATTGTGTGTCTGTGTGGGTTTCCTTTGGATGCTCCGGTTTCCTTCCACAGTCCAAAGATGTAAGGGTTAGGTAGATTGGCCCTGCTAAATTGCCCCTTAGTGTCAGGGGGACTAGCTAGGGTAAATGCATGGGGTTAAGGGGATAGGGCCTGGGTGGGATTGTGGTCGGTACAGACTTGATGGGTTGAATGGCCTCCTTCTGCACTGTAGGATTCTATGATTTAATACTTAGTGTAACAGCAACTTGCATCTATATAGTGCCTTTAAAATAATCAAACATCCCAGAGCATTACACAGAAGTGATAACTTGCCGCTGAGCCATGGATGATATTACAGCAGATAATAAAGGAGTACTTCTTTAAAAGTATCCTAAAGGAAGAAAGAGAAGTTGAGAGGGAGAGATAATTCCATTGTTCAGGTCCTCGGAAACGGAAGGCGCAACCATCAATGGTGGAATGATTAATATCAGGGAAATGCAGGAGTTGAACGCATCTTCGTGGGTTTAAAGCTAGAAGAATATTGCATACATTTCTGGTCGCCACACTACCAGAAAAATGTGAAGGCTTTGGAGAGAGTACATGAAAGGTTTACCAGAGTGTTGCCTGGCTTGGAGGGTATTAACTATGAGGAGAGATTGGACAAATTTGACTTGTTTTCACTAGAACGTCAGAGGCTGAGGGGCGATCTGATAGAAGTTCATAAAATTGAGAGATATAGATAGAATGGATAGTTGAAGTCTTTTTCCCAGGATAGAGATGTCAATTACTCAAGGCCATAGGTTTAAGGTAAAAGGGGGAAAGTTTAAAGGGGATGGGAGAGACATGTTTTTTACACAGAGGTGGGTAGTGGGGCACGGTGGTTCACACTGCTGCCTCACAGCGCCAGGGACCCCGGTTCGATTCCGGCCTCAGGTAAGTTTGCTCGTTCTCCTCGTGTCTGCGTGGGTTTCCTCCGGGTGTTTTGGTTTCCTCCCACAGTCCAGAGATGTGCGGGTTAGGCAGATTGGCCATGCTAAGTTGCCTCTTAGTGAAAGGGTGAATACGTAGGGTTACTGGGATAGGGCCTGGGCAGGATTGTTGTCAGTGCAGACTCGATGGGGTGACCTTTTTCTGCACCGTAGGCATTCTATGTAACAAAAACAGAAAAATGCTGGAAAATCTCAGCAGGTCTGACAGCATCTGTAGAGAGAGAGTAGAGCCAACGTTTCGAGTCTAGATGACCCTTCGTCAGAGCTGCTAGGATTCTATAATTCTATGAAGTGCCTGGAATGCGCTGCCAGAGGAGCTGGTAGAAGCAGATACAATAGCAACATTTAAGAGGTGTCTTGACAGATACAAACGGGATTTTCACAGTAACTTCATTGCAGTGTAAATGTAAGCCTACTTGTGACTAATAAATAAACTTTCAAACTTTAAACCATGAATAGGCAGGGAATAGAGGGATACAGACCACGTAGAGGCAAAAGGTCTTTAGGCGTCATGTGTCAGCGCAGACTTGGTGGGCCGAAGGGCCTATTCCTGTGCTGTACTGTTCCTTGTTCTTAAGAAGTTGCAGAGGATGAGGATTTTAAAATTGATTTAAAAATGAAGGCATTGCTCAACCAAGCACCAACGTAAGAAAAGCACAATGTTTATGAAGAGTGGGAGTTAGGAGTTTAACCAGAAACTGGAATAGTCAAGAAGAAACAAAGGCACGGACGAAGTGTCAGCTGCAGATGAGCTGATCGGGGACAGAACCAGGCCACGTTATTGAAATGGAAGTGTGCGATTTTAGTGGGTATGGTTAGAAGATCTTCTTTGGACCAAATTGTGATCAGACAAAGTCAACATGGTTTTACAAAAGGAAAATTGGTTTGAAAAATTTATTATAATTTTTTTGGGATTGTAATTAGTAAGGTAGATACCATAGAGTGAGCAGATACCAGAGTTTCCATTTGATGAGGCACCGTGCAAAGGGTTAATGCAAAAGGTAAGCTCATGGAGTTGGTGGTAATATATTAGCATGGAAAGAAGATTGGCTAATTGACTTGAAAAAAAGAGCAGGCATAATTGGGGCATTCTCAAGTTGACAGGCTGTAACTCATGGATTATCGCAAGGATCATAGAATCATGGAATCCCTACAGTGCAGAAGGAGGCCATTTGGCCCATCGAGTCTGCACTGACCGCAACCCCATCCAGGCCCTATTCCCGTAACCCCACATATTTACCCGCTAATCCCCCTGACACCAGGATCAATTTAGCATGCCTAATCAACCTAACACACACATCTTTGCAATGTCGGAGGAAACTGGAGCACCCGGAGGAAACCCACGCAGACATGGGGAGAATGTGCAAACTCCACACAGACAGTGACCCGAGGCCAGAATCAAACCCGGGTCCCTGGCACTGTGAGGCAGCAGTGCTAACCACTGTACTATTTACAGTTATATTAGAGACTTGGACAGTATCGAAGTTTGCGGGCAAAACAAAGCTAGGTGTGAAAGCAAGCTGTGAGGAGGAAAAAAACTGCAAAAAGATATAAATATGTAAACTGAGTAGTACAACAAGATGGCATATGGAATATAAAGTGAGAATGTGTGTGGTTATTTTGGTCATGAGAATAGAAAAGCAGAATATTTTTTAAAGATGTGAAATTTGTAAATGTTGATGTTCAGAGGGCCTTAGAGGTATCTGTACAAGGAAGCCAGGAAGTTTTTGTTTTATTCATTCATGGGATGAGGGTGCTGCTGGCTAGGCCAGGATGTATTGCCCATGGCACGGTAGCACAGTGGTTAGCACTGCTGCTTCACAGCTCCAGGGATCTGGGTTCGATTCCCGGCTTGGGTCACTGTCTGTCTGTGTGGAGTTTGCACATTCTCCTCATGTCTGCGTGGGTTTCCTCCGGGTGCTCCGGTTTTCTCCCACAGTCCAAAGATGTGCGGGTTAGGTTGATTGGCCATGCTAAAATTGCCCCTTAGTGTCCTGAGATGCGTAGGTTAGAGGGATTAGCGGGTAAATGTGTAGGGACATGGGGGTAGGGCCTGGGTGGGATTGTGGTCGGTGCAGACTCGATGGGCCAGATGGCCTCTTTCTACACTGTAGGGTTTCTATGATCTATATTTGCCCCTTGAGAAGGCGGTGGTGAGCTGCCTTCTTGAACCACTACAGTCCATGTGCTGTAGGTACACCCACACGGAATTCCAGGATTTTGACACAGCAACTGCGAAGGAATGGCGATATATTTCCAAGTCAGATTGGTGAGTGGCTTGGAGTAGAACTTTCAGTGGTGGTGTTCCCATGTATTTGCTGCTCATGTCTTTTCAGATGGTAGTGGTTGTGTATTTGAAAGGTTCTGTCTAAGATGGTTTGGTGAGATCCTTGTTGATCTTGTAGATGGTACACATGGCTGTCACTGTGTGTTAGTGGTGGAGGGAATGAATGTTTGTGGATGTGGTGCCATTAACGTGGACTGTTTTGTCCTGGATGGTGTCAACCTTCTTGAGTAAGACCATGAGACATAGGAGCAGAATTAGGCCACTTGGCCCATTGAGTCTGCTCCGCCGTTCAATCATGGCTGATATTTTTCTCATCCCCTCATCTCTTCTGCCTTTCCCCCATAACCCCTGATCCCCTTATTAATCAAGAACCTCTCTATCTCTGTCTTAAAGACACTCAATGACCTGGCCTCCACAGCCTTATGTGGCAAAGAGTTCCACAGATTCACCACTCTCTGGCTGAAGAAATTCTTCCTCATCTCTGTTTTAAAGGATCGTCCCTTTAGCCTGAGGTCGTGCCCTCTGGTTCTAGTTTTTCCTACGATTGGAAACATCCTCTCCAAGTCCACTCTATCCAGGCCTCGCAGTATCCTGTAAGTTTCAATGAGATCCCCCTCATTCTTCTAAACTCCAACGAGAACAGACCCAGAGTCCTCAACCGTTCCTCAAAAGACTTCCTCTTCATTCCAGGGATCATTGTTGTGAACCTCCTCTGGACCCTTTCAATGGCCAGCACATCCTTCCTTAGATATGGGGCCCAAAACTGCTCACAATACTCCAAATGGGGTCTGACCAGGTCCTTATACAGCCTCAGAAGTACATCCCTGCTCTTGGACTCTAGCCCTCTCGACATGAATGCTAACATTGCATTTGCCTTCCTCACTGCCAAGTGAACCTGCACATTAACCTTAAGAGAATCTTGAACAATGACTCCCAAGTCCCTTTGTGTTTCTGATTTCCTCAGCATTTTCCCATTTAGAAAATAGTCTATGCCTCCATTCCTCCTTCCAAAGTGCATAACCTCGCACTTTTCCACATTGTATTCCATTTGCTACTTCTTTGCCCACTCTCCTAACCTGTCCAAGTCCTTCTGCAGCCTCCCGCTTCCTCAATACTACCTGGCCCTCTTTGTCGGAGCTTTGTTGGAGTGTTTTTGCAGCTGCATTCATCTAGGCAAGGAGAGAGTATTCCATCCTGATTTGTGCTTTGTCCTGGATGGTGCCAAGCTTCTTGAATGTTGTTGGAGCTGCACTCATCCAGGCAACTGGACAGTATTCCATCACACTCCTGACTTGTGCCAGGCTTTGAGGAGACACAGGATTCTGAGCTCTTGTAGCCACAGTATTTATATGGCTAGTCCAGATCAGTTTCTGGTCAATGGTAACCCCCAGGTTGTTGGAGATTCAGTGATGGTGATGCCATTGAATGTCAAGAGTCGATGGATCGACCCTCTCTTGTTGAAAATGGTTATTGCCTGGCATATGTGTGGCATCAAAGCGGTTTGTCACTTGTCAGCCCAAGCCTGGACATTGTCTAGGTCTTACTGCATTTGGAAATAGACAACTTCAGTATCTGAGGAGTTGTGAATGGTGCTGAACATTGTCATCAGCGAACATCCCCACTTTTGACCTTATGATGGATGGAAAGTCATTGCTAGGGCCCCTTGGTGCCACAGCCAGTCAAATGTTGCCTTGATGTCAGGGGCAATGACTTTCACCATACGTCTGGAATTCAGTTCTTTTGTCCGTGTTTGAACCAAGGCTGTATTGAAGGCAGGAGTCGAGTGACTCTGGCAGAACCCAAACTGAACGTCAATGAGCAGGTTATTGCTAAGAAAGTGCTGCATGAATGCACTTTTGATGACCCCTTCCGCCACTTTACTGATGATCAGGAGTAGATTGATAAGGCGGTAATTGGCCGAGTTGGATTTGTCCTGTTTATTGTGTACAGAACCTAACTGGGTGGTTTTCCACATTGTTGGGTAGATGCCAGTCTTGTAGCTGTACTGGAACAGCTTGCCTAGTGGCACAGCAAATTCTGAAGCACAAATCTTCAGTACTATTTCTGGAATATTGTCAGGGCCTATAGCCTGTACAGCAATGCACAGCAAGCAGTTAGGAAGGCAAATGTATTTGCTTTTATTGCAAAGGGAATAGGAAAACAAGAGTGATTAAGTATTACTCCAATTGTACAGGGCTTTGGTGAGACCATACCTGGAAATAGTGCATGCAGTTTTGGTCTCCATATTTAAGGAAAGATATACTTGCTTTGGGCGCTGGTTAGCTCATTTCTTTAGAGGGCTAGTGGGCGGATTATGTTGGCAGTAATCACTTGGGATTCGATACTGGTTTGAGTTAAGGTAGGTGCGGAACCTTCCTCCTACCCTACCCTACTGTATCACAGTAAAAAATACCATATCACTTTTCTCTGGGTTCAGTAAATAATCTTCAATTATCTTCAGTGGGTGGCATGGTGGCACAGTGGTTAGCATTGCTGTCTCACAGCACCAGGGACCCAGGTTCAATCCCGGCCTTGGGTCACTGTCCATGTGTAGGTTTCCTCCGGGTGCTCCGGTTTCTTCCCTTAGTCCAAAAATGTGTGGGTTAGGTGGATTGGCAAGGTTAAATTGCTCCTTTGTGTCAGGGGGACTATCAGGGTAAATATGTGGTGTTACAGGGATAGGTCCTGGGTAACGTGCTTTACTGGAGAGCCAGTGCAGGCTTGATGGACCGTATGGCCTCCTTCTGCACTGTAGAGTTCTATGACCTGCTGTCAAACAAAGAACTCAAGAAGAAGACATTTGCATTGGAGGCCGTCTGGCAAAAGTTCACCAGTCTTGGCTTTGGGATGAGAGGGTTGTCCCTATATGAGACTGAATAAATTAGGTCTATGTTCTCTGGGGCTTAGAAGAATGAAAGATGATCTCATTGAAACATATAATATTCTGAAGAGACTTGACAGGGTATAGACACTGAGGCAGGAATTTTACTGGCACACCTGTCCCGATTCCGAGGGCGGGCAAGGCTCGGAGAACAGCATTCTCCTTTGGGATCGTATGAACCTCAGGCGGACGTGCTGCTAAAAGTGAGAGGTTGTTTCCCCGGCTGGGGAACCTAGAACACAAGAGAACGGTTTCAGGATGAGTGGTCGATCATTTAGGACTGAGATGAGAAGAATTTTCTTCATTTAGAACTTTGGAATTCTCAATCCCAGAATGTTGAGGATGCTCTATCTTTCAATATATTTAAGGTTGAGATAGACAGATGTTAATTCGCCCAGGGAATCCAGGGATATGAGGAGCAGGCAGTAAAGTGGAAGTTGAAGCTCAATTGAATGGTGGAACAGGCTCAACAAGTCATAAGGTTTACTTCTGCTCCTTCTTCTTATGGTCTTGTGTTCTTAAATATAACACCAACTTTGCAACCAGTTCGGTTCAGCCTCAGACACTTCAAGGAAAGGGATAGATTATGGCGAGGGAACTGAGCTTACAGTTGAAACCGAGACAATGGGCAGGATTTTACGCCCCCGGCCCCACACCCCCCTTCCCCCGGTGTATTTTCCGCTGGCGAATTGCTGGCAGCAGGATCTTTTGGGAACCGTTGATTTTAATGGGATTTTACATGCCCCACACCCTTCGCTAGAGGTGGTGGGATCGTCATCAGTGAGACTGGAAGATCCCATCAACGGAAAGAGCCGGAATATTTCAGCCGATTGCTCTGACCCCCCTGAGATGTAATTGGAGGACATTGCTGCTCATCCAGGGTGGGATTCTCCCAAAATAATTCCAAGTGTCGAATCTGCGTAAAAACGGGAGTAACTTCCGTTATTTTTTTCAGCAGGAATTTTAAAATGAATCTCCCGCACTCTGTGCTCTGCAGACTGCACTACTGTGGACCATGTGAAACATCCATGGGTGGAGCCTATTCCCACTGGAGAGACTGGCAGCATAACGCTGAGTGGGCCACCTCGCATGCGCTGATCTATCACAGCAGAGATCGGCACATGCACAGTAGCCCCGCACTGCTGGCCTCCGAATCGCTGGCCAGCTCAATCGCTGGCCACTCTGCATTTGTGCCCCTCTGGTTGCCCTCGCTCCAATCGCTGCCCCCCCCCCACACAAGCCCCGGTCTCCCGGTCCCCCACACCTTCCCCCGTGGCACTACCAATCTCTTGATCCCGCCTCTCCCAGACCCGACCCCCTCCCAAAACTCGCAGTCCCGACCCCCTGAGAGGCCAACCTCACCCCGACAGCCACCCCCAATCACTGGCCTCCCTTCCTCTATCACCGCTGAGTGCAGAGTGGCAGCAGGGCCCCCTCAACCCCACCGATCTCACCCCCACAAGCCTCGCCCCTATAGGCCCCGCCCCCTTGGCACAGCTCGATACCTGATGGACAGCGCCAAGGGGCCCCATGGATATTGCAATTTTGCCCCTTGGGCAGTGCCAGTGGGCCAGGCTGGCACTGCCAAGCTGGCAATGCCCAGGGAGCACTTCCCCCTTACCCCCAACCTCCTTGGAGGCCCCGACGGCCCCCTTCACTCCAGCAGGGTCGGGCCACCAGTTCCCAGTGAGTGAGGAGCTATTGTAAACCCTGCTGGTGGGGGCGAGACTCTAATTAGGTGCAAATGCCTATTTACATAATTTATACAGCTCCGTACCAATTTCTGGCATGGAGCTGATGGCACCGGAAGTCTGGCAGGCAGAGACTCGCTGAGGCCTTGGCACCCAGCAAAGAGCCTGTTAAACGGCCTCCGCTTGAGTCTCTTGGCCTGGGCTGGGAGAATCGCCCCCTACCCCAGTTCTGGGAATTGAACATGTAATCTGACAGTTTGAGAGACAGTGTAACAGTACAAGAAAAATGAGCAAATGTAAAAACAAAACAGGGATTCTCATCAACCTTACACTCAGGGTGGGATTTTATGGCCTCGCTCAGGCGAGACCGGAAATTCCCGCCCGTTGTCAGACCTTCGCCCGTGCCGATTCCGTGGCGGCGAGGTGGTAGTGTTCTGGCTTAAATCTGAGTCCTGACTTATTGAACGTCTAATGGATAGTTTTGTTAACTTTATAATTTAAAACTGGTGTCTCGTTTGGGTTTTATGACCAGAATCATATTAGGTCCATAGAACATGAAGAGTTTTTAAAGAGATGGGGGACACTTGGTCTCTCACACCTGTATCAGAGATTCATAGAATCCCTACAGTGCAGAAGGAGGACATTCAGCCCATCGAGTCTACACCAACTCTCCCATAGAGTATCTTACCCAGGCCCTATCCCCATAACCCCACGTATTTACCCCACGAACCATAACTACACATCTCGGGACACTAAGGGGCAAACTAGCTTAGCCAATCCACCTAACTTGTACATCTTTGGATTGAGTGAGGAAACTGGAACACTTGGAGGAAATCCACGTCGACACAGGGTGAATGTGCAAATTCGACACAAACAGCCACCCAAGGCCTTTGACTCTGTCTACACTTCGCACTGCCTTGGAAAAGCAGCCAGCATAATTAAGGACCCCACGCACCCCGGACATTCTCTCTTCCACCTTCTTCCATTGGGAAAAAGATACAAAAGTCTGAGGTCACATGCCAACTGACAGAAGAACAGCTTCTTCCCTGCTGCTTTCAGACTTCTGGATGGGCCTACCTCATATTAGGTTGATCTTTCTCTACACCCTAGCTATGACTGTAACATTGTATTCTGCACCCACTCCTTTCCTTCTCTGTACATTATGCTTTCTCTGTATAGCACGTGAGAAACACTAATACATGTGACAATAATAAATCAAATCAAAATCAAAAGGTCGGAATCAAACCCAGGTCCCTGGCACCGTGAGGCAGCAGTGCTAACCACTGTGCCACCGTGCCACCCAGTGCTGCCCAGCACTAGCTCTTTCATGGTCCAAACCAATTTTTAATCTCACTGCCCCACCCCCTCCTCCATTCCCCATTGCCTTTAATTTTTAGTTGTTTCAAGTCATTGCCCATTCTTCCCTGAACCTAATTCTCAGACAATTGAATCCTGCTTTGCTGAACAGGTTCAACCACAACTAGTTTCCTTTAGAAAAAGGAATCAAAGGGGTGGGGTGGGGTGATGTTGAACTTCACATCGTTTCTGGTTTCGCAAAGCTCTGCGCATTCCTGTGGAAACGAGGGATACATAATCATTACCATCATCCATCTCTCATTTAAATAACAATGACACACTAGTATTAATCTTGCGGGCATGATTGTAAAACAGTTCATGGCCAGTGACTGCCTACGCTAAATAGACATTTTATACTGCGGGCTATCTGCATCTCTTTCAGCTCTCCCCTTTTTTTTATTCCAATTCAATCAAATCAAGTCCAATTCAGAGTCTCAACAAGTTGAGACATTTCCAATCCAAGCTGACAAGACAGGGCCTCCACTCCTGTCTTGGGCCTGATCTACATGAGCCAAGCTGATTGGAGTAGGTGCAGGTCTTCCTCCTCCAAGGCTTGATCTCATTTGCATCTTAGCCACATGGCCGAGATGCCGCTTTTAAAAATTGCTTCAAATGAAGCTTAAATGTAACCTAATGACCTCAACCAAGCGCAGCATCCTATCCATACGACACTTGATCTTAGCCAAAAGGCCGAGAAGCGATTATATTTGATGTCAGTTCCTTGTGGTGGTTCAATTCTGTTGCGAAAATTGCAGCTGTCTGGTTTTCCACATTCCACGAAGGGACCTTTGAATTTTTGATTGTATCCAGGAGTCTTGTGGCTTGCAAGGAGACGGTGAAGGAGGAGGTGGGGAGGGACGGAGTGAGTCACGGCGAGACATTGGGAAACTGTTGCAAGAAAACACCAGGGTTGGGACAGAGATAGCGGATCCCAGAATGTGAGAGCATGGCATGAATCCGAGCATTGGAGGATTAAAGTCTATGATGCTGAGAAAAACTGGAGGGGGAAAACTGACTTCACTGATTTTTTTTTGTTTACAGATCTGAAGACTGTACGTATGGGATCCTGAAACCAAATGATGAGAGAGGCTGTTTTTGGAAAAGAGAAATATATTAAAAGATATGGGCGGCACGGTGACACAGTGGTTAGCACTGCTGCCTCACAGCTCTAGGGACCTGGCTTCGATTCCCGGCTTGGGTCCCTCTCTGTGTGGAGTCTGCACGTTCTCCCCGGGTCTGTGTGGGTTTCCTCCGGGTGCTCCGGTTTCCTCCCACAGTCCGAAAAATGCGCTGGTTAGGTGCATTGGCCATGCTAAATTCTCCCTCAGTGTACCCGAACAGGCACTGGAGTGTGGCGACTAGCGGATTTTCACAGTGACTTCATTGCACTGTTAATGTAAGTGACACGAAGAAATAAACGTTAAACTTTTTGGGAATTTGGAGCAAAGTGGAAATTTGGAAAAAGGTGCTCTTTTGCTAAACTTTTCATCTTCAGAAAGTCCAAAGATGTGCGAGTTAGGTTGATTGACCATGCTAAATTGTCCCTTAGTGCCTCGGGAATCGTAGGTTAGAGGGATTAGAGTGGTAAATACGTGGGGTTACGTGGATAGAACCTGGGTGGGATTGCTGTCAGTGCAGTCTCGATGGGTTGAATGGCCTCCTTCGGCACTGTAGGGATTCTATGATTCTATGAAACACTGACCAAAAACTAAAGGTCATTGTAGCAACATAAAAGCAATAAAATAATACTGAGCAATATGAATTAAATAGATAGCTAAACCTTCTTAGCAATCAAAGTTTGCATCTACCCTGTGAGTAATGCATGAGACCTCTCTGTACGTGGGAATATTCTAGAAGTAGACATTGCTGTTGTTGAATAGGATTTAGGGTGACTCAAAGATCTGTTTTTAATTTTGAGTATAAAGTGTGTGGGGTAAAGTTTAGTTTAGGTTTATTTATTAGTGTCACAAGTAGACTTACATTAACACTGCAATGAAGTTACTGTGAAAATCCCCTAGTCGTCACACTGCAGTACCTGTTCGGGTACACTGAGGGAGAATTTAGTATGGCCAACGCATCTACTCTGTCTTTCGGACTGTGGGAGGAAACTGGAGCACCCGGAGGAAACCCACGTAGACACGGGCAGAATGTGCAAACTCCACACAAACAGCGACCCAAGCCAGGAATCAAACCAGGGCCCCTGGTGCTGTGAGGCAGCAGTGCTAACCACGGTGTCGAAGCTTTGTGTGATGTTGGGAGGGCTGGGTGCAAGGGAGGATTAGTGACAGCTGAGTTGGGCCCCAACATTGAGTTAACAACACAGAAACAAGGCAGTCAGTCCAACAGGCCATTAAGCCAATGTTACATAAGCCTTAGTCCACTTATTGCATCTCAGCTTATTAGTAAATAGGAGAATCCTTCAAACTCTCCAAACTGGATTGTTCAGCTTTCTGGCTCCTTCTCTTTCGGAAGCAATGAGAAAGCTGCACCCACAGCTGTCCTGCTTTCCAGAGCTCAGCCCAACAGGGAGGGAGTGGGTGAGCGTGTGCTGAGAATTGATCCACGTTAAGTTAACAGTCATGGACACCAACTCTCTTCGGCGAACGGCAGCCACAGTGCATTGCTGCTATTTAATACTGAGGCAGATGGATTGGGAAGGTACGTGCAGAAAAATTGGCCTTTATATTTTTCAGTATCTGATTAACATCAGTTTTGTCACATGGCGACACAAAGGAATATTAAGCTAAAACGGCTCATCAGATTTCTGTGAAACTGGCAGACAAGATAATATAAGAACACAAAATTCTGATTGCGTACAAATGCTCAAAAAACCCATCTGCCAGATTCCAGTTCTTCCAGCTTTCATATAGGGTCAACCAGACTCGAAACACTGGCCGCGATTCTCCCAAAAGCGCTGAATTGGCGGGAAAACTGTTCTAGATCCCGACTGTTTTGTCAGTTCAGCTCCTCACTCGAATCTCCGCACTCCGTGCACTGCAGAGGTTCCAATCATGAATATCATTAAAAACCCGGGGGGGGGGGGGGGCAGGTTTGCGCTGGAGTCTGACGGTTCTGGAACTCTGCGCATGCGCAGTCGTCCCGATCTGTCAGTCTCCCCGTTTGCTGGCCAGCTTGATCGCTAACCAGCCCGTGACCCCCGCAGTGCTGCCCCTCCAGCCCCCCTTCCCCCACGCCCCAATCATGGCCCCCACAACAATCCCTGGGTCAGCCCTGACCGCCCCCCACCACCCCGGAGCACCCCGATTCCAGCCCATCCCCCTCCCAGCAGTGGCGATCCCCCATCCCCCTCACCCCAGCAGACCCCTCCCCCTCACCGCTTATCCCCCCCCCCACCCCCCGGGAGGCAGACCCCCCCTGACAGACCACCTCCCCCCCCCATCCCCAACTCACCCTAATCGCTGGCCTCCCTCCAGCCCAGACCGATCCCAATGCAGAGTGGCAGTGGGATCCCCCACACCCATCGATCACCCCCAGGCCCTGCTCACAATAGGCCCTGCCCCCTTGGCACTGCCTGATGCCCGATGGGCAATGCCAAAGTGCTCCCCAGGCATGGGCACTTTGCCACTTGGGCAGTGCTGGGTGCACAGGTTGGCATTGCCAGGGTGCCCATGCCCAGGGGGCACCCCTCCGCCGCCCGACCCCCTGGGGGGCCCCGATTCTCCCCCTTCTTTCCGGCAGGGTCTCCCGCTAGCTCCCCGAATGTGGGAAGCTACTCTAAACCCCGCCAGAATGAAGTACTCCTGGCGGGGTGGGAGATTCAACCGGGACCAGTAAGTTCCCAATAATTACATTCAAACTACGTTTAAAACATACTAAAAACAGATTCAAATTGCTTACCTGCCTTCCCGTCGGTTTCCAGCGTGGTCCAACCGGCGACTGTTCGCCGGCTCTGGGAGATGCGCATGCATTCCTGGCACATGCGCAAATCCCGCTACCATGCCG
This sequence comes from Mustelus asterias, assembly GCF_964213995.1. Classification (NCBI taxonomy): domain Eukaryota; kingdom Metazoa; phylum Chordata; class Chondrichthyes; order Carcharhiniformes; family Triakidae; genus Mustelus; species Mustelus asterias. Next base: position 12,468,491 of record NC_135806.1, read on the forward strand.
GCGAAGCGCATCTCCTACCCCCACCCGCCAAAAAAGTTGCGGATCGCGATGGGAGAATGGCAGCCATTATCTCTATTTTCTCTCCACAGATTCTGTCAGACCTGCTGAGATTTTCCAGCATTTTCTGTTTCTGTTCCAGTTTATGGTACTTTATTTGAATTGAAACGTATGCATTTCTTGGGAATAGTGTGACCACTATAATGAATAAAGAAAGAACTCGCATTTCTATAGTGCCAAGCACAACCTTGTTTTCTCAGCCAACAATATTTTTGTTTTATGTGGAAAATCGATCAGTCACTTTGTACACAGCAAGCTCCCACAAACAGCAAGGTGAGAATGATCAGACAATCTGTTTGTGTTTGAGTCATGTTGGAGTTGCGGGATAGAAAGTGGGTCTTGTATCCACAAATGATCTGACTCATTGCCACAGTTGATATTTCTTTGTGTTTCCTGCTGCTGTATTTGTACAACTTTCTCTTTACATTTTATGATTTTAATCATTAAATGTTGGAAATCAACTTCTGCTCAGTGGGACTGTGACCTCTCTCAGCTTGGCCTCTTCCTCAGCCTTTATTGCTTGTTCTGTTGCTCTTTCTCTCCACAATCCTAGTTGTTGTGGTGTGACATGTACCTTTAGGGAGCATTCATTCAACTTCTGTCTACCACTACCCACCATTGGACAGGATGTGATGATTCTATGATTCTATGGACAGAGCACAGCAACAGTTCTACAGATAAAACATTTATTCATAGGATGTGGGCATTGCTGGCTGGGCCAACATTTATTGCCCATCCCTAACTGCCCTGCTTGCTAAGCCATTTCAGAGGGCATTTAAGGGTCAACCACATTGCTGTGGCTCTGGAGTCACATGTAGGCCAGACCAGGTAAAGACGGCAGATTTCCTTCCCTAAAGTTTTTATGACAATCGACAATGGTTTCATGGTCATCATTAGATTTTTAATTCCAGATTTTTTATTGAATTCTGCCATGGTGGGATTTGAACTTGGGTCCCCAGAGGATTACCTTGGGTCTACTGGTCCAGTGAAAGTACCACTAGGCCACTGCCTCCCCCTATGTCTACACAACCTCCCAATTAACATTGTATTTTTTTTAATTCTTTCAGGGAATGTGGTTGTCATTAGCAAGGCCAACAATTGTTGCCCATCCCCAATTGCCCTTGAACTGAATTGCCATTGTTCTTTAGAGGGATATGGTCCCCGGAAGGGTAGGGGGTTTTGGTTCAGTCGGGCACCATGGTCGGTGTAGGCTTGGAGGGCCGAAGGGCCTGTTCCTGTGCTGTAATCTTCTTTGTTATTTGAGTGGCTTGCTGGGCCATTTCAGAGGGGCAGTTAAGAGTCAACCACATTGTTGTGTGAGTGTTATCACTTTTAGGCCAGACCAGGTAAAGATGGCAGATTTCCTTCCCTAAAGGGCATGAGTGAACAAGATGGGTTTTTACGACAATCGATAATAGCTGTCATGGCCACCATCATTGAGGCTGGCTTTATATTCAAGAGTTAATCAATTGAATTAAAATTCTACCAGCTGCCATGGTGGGAATTGAACCCATGCCCCCCAGAGCATTAGCCTGGGCCTCTGGATTACTAGTCCAGTGACACCACCACTTCACCACCATCTACAAAGATCTTCTTTGCTTCAAATAAAGAACCCACATTATTGTTTTTGCAATCCTTATTGTATGATTAAACAGAAAAATACAACCGTAGTTATCCATGGCTGTTTTGGTAACATTCTGGTCCATGAGTTAGAAGATTGGGTGGGGGGGGTGGGGGGCAAACTCAGACCAGGGATTTGAGCAATTAATCTTAGCATGTCACTTCAGCCTATCCATAAGGGAGTGCCAAATTGCTTGAGAGGCTGAATTTCAGATGAAATGTTCAACTAAGGTCCGTTTGGGTGGATGTAAATATTCCTATGCACCATTGGACGACAAGAAAGTCAATTTTCTTGGAGAATGCCCAACATTAATTCTTCAGCTAACACTAACAAGCACAGATCAAGTTTTTTTACACACTGGGTGGTGGGTGCCTGGAACTCGCTGCCGGGGGAGGTAGTGGAAGCAGATATGATAGTAACTTTTAAGGAGCGTCTGGACAAATACATGAATAGAAGCAAATTACTGCAGATGCTGGAATCTGAAATCAAAAGAGAAAATGTTGAGTTTTTCCAGGATTTTCTCTTTCGGTTTTAAATACATGAATAGGATGGGAAAAGAAGGATACGGTCCCTGGAAGGGTAGGGGGTTTTAGTTCAGATGGGCAGCATGGTCAGTGAAAGCTTAAAGGGCTGAAGGGCCTGTTCCTGTGCTGTAATTTTCTTTGTTCTTTGTATGGTTATTTACTTCATTTGCTTTTTGAGGGAATTTGCTATGTACAAAATGGCTGCCTCACTTTCCTACCTATTGCAGAAACACTTCATTGGCTGTGAAGCACTCAGGGTCATCCTTGAATTCATGAAATATGCTATTGAAATGCACACCCTTTCTGTCAGCTGCTTTTGGATCTTCTTTTGCTCGTCTCACTGTGACTCTTTTCACTCAAACGTAGTGTAAGAATTGGTAAACCAGGTACAATTATGAGGATTGGACTGTGGCAGCAGTAAGGATTAAAAGGGAGGTGTACGAACTAGCAATTAGGTGTGGGATGCTGTGAGTGTGCATGTGTTATTGCAAGCCTAGCGCCAGCATGTCTGAGAGCCAGAAGCGAGTGCGAAATAAAATGAGGCTTTCTGTAATATATATAAAAGAAAGATAAGGAAGTTAAGGGTATCGGGGACATGTACAGTAACTCATGGGTGGAGAATGTATAAAGAATAATAGACAGGTGGTAAGATCAAGAGCAAAGGTCTTAAGATGGAATTGGTAGTGTCCCTGCCTCTGAGCCAGAAACTCTGGGTTCAAATTCACCCCAGGACTTGATGGCCAAGGAAGGTGCATTCATAACATGACCAAACAGGTTGAATATCAACCTGCAAGATCCTTCCAACATGCCAATGGCAGGTGATAAGAGCAGGAGAGACTCCTGGTTAGAAACGCTTGATGTGGACTGACACTCCTCAAGATATAAGCCTCTGGCAACAGAGTAGTGGCCTTTTCCAGGACAAAATCTCACTATGGGAACAGATTAAACAGCCTCTTACAACAGTCTTGAGGGTGCAGAGTTTAAAATTGTCCAATGAGTTCACACAGGTATGGACTTTTGGTACCTATTTCACGAGAACTGATTGAAGTGGGCAATATGAAAAAAACATAATAATTTACAAAATAGGAGCAAGAATCAGTCCCTTGAGCTTGCTCCGTCATTCAAATATGGCTGATGTTCATCCAGCAGAAGGTACTCTTCAGTGAGAGGCAATGAAATGAAACAAAACTTACTCCAACTTATAAATCAAAGAGAAAGATTTAATAAAGAAACCTCATTACTCCAACACTTGAGGCCTCACCCTGGGCCATTCCAAGCAATTTAACAATTCCCAACTGGTTCTTATTTATACTGAGTCAGCTGGTCAGCTGATCATCATATAATTTTGTCATTGGTTACATCGTTTATTGGATCAGCTGACTCTTACAGCTTGTTACCATTGGTCACACGACAATAGATCCAATGTTATCATTAGTTACATTCTACAGCTGATCTTCTATCTCAGTTGCACCTTCTCGCACTAATCCCACATTCATTTCTATTTAAACTTCATTGCACCATGAGAAGTGGACCCTGTTTATCTACCAGTGCATCACTCTGTACCAGTTTTAGTGGTGCCTTGTGTGCCACTAACTGTTGGAAGAGAAACAACAACAAGATCAAGAGTATATAAGGAGAAGCGGTTCACCACTTACTGATGCGAATGATATATTTGTCATGCGTACTTACTCACTATCCTAATATGAATATATGGATGGCACTTTTCTATTGGAATACAATCTGAGTGGTTTTTGTAGTATAATTGTCTGGCAGAGAAAGGGTTAGCATGTGACTGGTACAATAGCGCCCCCAGTGTAATGCAAAGGAACGCCTGACCTGAGTCTTGAGAGTAGTCACGTACTGCTTAGAGATGTGCATATTCATAGAATCCCTACAGTGCAGAAGGGGGTCATTTGGCCTCTCGGGTCTGCACCGACCACAATCCCACCCAGGCCCTACCCCCATAATCTCATGCATTTACCCTAACTAGTCCCCCTGACACTAAGGGGCAATTTAACATGGCCAATCCACCTAACCCGCACACCTTTTGACTGTGGGAGGAAACCAGAGCACCCGGAGGAGACCCATGCAGACACGGGGAGAACGTGAAACTCCACACAGTCACCCAAGCTGTGAATCGAACCCGGGTCCCTGGCGCTGTGTCAACAGTGCTAACCACTGTGCCACCGTGCCGCCCGTGTAGAGGCAAGCAAGGAGACAGCTGCTAGCTCAAACCTTATGTGTGGTGTATAATATATGTGTGTGTTAGGAGTGTAACGGTTTTATACTACAGGTAAATACCTATCAGGAAAGTAATTTAGCCAATCCGTGTCATCCTTTCAGGAAGATTGTAAAGTTCCCCTGTCATGGCACCCAATTGTTTCTGAAATGACTCGAGGGTTTTTGCTTCAAGCCACATTTACCACATGTTAACCACCTACAAGGTGTGCTGCAAGCTTCATTGGTTGGCTACGTTTCAGAGCAGAGTAATGGTAAAGCAGCAGTCAGCTCGGATAGTTGAGGCATTGACACCATTCTGTGTCCACTCTGGTGACATTCTAACAGCTGATCTTCTATCTCAGTTGCACTTTCTCACACTTATCCCACATTCATTTCTATTTAAACTTCACCGTACCATTGAGAAGTGGACCTTGTTTATCTATCAATGCATCACTCTGTACCAGTTTTAGTCATGCCTTGTGTGCCACTAATTGTGGGAGGCAGAACTTCTGGGAGGTTCAATAAAATAACACACCCTGCAAATTACAATCTCAAATGTCCAAAGCATGGGACAATTGATGGAGGTCTTGTGGTGCAGAGGGTAGCATCCCTGCCTCTGAGCCAGAAGCTCCGGGTTCGAGTCCCACCCAAGGACTTGATGGCCAAGGAAAGTGCGTTCATAACGACGTCAAACAGGTTGAGTATCAGTCTGCAAGCCCTTGTAAACACACCAGTGGCTGTCGGTAAGAGTGGGAGAGACTCCTGGTCAGCCATGCTTGATGTGGAGTGGCGCTGCTCAAGCTATTAGCCCCTGACGAAGACTAGCAACCTGCTCATGGAATTACTAGCTATGGAAACAGACGAAAGCCTGCCTTAGTGGACCGCTAGGTGCAGGAAGAGAATTGGAATTGAATGTTTTGCAGACAGTGTATAATCACTGATGCTACATAAAAGCCCTCTTCACAATTTTTGGAGCTTGTGACCTCTCTGGGCTTGTTACCATAGTCCTTGCATTAATTTCTGCGCCATTTTAACACAAATATACTAATTTCTAAGCTAAAATAGTGCACAATGGGATTAGAACCATAGAGCCATAGAAAAGTCATAGAATAGAATAGAATTCCGACAGTGCAGAAAGAGGCCATTCAGCCCATCGAGTCTGCACCGATCACAATACCACCCAGACCTATTCCTGTAACCCCACATATTTACCCTGCTAATCCTCCTTTCACTACGGACAATTTAGCATGGCCAATCAGCCTAACCCGCACATATTTGGATTGTGGGAGGAAACCGGAGCACTCGGAGGAAACCCATGCAGACATGGGGAGAACGTGCAGACTCCACACAGACAGTGACCCAAGGGTGGAATTGAACCTGGGTCCCTGGCGCTGTGAGGCTGCAGTGCTAACCACTATGCCACCATGCCGCTACTCAGCCCAGCTTGTCCATGCTGACCCAAAGACACCATGTGCCCTTTCTAATCCCATTTTCCTATACATGGCCCATAGCCCTGCAGCTTCCAGCACTTATGGAGCAGATCCAGATACCTTTTAAATGAGTTCAGGGTCACTGCCTCCACCACCAACTCAGGCAGCGAATTCAAGACACCCACCACTCATTGCGTAATGTCCCCTCTAATCCTTTTGTCACTTACCTTGAATCTATACCTGGGTTTTAAAGTCCCATCATTCGTCCAATAGAATTTCAAGAGCCGCCATTGCCAAACCTCAGCTTTTCTTAATTCTCCTCGGATCTTTTGTCAGCAGATAAACAGCTTTGAGTCATTTCAGCAAAATGTATAACATCCAATTATCAAGATTAACCCCATTTGATAAGGATGAGTGCACAATATTGGGATACAGATCAGTCTCGATCTTACTGAATGGTGAACAGGCTTGAGGGGCCAAATGGCCTTCACCCTGATCATATGTTCCTAAGGCTGATGCCTCTGTCTGATCCTTCCACTGGATTGAGGCCAATTACAATTGGTTTGTGCCGACTTTGGCTTGATATCAAGCAAAGCATTTTCGGTCGAATAAATGTAAAGTTGGTGAAGGGAAGTTCTTGGAATCTCCAAGCAACAAGATAAATATTTGGATTTATCCATCACATTTAGCTCGGCTCACTTCAGTCTGGTAACCGGTTCCCATCCAATAATTTTATACCTCGCTTTTTTACACTGAAACAGAAAAGCAAACACAAGACGTTTATCATAGTTCCTTGTCATGACTTTATTTTTAAACTCCGGTTGGCTTCCTATTTAAATACGTTTTTATGTCACCGATTAAGGAACCTGGGTTTTGGTATTAGAATGGAGAACAGCTGCCATTCTTATCACCAAAAGAGAAAATGCTGGAAAATCTCAGCAGATCTGGCAGCATCTGTAAAGAGAGAAAAGAGCTGATGATGAGTCCAGATGACCCTTTGTCAAAGCTCAAGATAATCTCAAGTTAAGCTCAAGATAAAGGTAATCTGGACTCGAAACCTCAGCTCTTTTCTCTCCTTACAGATGCTGCCAGACCTGCTGAGATTTTCCAGCATTTCCTCTTTTGGGTTCAAATTCCAGCATCCGCAGTAATTTGCTTTTATGCCATTCCTATCAAGTGCTCCATGTAAATAAATGGAAACAAAAATGTCTGAAAGCAAAAGTAGCAAGTAGATATTGGTCGGAATTCTCCGATGTTGTATGCCCGCCATTGCTGCCAGCGAGAATGGAGAATTTGGCGCTCAGCCATATTTCCATTCACAGCAGCAAGATGGAGAATCCCAGCTGCGGACGAGGTTGGAGAATCATCCAGAATTTGCAGCACAGAATCAGGCCACTGACCCATTTGGTCCATAGCAGCATTTAAGCACTAAGTGAGCTATCTCCTTCTTTATTTACTTAATCCCACTTTATCAATATATCTTCCTTTTTCTTTCTCCCAGATATCTTTATCTAACTTTGGCACAGTGGTTATCACTGCTACCTCATAGTGACAGGGACCCGGGATTGATTCCTGTCTTGGGGTCACTGTATGTGCGGAGTTTGCACATTCTCCTGTGTGGGTTTCTTCCGGGTACTCCGATTTCCTCCCACAGTCTGAAGACATGCTGGTTAGATGCATTGGCCATGCTAAATTCTCCCTCAGTGCACTCAAAATGGCGCCAGAGTGTGGTGACTAGGGGATTTTCACAGTAACTTCATTGCAGTGCAAGTAAGCCTATTTGTGACACTAATAAATAAACTTTAAACGTGTCCATGCTATTCACCTTAATTACACTACATTCCCACTATTCTCTGTGTTTTCCCTAAGTTCCTTATTGGATTCTTGAATTACTATTTTATAATTATAGTGCCTAATTTTGGAGTTCCCCCTAATTAATTAAACTTGTCAAACTGCAATTGCACTTTTTCATTTTGGAGATACCTCAGTCCCAAAACTTGTAGAAGGATATAGCTACAGTGTGACAAGCTTGTATAGGCTGTTTCCATTATAAATATAGACATGGGAATTTGTAACGGAATATAATAGGATATTCGGTATGAGGAGAGGTTGGATAAACTGGGATTGTTTTCGCTGGAAAGACGGAGGCTGAGGGGTGACCAGGTAGAAATCTACAAAACTATGAGAGGCGTAGATAGGATGCATAGTCAGAGGCTTTTTCCCAGGATGGACGGGTCGACTACAAAAGGCCACAGGTTTAAGGTGAGAGGTGGTAAGTTTAGGGGAGATGTGCAGGGAAAGTTTTTCACACAGAGGGTGGTGGGTGCCTAGAACGCGCTGCCAGTGGAGCTGATGGAAGCAGGCATGTTAGCAATGTTCAAAGTGTATCTTGATACACATATGAATAAGGAGTGAATAGAGGGATAGAAATGGTGGGCTTGGTGGGCCTTAGGGCCTGTTCCTGTGCTGTATTGTTCTTTATTCTTACAACAAAATGGACAGATGTATGATTTTCAAATAGGCAGCAAGATATGTCTGAAGGGCATGGTTGAATTATTCCTACTCTCTAACCCTATAAGAAATACATTACTTGCATTTATACTGCAACATTAATTATGTCAAGACATTTCAATGCACTTTGATATTGGAAAAATAGCCTTTAAATATAATTACAATTCAATGAAGAGAATTTTTGCCTGAAGCTTTTCCTTGTTCTTGACTATCTGTCCAATGCCACGGAGATTGATTTGTAACATAATTGCCGGAATTCTACCACCCTACCCATCACGGGAATCGGAGTGGACGAATGACAGACAGTGGGAAGGTCTGTTGACCTCGGGTGAAATTTTCTGGTCTCGGGTCGAGTGAGGCCATAAAATCCCAACTATTAAGTTTCCTGTGTATGTTGCAAGCTTCGTAGTCGGGATCATCATTTGAGCGTGGACCACACAAGGGAGTGAAATGAGAATAAAATGAGAAGAGAACACCCAAAATGGGAACTTAGTGGGAGCGAGAATTCAGCAACGAGTCGAAACGGGGAGTTCAGAACCTATTGTGGTGTACATTCCATTGGAATTGAACTTAAAATAGTGAGCAATGAATTGGCACATTATTCATTGGTGAAGTGTTAATGAATCTGTTTGACTTCAGTTGGAGAATCGTTTCCAATTCTGAGCACCAGCCTTGAGGAAAGATGGAAAGAGGCAAAGGTGCACAGAAAATTCATGAGAATGGTTCCAGAGCTGAGGAAGTTTAGTTACTTGGATAGAAACCGGGGCTGTTCCCCCCCAGAGAAGAGAACGTTGAGAGATGTTCCTCATCATGAAGGGTTTCAATAGAGGACACAAGGAGAAACTAGCTGTTCTCATTGGCAAGAGGGTCAAGAACCAGAGAGGGCCAGTTTAAGGTAAACAGCAAAAGAATCATAAGGAAAGTACTTTATTTTATGACAAGGTGGTTAGCATTGTTGCCTCACAGCGCCAGGGACCCAGTTTCAATTCCTGCCTCGGGTGACTGTCTGTGTGGAGTTTGCACATTCTCCCCGTGTCTGCATGGGTTTCCTCCAGGTGCTGCGGTTTCCTCCCACAGTCCAAAAGTGTGCAGGTTAAGTGGATTGACCATGCTAAATTCCCTACAAGATGTGTAGGTTTGGTGGATTAATGGGCATGAGGTTAAGGGGATAGGGCCTGGGTGGGATTGTTGTCAGTGCAGACTCGATGGGTCGAATGGCCTCCTTCTGCACTGTAGGGATTCTATGATTCTATGATCTGGAATGCACTGCCTGAGATGTGGTGGAGGCAGATTCCATCATGACTTTCAAAAAGAATTGGAAGGCACGTAAAGAGAGAAAGAGAATTGGAAGGGCTATGGAGAAAATGTGGGGGAGTGGGACGAACTGAATTAGAAGAGTCGGCATAAACACGATGGGTCAAATGTCCTCCTCCTGTACTGTAATCATTCTATGATTTTATTGTGTATTTGGGTTCATTGACATCTGAAACTGGTTTGTGACACAGCATGGTCAAATACATTTAAAAACTATTTCTCATGTGCAGAGTGAGGACAATACTTCCAAAACAAACATTTAGAATTTTAATATTCAGAACAGAGGGACAAGAAGGACCAGAATAGGTCAATGAAACAATTTAAATGAAAGAATTAATTTGTTTAGTTGCACAAGAAACGACAGAGACATGTGACTTCCTGCAGGATGTGGGAACTTCAAGTTATCTTAAACAAACGCATCTGCAGGAAATGTGACTGAAGTTACTTGAGTTCAAGTTCTCAGACACTACGGTGGAGCAGGAGAAAGTCTGACAGGTTAGAGAGAGAGGTTTTGGAATCTGAAGTTAAAATGGTGATCATCTTGCTGAAGCGTAGCGAGCTGGCCGTGATAGAGGAAGAAATGATGATTATCTATGGGTGCTGCAGGGAGATGGTGGTGTAGTGATATTGTCATTGGACTAGTAATCCAGAGACCCAGGGTAATGCTCTGGGGGCCTGAGTTTGAATCCCACCATGGCAGATGGTGAAATATAAATTCAATAAAAATCTGGAATCTAATAATGACCAAAAAACCATTGGCAATTGTCGTAAAAAACCCATCTGGTCACTAACGTCCTTTAGGTAAGGAAATCTGCTGTTCTTACCTGGTCTGGCCTACATGGGACTCCAGATCCACAGCAATGCGGTTGACTCCGAAATGCCACTCAAACGCAATTAGGGAAAGGCAAAAGAATGCCGGCACCAATGATGCCCACATCCCATGAATGAATAAAAAGAAAAGGAAAAGGGATGGGTGGGAACAGGAGTGCCCATATTATCCTCTCTATTAATCTTGAAATACTGTCTAACTGTGTGGGGAGAAATAAATCCAACAAGATCATTAAATGGATTACAAGGCAACAAAAAACATGAGGTAGCTGAAGGGAGTTGATTCGCAATTCAGTCAAGAGTTTTTTGCTTAGGCACAAATTGGACTTGAATCTGCACAGATTAGCACAGTTGGCAGGATGGCTGGTTTGTGATGCAGAGCAATGCCAACAGCATGGGTTCAATTCCTGTACTGGCTGAGGTTACTCATGAAGCCCTGCATTCTCAGCCTTGCCCCTCACCTGAGGTGTGGTAATCCTCAGATCAAATCACCATCAGTCGGCTCTCCTCCTCAAAGGGTCATCTGGGGTGGCAACCAGAGAGAGGTACAACCTATTTAAAGGAACAGTACAGAATAAAACTATTAAAGATTTTCCGAACACCCTGGAAAAATAAAAAAGGTGAGAAACAACAGCATTATGCATTTATATTGTACCTTTAATATGGTAAAAACGTGGTAAAATGTCCCAAATTCTTTGACACTGAGCGTCAGAAGGGGAGATGACCAAAAATATGGACAAAGGGAAGAGTTTTGAGGAGTATTGCGAAGGAAATGAGAGAGTGTTCCAGCTTTAACTAGTAACAGTTTTTAAAAACAATTCCCTTTGGAGCTAGGATAGATCAAACACGTGTCGTGGAAACCTCATTTGATTCTTCAACATGGAGAGGCACAAGGACCATGTGGAATCCGTGGTAATGTGGTGTATATTGGAAGGGATTCATATCCCCATCGGTGCTGGAAATTCATCGCAGAGATGTAAGGAGAAATCCCAGAGTTTTGGGGCCAGACCAACTGAAGCCATAGGGTGGGATTTTCCAGTGGCACTCGCCTCAAGTCCGGAAAATCCCGCCCGAGGTCAACGGACCTTTGCATGGTCCTATCCCACCTTCTACGATTCCCATGGTGGGCAGGATGGGAAAATTCCGGTCTTGAATGGCAGAAGAATTCAAATCAGGAACGCTCAAGAGGGAAGGATTAGATGAGTGTAGATACCTCAGAAGGTTGGAAGAGATTATACAGAAGGGGAGAGGTGAGGTCATGGATGTATTTGAAAACACGGATGTGAATTTTCAAGTTAAATTGTTATTTAACTGGGAGTCAGTGCAGCTCAGTGAGGGCAGGGGTGATGGGTGAGCGGGATTTGGTTCGAGTTAATGCATGGTCAGCAGAGTTTTGGATCACTTCAAGCTTATGGATGACAGAAGTGGGGGGCTGGCCTGGAGTGCATCGGAATAGTCAGGTCTAGAAGTAACAAAGGTATGGATGAAGTTTTCAGCAGCAGCTAAGATGGGACGGGGAGGAGTTGGGTATGGTTAAGGAGATGGAAACAAGCAATCTTAGTGATGGAGTGGGTATGTGGCACAGTGGTTGGCTACCTCACAGTGCCAGGGACCCGGGTTCAATCCTGGCTTTGGGTGACTGTTTGTGTGGAGTTTGCATGTTCTCCCCGTGTCTGCGTGGGCTTCCTCCGGCTTCCTCCCACACTCCAAAGATGTGCAGATTAGGTTGATTGGCCATGCTAAATTGCCCCTTAGTGTCAGGGAGACTAGCAGGGTAAATACATCACATTACGGGGCCTTGGTGGGATTGTTGTCGGTGCAGGCTCGATGGGCTGAATGGCCTCCTTCTACACTGCAGGGATTCTATGATTCTATTGTGGTTGGTAAACATTCTCGGGGTCAAATATGGCACCAAGGTCGCAAGCAGTACAGTTCAGCCTTAGTTAGTTGCCTGGAAGATGGAACTGGGGGCAAAGGAGAAGAGTTTGCAGTGACGGCCAAGGCAATGACATCAGTCTGTGCAATATTTAGTGGGAGAAAAATTTTGCATATCTAGGAGTGGATGTTGGATTCTATTCCATGTGTGTTCTGCCTGAAGGCAAGTTGTTGGCTCATTGTCTACCTCTCAGGGTAAGGAAGCAAGGCCCTTGTCCAACTCAGCCGCGACAGGAATCAAACCCATCTTCTTGGCATTATTCTGAACCACACATTAGTCATCCAACCAGCACCGGGATGCCAGATATACCATCTGATAATTGAGAGGCAATGGGAAGGTTGAGCGAGGTGGTGGTCAGGTGGAGCTGGGAGACACCAGGGTACATGTGGCAACTAAAACTGTGCTTTTGGATGGTGTTGCCAAGGGGCAAGTAAGGGCCCATGGGCAAGATCCTTGACAATCACCACCAGAGGCAATGCTGCAGGAAGAGAAAAAGATGCCATTGCAAATGATACCCTGTCAAAGGCTGCAGAGAAGTTAATAGGAGGAATCGCTTGCCTTTATCGCAATCAAATAAGTTGCCAACTGTGTCTTTGATAAGAACCATTTTGGCACTGTCGTAAGGGGTAGCATGGTGGCACTGCTGCCTCACAGCGCCAGGGACCCGCTTAGGTCACTGTCTGTGTGGAGTTTGCACATTCTCTCTGTTTCTGCCTGGGTTTCCTCTGGGTGCTCCGGTTTCCTCCCACAGTCCAAAGATGTGCGGGTTAGGTGGGTTGGCCATGCTAAATTGCCCATTGGTGTCAGGGGGACTAGCTAGGGTAAATGCATGGGATTATGAGGATAGGGCCTGGGTTGGATACTGGTCAGTGCAAACTCGATGGGCCAAATGGCTTCCTTCTGCAGTGTAGGATTCTAAGATTCTAAGGGTGGAAACTTAGTTGAAAGAATTGTAACATGGAGTTTCAGAAAATGTGGGCACAGATTTCAGAGGTGACAACAGTTCAAGTCCTTTAGAAAGAAATGGGAGGTTCTAGAATCCTACAGGGCAGAAGGAGGCCATTTGGCCCATCAAGTCTGCACTGACCACAACCCTACCCAGGCTCTATCCCCGTGACCCCACATATTTACCCTGCTAGTCCCCTGACACGAAGGGGCAATTTAGCATGGCTAATCCACCTAACCTGCACATCTTTGGATTGTGGGAGGAAACCAGAGCACCCGGAGGAAACCCCCGCAGACATGGGAAGAATGTGCAAGCTCCTTACAGACAGTCAACTAAGGCTGGAATTGAACCTGGGTTGCTGGCACTGTGAAGCAGCAATGCTAACCACTGTGCTACTCTGCTGGTCGACGACGAGGGAATAGTTTGCAAAGGCAGTGAGGTCATATTATAGAGGAGAGGGATGATGCCGACAGTTTTAAGGGAGCGGTGCTGAAGAGAGAGAATGTTAACAGTGTGGCTGACATGAAAACCACAGTAAGAAGTCTCACAACACCAGGTTAAAGTCTAACAGATATATTTGATAGCACAAGCTTTCGGAGCGCTGCCCTTTCACCTGATGAAAGCACTCCGAAAGCTCGTGCTACCAAATAAATCTGTTGGACTTTAACCTAGTGTTGTGAGATTTCTTACTGTGCCCACCCCAGTCCAACACCTGCATCTCCACATCATGACATGAAAACCAGCAGCGGACGTTGGGTAATCAGCACCCTGATGGGAATAAGGTGGAGGGGGCAGCAAATGGGTATCATGGACAAGATGAGCTTGGAGAGGGCATAAGGAGATGCAGGTGAGAAAATAGAGAAGGATGAGAATGCAGGACAATGGCAGAGGAGGGGGTAGGCAGTGCAAGTCTTCCGAAGAGGTTTGGCCCTTTGGGCTAGGGGAAGGAGGAAACCAGCAGAGGGAACTGATGGGGTTGTCTAAGTTTTAGTGAGAAGGTGTTCATGGACTCCTTGAAGTTATTGGAGGTTGGGTGGATGGAGATGCGGGTTAAGGATTTTCAGATATTGAAGCTTTACATTCCAGGATGATCTTGGAGGAGGGAGCAGTGACAGCAGACCAGAGCAGTGGTCGTACTTGATGTGGTTCAGCCAGATCTGGTGTTGAATGGTTGAGCCTGTTGTCTGCTGCATCTGTTCAAGCCTGCTTCCTTTGGAATTAAGGGGGTGGAGATGAGGGTCACATCGTGTGTATGGCCAGGGTAAATTGTGGCTTGAGTGTGAACCAAGGCATCATAGACGCTAGGTGCATTTGAGAAGATTGGGAGCCGCAGAAATGTCATGAAGGCCAAAGGTTAGAGAGTTGGGATTAGGTGGGAGTTCAGGTGTTTCTTGCACGTCGGTGCAGACTAAATGGGCTGAAGGGCCTTTTCTGCGCTGTATGATTCTATGAGTTGGGATTTTGAAAGTGCAGTCGCAAATGAAATTGGAAAGGTTTATCTTCCCCAGAGACAGTCATAGGAAGAGGTCACTTTGGTGGGGGAAAGGTAGTGTGAGTGAAGAATAATACAAAGAAGTGATTAGAGACGGCCTTATCTGTAATTGATACAATGGAAGTATCTGGACCACGTGAGGTGGCAAGGTCATGGGGGTGACTGTAAATGTGTAATGGGGTGTTTACACAAGGGGGAGATTGAGAGAGGACAAGATGGTAGTGAACTCAGGAGAGACAGAACAGAATAAATTGAGAAGGAGGGTTGAACTCACTGAAGTTGGTGTTGATGTATGTAATTTACTTTATCACAAACTATCACCAGATTTCCCCTTTGCTTTCTCCCTGCTGTGTTTATCCAGCTTCACTTTATAAATGTTTCCATGCCAATCACCTGCGACCACTCCCTGTGGTAGAGAGGTCCCCTCTCTCCTGGTAAAATAATTTCTCCTTCATTCCTCATTAATTGATCACTCTTTGATCTTCATTCAACTGAACTACTGTTCACTTGGTACTTGTGATACATCGGTCAAGACTGGTTGCTAAGTTATGGCTGGGGCCTGCTAGTTTTGATTGTGGTCTCTGCTTTGTCAATTGTGTGGGCTAGTTCTGCTCAAGTGACTAAAGCAGTTCGCATTTCTGCAGTGCTGGTAACAATGCAATGCATTTCACAAAGGCAAAATCAGCAACAAAGGAAATGTCTTGGGCCATCAGTCAAAAATCACGTAAGATCCCCCCTTTCGATACAATAAACTCTAAGTAAAAGGAAACATTTATCAAATGAGAATATTATTTCTGGTGTTGATAATGCACTCCAGATCCTAGGACCACAGAATGTCCTAAGCTTACCAACCGATATTGTATGAATGGTCTGCCCTTATGCAATAAAGTTTGCAGATTTCTACACAATATCCAGGTTACAAGCTTCCTTGTAAGCAGATAAAAGAGTGAGGGTTTTCAGAACTCTAGCATCCTCTGCTGGAGAGCTCACCCAGTGGTGACCGGATCAGGCTCATATTTCATAGATTCTCTACAGTGCAGAAGGAGGCCATTTGGCCCATCGAGTCTGCACCGACCACAATCCCCCCCAAACTCTATTTCCGTAACTCCACATATTTACCCTGTTAATCCCCTGACACGAGGGAAAATATAGCATGACCAATCAACCTAACCCACATATCTTTGGACTGTGGGAGGAAACCGGAGCACCCGGAGGAAACCCACAATTTCTCGCCTTCTATCATCAGATTGCCTGTTGGCGCACACTGCCTCAGGGTACGCATAAATGATGGTCGCATGGGGGAGCTACCAGAAATCTGAGGAACAGCATTCTGGGAAATGGCACGGAAGCTATCACTGCTGCCTCATAGCACCAGGAACCCAGATTTGATTTCCGGTTTGGGTTGCTGTCAGTGTTCTCCCCGTGTCTGCGTGGATTTCCTTTGGATGCTCCAGTTTCCACCCACAGTCCGAAAGGTGTGCTGGTTAGGTACATTGGCCGTGCTTAATTCTCTCTCAGTGTGCCCAAACAGATACCGGAGCGTTGCGACTAGGAGATTTTCACAGAAATTTCATTGCAGAGAGAATGTAAGCCTACACACACACAACCACACACAAAAACAGCAAAATGCTGGAATATCTCAGCAGGTCTGACAGCATCTGTGGAGAGAGAGTAGAGCCAACGTTTCGAGTCTAGCTGACCCTTCGTCAGAGCTCTGATGAAGTATCATCTAGACTTGAAACACTGACTCTACTTTCTCACCACAGATGCTGCTGAGATCAGACCTGCGGAAGTTTTCCAGCATTTTTCTGTTTTTGTTTCAGATTCCAGCATCCACAGTGTTTTGTGTTTATTTTAACGTAAGCCTACTTGTGACACTAATTAATAAATAATAACAATAAATAAACCCTGACAAAATTGAAGGAAAACGGAAGGTGTGGAAGGACTTTGTTGTGGATGAAGAGTTACTCCACCGTTAAAACTGTCCAATAGCTTGTGATGATTCACAACTTAGACGGCATCTCTTCCTCAACAAGGTTCTGGATGAATTAAGCATTAACAACAGCAAACAACGTTAACCTGGCTGAAAAATATGGGCCAAACGGTAAATTAGATTTAGTTACCGCAACTGGAAATGAACCTGTGCTTAACGCTCTCTGTACCTTTGAGACATAAACATTCCAACCATTATTTTGTAAATTGAGTTTGTGTCTTTATATGCCCTGTTTGAACAGAACTCCCACTTACCTGACGAAGGAGCAGCGCTCCAAAAGCTAGTGGCTTTTGCTACCAAATAAACCTGTTGGACTTTAACCTGGTGTTGTGAGACTTCTTACTGTGTTTACCCGAGTCCAATGCCAGTATCTCCATATCATAAATCTTTTAGGACAGGCATGAGGAGGAATTTCTTCACCCAGAGAATGGTGAGTCTGTGGAATTTATATATTCCTATATTCATAGAGTCATAGTCATTGAGTCATAGAGGTTTACAGCATGGAAACAGGCCCTTCGGCCCAACTTGTCAATGCCGCCCCTTTTTTTTTAAAGCCCTAAGCTAGTCCCAATTGCCCGCATTTGGCCCATATCCCTCGATACCCATCTTACCCATGTAACTGTCCAAATGCTTTTTAAACAACAAAATTGTACCCGCCTCTACTACTACCTCTGGCAGCTTGTTCCAGACACTCACCACCCTCTGTGTGAAAAAATTGCCCTCTGGACCCTTTTGTATCCCTCCCCGCTTACCTTAAACCTATGCCCTCTAGTTTTAGACCCCCCTACCTTTGAGCAAAGGTAATGACTATCTTGCTGATCTATGCCCCTCATTATTTTATAGACCTCTATTAGATCACCCCTAAGTCTCCTAAGTTCCAGGAAAAAATGTCCCAGTCTATCCAACCTTTCCTTATAACTCAAACCATCAAGTCCCGGTAGCATCCTAGTAAATCATTTCTGCACTCTTTCTAGTTTAATAATATATTTTCGATAATAGGGTGACCAGAACTGTACACAGTATTCCAATTCATTCATGGGACATGGGCATCTCTGGCTGGCCAGCATTTATTGCCCATCCCTAGTTGCCCCTTGAACTGAGTGCCTTGCTAGGCCATTTCAGAGAGTTAGCCAAATTGCTGCAGGTCTGCAGTCACACATAGGCCAGACCAGATAAGGATGGTAGATTTCCTTCCCTGAAGGACATTACTGAACCAGATGGGTTTTTCTGATAATTGACAATGGTTTCATGGCCATCTTTAGATTCTTAATTTCAGATATTTTTTATTGAATTCAAGTTCCACCATCTGCCGTGGTGTGATTCGAACCCGGGCCCCCAGAACGTTAGCTGAGTTTTTGGATTAATAGTCTAGCGATAATATCATGAGGCCATCCCTTCCCCAAAGTCACCAACACAGAAAACAGGTGAGGCCAAAGCATTGTATGTTTTGAAGAAGGAGTTAATATAGCTCTTGGGCAGAGGGATCAAAGGAGATTGGGGAAAGGCAGGATCAGGCTATTAGGTTGGATGATCAGCCATGGTCATACTGAATAGCAGAGCAGGCTCGAAGGATCAACTGGCCTACTCTTGCTCCTATTTTCTATGTTTCTAGAAGGTTTCAAGTCTGGCTGGGGCTAACTGGATCGTGAAGAAAGTTATCTCCAATTGCAACGGGATCTTGATCAATTGGGCCAGTGGGCTGACAAATGACAGATGGAGTTTAATTTAGATAAATGCGAGGTGATGCATTTTGGTAGATTGAACCAGGGCAGGATTTACTCAGTTAATGGTAGGGCATTGGGGAGAGTTACAGAAGAAAGAGATCTAGGGGTACATGTTCATAGCTCCTTGAAAGTGGAGTCACAGGTGGACAGAGTGGTGAAGAAGGCATTTGGCATGCTTGGTTTCACCGGTCAGAACATTGAATACAGGAGTTGGGACGTCTTGTTGAAGTTGTACAAGACATTGGTAAGGCCACACTTGGAATATTGTGTGCAGTTCTGGTCACCCTATTATAGAAAGGACATTATTAAACTAGAAAGAGTGCAGAAAAGGTTTACTAGGATGCTACCGGGACTTGATGGTTTGAGTTATGAGAGACTGGATAGACTGGGATTTTTTTTCTCTGGAGCGTAGGGGTGATCTTATAGAGGTCTATAAAATAATGAGGGGCACAGATCAGCTAGATCGTTGATATCTTTTCCCAATGGTAGGGGAGTCTAAAACTGGAGGGCAGAGGTTTAAGGTGAGAGGGGAGAGATGTCCAGAGGGGCAACTTTTTCATACAGAGGGTGGTGAGTGTCTAGAACAAGCTGCCAGAGGTAGTAGTAGAGGCGGGTTCAATTTTGTCTTTTAAAAAGCATTTAGATAGTTACATGGATAAGATGGGTATAGAGGGATATGGGCCAAATGTGGGCAATTGGGATTAGTTTAGGGGTTTAAAAAAATGGCAGCATGGACAAGTTGGGCCGAAGGGCCTGTTTCCATGCTGTAAACCTCTATGACTCTATGACTCTAACTATAATCTCTGCAGAGAATACTGGCTCACTGCAGATTCAATCAATGTTTAATAATATAGTGGCAAATTATTTAGCTAACTGTGCCAGCATACTTACATTGTGCGGCCTAATTCCATCATAAAGCTGATGAAATTCATCCAGATTGATGTTCGGGCATATCCAGTGCCAGAATCTATTGGACATCCTTAATCCCCCTGTCGTCAAAATATGGAGTGAAGATTACTGAAAGGGAAACTTGTATCTCAGCATAGCTTAACACCCTCAGTCAGGGCAATTCCAGCATGTAGGTATTGAATTACTCTGCGGCTAATGTCAGGAGATATTTATATATATTTTTAAATTATGGCACTGAGCTCCCATGGTTCTGAATTTAACACAACTTTTATTTAGATAGCACCTTTAACATCCTAAAAGTGCATCAAAACAAAATATGACACCAATACGCTGGAGGAGATCTAAGTTAGACGATCAAGAGTTTAGTCAAAGGGTTAGGTTTTAAAGGAAAGAAGAAAGGATAAGAGGTTTATGGAGGGAATTCCAGAGCTTAGGTCTGAGGCAACTGGAGGCACATTCGTCAATGTTGGAGGGATTAAAATGGGCGATGCACAAGAAGCCGGAATCTGGTAAGTGCAGAGATTGCCAAGGAGATTAGAGAGAGAAGGAGGAGTCAAATGTCTGCTAAATAAATGAATGGTGGGTGGGCGGTGGGAGGCGGAAGACTGTCAAAGAAAAACAATTGAGGAGGTACGTGATGGGATGGAGAGTTTTTTTAAATTCATTCGTGGGGCATGGGCATCGCTCGCTGGTCAGCACTTATTGCCCATCCCTAGTCGCCCTTGTTCAGAGAGCAGTTGAGAGCCAGCCACATTGCTGTGGCTTTGGAGTCACATGTAGGCCAGACCAGGTAAGGATGGCAGATTTCCTTCCATGAAGGCAATTAGTGAACCAGATGGGTTTTTCCGACAATTGACAATGGTTTCATGGTCATCAGTAGATTCTTAATTCCAGAGATTCTGTTTTGAATTCAAGGTCACTAACCCAGGTCACTAACACATTATCATAGAATCACACAGTCCCTACAGTGCAGAAGGGGGTCATTCGGCCCATCGAGTCTGCACCGACAACAATCCCACCCAGGCTCCACTCCCACAAACTCACACATTTACCCTGTTAATCTCCTGACACTAGGGTCAATTTAGCATGGGCAATCAACCTAACCTGCACATCCTTGGACTGGGGGAGGAAATCGGAGCACCCAGAGGAAACACACGCAGAGATGGGGAGAACGTGCAGACTCCACACAGACAGTGACCCGAGGCCGGAATTGAACCCGGGTCCCTGGCGCTGTGAGGCAGCAGTGCTAACCACTGTGCCACTGTGCCGCTGAGTTTCTGGATTAATAGTCTAGCGATAATACCACTAAGACATCGCTACCCAATTGATGAGATTAAAATGACATGATGCACGGCCAAGGGAATGGTAATGGGACAAGTGAAGAGACAGAAGATGTGTCCAGAGGAGGTGTGAATAGCAGGATCCTGAATAGCGGCTGTCCAAAAGCTAAGAAAAAGAAATAAGAGCAAGGGAAAGCAAACAGGTGGTAAAAAAAGGAAATATTGACAGAGAATACAATCTCAAATTACTGAACACAATTACTGGGCCATAACTTCCTACTGGCAGTGGAAAGTGATGGCCCACTGGAATTACAAGCATTTAGAGTGCATTGATCCACTCTGGAACTTTGTACAAATCTCTGATGGCTAGAGCTGCTTGGGATCTGCAGCGAAAGAGCCCCCACAGGCCCCAGGCTGTGTAACTCCAGCGAATGCAGGGAAGCCACAGCCCCTTTTTTACTGCACCGGATACCATAAGCCCAGAGATGTTTGAAAGGCCCAGTGAACTTGACAGGAGTCAGTGCTAAGGTAAGTGGATGGGATTTGACTGGCTGGGAGGGTTGTTTCAATGGGGATGAAGGTCTGGGGGTTGTTGGGTTGGGTCTGAAGTGGGAAAAATATACAGATGGGTACACATAAGATGGTTGCCTGGCACACAAACAGTCACCTGGGAAAGAGAGATTAAACGGGCACTGACTTTCAGTCCAAACAGCCACCTGAGATTAAAACATAAAGGACAGACAGCTCTCCAAAGTTAAACATGCAGGAATCAAATCCTACAGGAAGCCAGCCAGGGCTTAAGGATAAGGACAATAGGGGTAGATAATGAGATTAGCTACAGGTGGGATCGGGAATACATAACTGCAGGAAAACCAATTACTGTAAATTACTATCTGAATAGGCCGAAACTAAAAACCATTGATAGCCACTGACGTAGGAAATGTATCCATTCCTAAGACAATGCAATGTTAACATGTTCATGTCTGTATCTGTCTGTATTTGTCTATAACGATGTGTTAACGATCGATCACCTACTTGATTACAACGATGTGATAATGGCTAGATGCCGGTCCATCTATTGTGTAAAGGGTATAAAGATGGACTGCTCCTATTGTCTCATTGAGAGAAGGTTTGCTGCTTGTTAGTGCCTTTTCTCCATGAAGCTTCATTAAAATAAAACTGTATTCTTGAAACCTTCAAGCCTGACCCAGTGGTACTTTTCCCACAACAGGTCAAGTGGGTTGGTTTGGGTTGGGGTGAGGTATGGTTGGGTCTGGGATTTTGTGTTTGATCAGTGGGTTCAGTCAGGTCAGGTGAGAGGTCAGGGTCAGATGTCGGGGGAGTGGGGAGATTAGTGGGACATTGGCGGTGTTCAGGGTCAGGTTGGGGTGTTGTGAGGGGTCGAGTCGGGCCCGTGTGTTGAGGGGGAGGGGGAGCCCCCTACAGCAGGGGGTCTGAGGTGGGGGGGAAATTCCCATGAGTGGGGATCACAGAGGGGGAGTTAGGAATACCCTGGCTGGGGGTAGGTGATTAATCTAGGGGTGGGGTGTCCTGAGTGTGGTCTGTGTCATGTGTGGGGCTTGGTCTGTGTGTCTGAAATAGTTACTCTGAAGTTAGAAGTGATTTTTTTCATTTCTAACTCTTACAGAGTAACGATGAGGGTAACACTGGCAGAAGCATCCAAAGTTAGTGATTTAAATTACTTTATCAGATGGTTCCCAGCTCAGCACAATTGTCCAAGGCAAGTTAGCACGTCTGGTCAATTGCTGGGTAAACCCTTACCTGGGAATGTCCATGAGGGATAGCCCAATGTATCTTTGGGGTATCCCCCTGATGCTGGGGAGCCAGGAGGTCATGGGCCAATTGAGTCCAAATGGCTGTAAAAGACGTTAGATCAAACAGGATTTTATTCAATTGCTTAAAATCTCTCGGGAGGTGAGCAGGAAAGGAAGAAACAAATGTATGTAAACATCTGGAACAACAGTCTGCAGTCTGGACAACATATCTCTTTTACAGACCTGCTACCATTTCTTATGTCTATCAACATAAAATTTCTAACCACTTAGCATTATTTTACTTGCATTGTAAAGGGAAATTCTCCCATCTCTCCACTTGAGCTGTTGAACTAAGGAGTTTTAGAATTAGATTGAAGAGACTTTCCACATCGAGAGACACAAAAGGCTCACAAAGCATTTGCTTCCACCTGATTTCCCTTTTTTTTCCTGGAACAGGTCGCTAGCGTAAAGCCAGGTGATATAACTTGTGGGGAACCACTCAATAGAATCATAGAATTGCTACAGCGCAGAAGGAGGCCATTTGGCCCATCGGGTCTGCACCAACGCTCCAAAAGAGCATCTTACCACCTCCTGCCCCATCTCTGTAACCCCACCTCCTAATCCCCCTAACCTAAACATCTTGGGACATAAGGGGCAATTTAGCATGGCCAATCCACCCAACCTGCATATCTTTGGACTGTGGGAGGAAACCGGAGCACCCGGAGGAAACCCATGCAGACACGGGGAGAAGGTGCAGACTCCGCACAGACAGTAACCCAAGGCTGGAATCGAACCCTGTTCCCTGGTGCTGTGAGGCAGCAGTGCTAACCAGTTTGCCACCGTGCTGCCATGATGAACCCATTTGTTTTAACTGCATTTGTGATAGTGTTTCAAATAACAACCAGAACAATTCACGCTCCTGGTTAACTGTTGATTACAGCATTTGGCATTGTACATGTGATGATTGTCCCTTTAAGGGCAGCACAGTAAAAGAGAGTCACCTGGTTTGAGGGACCAATTGGGAATGAAAATGGGTAATCACCCTGCCCCAGAGTGGAGTCCTCTCTTAGGCAGAAGACATCTAGAAGCCATGCAGTAGACATGTAGCGACTGAGGGCAGCCAGGAGGCTGCTGGCCTCTATGTGGTTTTTCCTCCTAAATAAATATTGTTATTGTTCCTGACAAAGTCTGAAGTGTTTCATCATTACAGTATGAGTTAAAGAAAACACATGGAATTGTGGTGGTTTTTGGACAAACTAATTAAAGAGCTGTTTTTGCTGCTTTTGCATCCGATAATAGCTAGATTATTTTTAAAGAGACTTAGGCTATTTCTTCATTTTGAGTTAAACAGTCTTAATTCCTTGTTCAGCAAAATAAAGCAAGACTATCGCAATTATATTTAAGGACAACACATCTGGCAGCCACTAACTGGAAGTCCTTATTAAGAAAGGGTACTTTGGTCAAAGTATTTCCTGAAATGCCTCATGCATAACCTTTGCAATGTACTATTTCAATCCATGTGGAAGAGGGTGGATCAGGATGTGCGTCAGATCCCGTGGCCGGGATTTTACCGTCCTGCCCGCCACGGGAATCAGGGAGGGTGAGGGGCAGACCACGCAAAAGTTTGTTGACCTTGGGTGGGATTTTACGGTTTCGGGATGATCGAGGCCACCCCATGACTTCAAAATAAGCAGTGTCCTGCGTCTATTACCTCTACATCTCTAAGGCAGCCTGCAGTCAGTAAGCTTGCTGAAGAGCAGTGATGGGCAACCTACGAGAGTGAGTGGGCCGCATGTGTGGACGCATGTGCGGACTTCATATCAGTGGGCTGCAAGATTGAATGAAGTCAGGCTTGTTGACTAACCATGACCCCGTGAATAAGAATGAATACACAATAAATATTTTATAATGAGTTACAGAAAATATTTAATCATTCATTTATTAACAGAACTGTCATCAGCTTCATGAAGAAAAGAAATATTTACGCTTTGGAGACAGCACGGTTCTCACAGTCACTGTTGTGAGCTTACACCTCACTTCACTTGCCCTTGCTTTCTGCGTGTATCACTTCAGTCATACTACGTAGGGTCCATTCATTCCTTTGAATAGACAACGACGGCATGGGTAGGGAGTTGAATATCTTTTATTGAACAGAACTTAAAACTAAAACATTGCAGAAAGAGATAAAATGGAGAGAAAGAGAAAGATACTGGCTTTTTCTACCAGTCCTGTACGGCTCAAGGCAGAACTCAAAACAGACTGAACAGGTCTCGAAAACAGACTTGACCCAAACTAAAAACATAGAGCTAAAAGTACAATATATGTGATTTGTTTTCTGGGATATTGAAATGGTTTGGCCCATGCTGTCTCTAACTTGGAGATGTTGTTTATGACAACTTTGTTTGGCTAATGAAAAGCCTGTTTTTGCTTGCATTGTACTTTCAAAAATGCGGTCAATTTTCTTAGCTAACCCAGCATACCTTCTGAGTCTTAAAGTGTGGTCAAGATAGCTTTAAAATGTAGTCAATGTGGTGGACCTCAGTTGTGCCTTTGTGCTATATGGACCACCGTTGTGTGTGCTTGTCATACCTGGACACATCCCCTTCCATTTTGGTTCCTCCCCTCGGCACCTAGTATAAAGGTGGCTGTCTCCTCCCCCTTGTTCAGTCCAGGTTGGTTATTTGTTGGGATCTGCTCCTGATTCTGTTGTGGATAAAAGCCTACACTTGTATTGGCACACTGGTAGTCTTTCGCCTTATTGATAGCGCATCAGTCAAGTTAAGTTTTTTTAAGCTTAGCAATCAAATGTAATTGCAGAGGCAGAAATATCTTAAAATTAAGTCTGTGTGAACGAAGCTTATAGGCTTAACATACTGGTAGGAAAAAAAACTACACATGGAAATGAGTGGAATCTGGCAACCTTGCGTGTGGGTAAGAGTCACCAGAATGTTTCATGGGCCGTACTCAGAACTCAGATTTGGTGTTTGTGGCCCTCAGACTGCAGGTTGCCCACCACTGCTGAAGAACAGGACCTGACAGTTTCTTCTACCTGTGGCACTACTGTTGAGAACGCACCCACCTTGACATATTCATCCTGCCCTTGCACAGTAGCTCAGGCATACACAGAGGAGGAACTGATACATGGCATGGCACATGGCGCAGGGAAGTTCGAGAATTCAGATGTGGAAGTGGAGTTGGATGTGGTTGACCGAAAGCAAGAGAAATGTCTGCCCCTTATTGCAGACGCAAGGGTTTCTGAAAAAGAGAAGAATGATGGTAGGGTGCTTGTTTTTCATCATTTTTTTAAAGTTTAAAGTTCATTTATTAGTGTCACAAGTAGGCTGACATTAACACTGCAATGAAGTTACGATGAAAATCCCTGAGTCGCAACACTCCAGCGCCTGTTTGGGTAAACTTAGGGAGAATTTAGCATGGCCGATGCACCTAACCAGCACGTTTTTCAGACTGTAGGAGGAAACCGGAGCACCCGGAGGAAACCCACGTAGACACAGGGAGAACGTGCAGACCCCGCACAGACAGTGACCCAACCCGGGAACCAGACTCAGGTCCCTGGCGCTGTGAGGCAGCAGTGCCAACCACTGTGTCACCACCCAATAATGTATTTATTTTGAAACTACAGTGGAATTGTAAATATTGTAGATTTATGTTTTAATTTTAGATCCTTGGATCAATAGCAGTTGCAGAAAGTTACACTCTCCATCTGCCTTCCACTTTCGAAACATTTTCAACTCACAGGTTACAATCCCAATCCAAATGTTAAAATGGCAATAATAATGCTACTTTACTGCCAGGAATATACTGACATATATTAATCCTATGTATCCGTTCTCAGATGTATATTCAAGTAAATTAATATCTTGTTTCTAAATCACTCCATGGCCTGAACTGTTGCCCCCTCCCCAATCCCATCGATTTTACCTCCCGTGGGATTTGATTTGATTTATTATTGTCACATATTATCATACAGTGAAAAGTATTGTTTCTTGCGCTATAAAGCCAAAACATACCGTTCATAGAGATGGAAACGAGCGAGTGCAGAATGTAGTGTTACAGTCATAGCTAGGGTGCAGAGAAAGATCAACTTAATGCATGGTAAGTCCAATCAAATGTCTGACAGCAGCAGGGAAGAAGCTGTTCTTGAGTCGGTTGGTACATGACCTCAGACATTTGTATCTTTTTCCCGAAGGAAGAAGTGGAAGAGAGAATGTCCGGGGTGCGTGGGGTCCTTAATTATGCTGGCTCCTTTGCCAAGGCAACGGGAAGTGTAGACAGAGTCAATGGATGGGAGGCTGGTTTGCGTGATGGATTGGGTTACATTCACGACCTTTTGTAGTTCCTTGCGGTCTTGGGCAGAGCAGGAGCCGTACCAAGCTGTGATACAATCAGAAAGAATGCTTTCTATGGTGCATCTGTAAATGTTGGTGAGAGTTGTAGCTGACATGCCAAATTTCCTTAGTCTTCTGAGAAAGTAGAGGTGTTGGTGGGCTTTCTTAGCTATAGTGTCAGCATGGGGGGACCAGGACAGGTTGTTAGTGATCCGGACACCTAAAAACTTGAAGCTCTTTCTATTTCATGTTTCTACTTCATCCCCATTGACATAGACAGGGGCATGTTCTCCTTTACGCTTCCTGAAGTCGATGACAATCTCCTACATTCTGTTGACATTGAGGGAGAGATTATTGTTGCTGCACCAGTTCACCAGATTCTCTATCTCATTCCTGTATTCTGTCTCGTCATTGTTTGAGATCTGATCCACTACGGTGATGTCATCAGCAAACTTGAAAATAGATTTGGAGGGGAATTTGGCCACACAGTCATAGGTGTATAAGGAGTATAGTAGGGAGCTGAGAACACAACCTTGTGGGGCACCGGTGTTGAGGATGATTGTGGAGGAAGTGATTGTGGTCTGTGAGTTAGGAAGTTCAGGATCCAGTCACAGAGTAGGTGCTGAGGCCCAGGCCATGGAGTTTGGAGATGAGTTTCATGGGAATAATAGTGTTGAAGGCTGAGCTGCAGTCAATAAATAGGAGCCTGACATAGGTGGCCTTGTTATCTAGGTCTTCCAGGGCCAGGGAAATGGCGTCTGTTGTGGACCTGTTGCGGCAGTAGGCAAACTGTAGTGGATCCAGGTCATCCAGGAGGCTGGAATTGATTCGTGCCATGACTAACCTTTCGAAGCACTTCATAATGATGGATGTCAGAGCCACTGGCCAATAGTCATTAAGGCACACTGCTTGGTTTTTCTTCGGTCCCGGGATGACGGCACAGTGGCACAGTGGTTAGCACTGCTGCCTCCCAGCTCCAAGGACCCAGGTTCGATTCCCAGCTTGGGTGACTGTCTGTGTAGAGTTTGCACATTTTCCCTGTGTCTGCGTGGGTTTCCTCCGGGTGCTCTGGTTTCCTCCCACATTCTGAAAGACATGCTGCCGGACTGTGGCGACTAGGGGAATTTCACAGTAACTTCATTGCATTGTTAATGTAAGCCTTATTTGTGACTAATAAATAAACGTTACTCTTTACTTTCCTCTAGCCCTATTGTCCTAGGCAGAGTCGACATGGTTTTATGAAAGGGAAATTGGGTGTTTGGCAAATTTATTAGAGATTCTTAAAGGTGCAAGTCACCAGGGTCGATGTAATAAATTGAGGGTGACTTGATGTGGCTTGAATTCGCAAAGGCTTTACTGCCAACACTAAATAATTGTATATACAAAAGGTGAGACTGAATTGACAATGTGACTGAACAGGCTCCTCCTAGGCTCCAACGTGGGACCTCCTCAACCCAGGGTGCATGCCCTCACTCCTGATTGGTTTAGCTTCCCACCTTGACAATCCGTAGGGTCCGGCCTGATCACATGGCCCTCAGGCAACGCCCACTTAAAGGGCCATGCTACAACAGTAGATAAGTGGGAACAGGTAGATGTAGCACATTTAGATTTGCAGAAGGTTTTTTTGTTTAATAAGGTCCCACACAAGATGCTTTCACACGAGGTTAGGATTTACGGGTTGGGGGCGATACATGAACATGGATTAAGGATCGGAGAATGGACAGAAATGGAAGAGTTGGGAAAAGTGGGTGGGTCTTTTTCAGGATGGTAAGATATAACGAATAGGCTCTTGTAAGGATTAGTGCTGGGGTCACAGCTATTTACAGTCTATATCAATAACTAGAATGAGGGGACTGAGTGTAATGTACTCATATTTGATGATGTTATAAAGCTAAGTGGGAAAGTAAGCTGTGAGCTGGAAACTAAGATCATACATAGTGAAATAGACAGTTTAAGTGATAGGGTAAAAGATGACAAAATGAGTACTGTTGTGAAGTTGTGCAGAGTAATTGTAGATTGGTGTTTGGAAAATTGTAAAATGCTAGGGAGAAAGCATTGCATGGGCCCTTTAAAAGGTGGTGCTTTTTCTGTGCTTCGATAAAATATAATGCAAGTACACAGAGAGCCCAAACTGAAACATTTGTATCAAAAGGCCAAACAGCAGTTTTTACCAAGACTACAGGCTTTTTGAACTTTTTGAATTTAGCCAATCAATTTGAATCAGGCACAAAGAACCTATTAAATTTAAATCTGATGGTTTTGACAACCTAGGACCAATCCTATTGTGGGAAATATTGATATGTCATCATGGGTATAAAAGAAGGGGGGGCAGTGGGACAAAGAGAGAGAGCAACTGGCTCCTGCAAAGATAACAGCTCACAGCTCTGAGAGAGAGAATCGCTGGCTCTCATAGCTTCATCTATGTCTCAGAGAAAGTACCATTTAGATAGCAAAGGTACCAAAGAATAAAGATGTTCCAGTCAGAAGAATCAACAAGGAAGGCCCAGAATATTCCGGAAGACACAAAACCTGGTTGTAATTTGGAGAGTGACTAAATTCTATTTTTGTTAATGAGTGGGAATTGTATTTATTAGAACAGCTTACCATTGGAATCTTGTTTTATTCAGGAATAGTTAAAAGTTAGAAGGGATTTATTCGGTTTGTTAATAGTTTAGTTAATCTGCTCACTGTTAGATAAATAAATTGTTATGTGTTGATTTTAGAGAGAGTGTCAGGGATTTATTTTTTATTTAACCACTAGAAGTTGCTGAAGAGCAGGTCACACCACTTCTCACCCACTTTTTACAGATTATAAGGTGAGGTCCTCCTCTTTGGGGGTTTTGGTGTTGGTACTCGGAGGGGGGATCAACCTCTGCTTTATAACAGTACTATGTGGTGAGGTGTAAAGTACTTTGGTAGGAAGGATGCTAACCCAGAACACTTTTTTTGAAATGTGAGAGACTAATAAATACTGATTGATCGAGGAGGCTTGTGTATGTTTGTACGCAAGTCACATAAAGTTAACATGGAAGTAATTAGGAATGCAAATCATATATTAGATAAAAGCAAATTACTGCGGATGATGGAATCTGAAACCAAAAGAGAAAATGCTGGAAAATCTCAGCGGGCCTGGCAGCATCTGTAAGGAGAGGAAAGAGCTGACGTTTTGAGTCCAGATTACCCTTTGTCAAATCTATACGGCATAGAAAGTGGGAGATATTTATCCCCCACTCTTCCCCCCTTTCCTTACTTTTTCTTCCCCTTTGCTTTCCTTCCCCCCTTCTTCTCAATTTTACCTCTCTCCCACCCATCCCTCCCTCCCCCCACATCTTCATCTGTCACAGTTTACCCTCTGATTTCAGCTTCTCTGCCGTTTGGCCATTCACACCTTCTATTCTCTCTATGGACTGCCATTAGCAGCCTTTCCCCTTGTTTTTGTGGCTATGACTCATCTTTCATTCCCTCACCCTGCAGTATAAATATCTCCCACTTTCCACATGCAACTTTCCACTGTGACAAAGGGTCATCTGGACTCGAAATGTGAGTTCTTTCCTCTCCTTACAGATGCTGCCAGACCTGCTGAGATTTTCCAGCATTTTCTCTTCTGAAATCATATATTAGCCTTTCTGCAGTGGGTTTGGAGTATTGAAGCAAGGAAGGTTGGAATTTTCCGGGAATCTTGTGGTTTGACCTGCCATGGGAGATTCGGCAGCCCAGCCAACAATCCATTGGGGGCGATGCTCCCAGTCCGCTGCGCTGACATCAGCGAGGGCCATTTCACGGACTTCCCGCTGAGTGCCTGGGCCTCCGCACATCTCCGTGGCAAAAGTTTCTGACATAATCAGCTCTGCACCGGAAATCAGTGTGGAGCTGATTACAATGTGGAAATGAGTATTTCCATATCATGGGCAGACCTGAGACTGAAGTCTCCTGGCCCACTAGCATCTCCCCACCCAACATGAGTGTTACACTGCGGTGGGGTTCACAACTGCTCCGCACTAATGGGGAGCCGGCAGCCCGACCACACCGGAGTGAAGAGTAGGCATTGAGGCCCCCCAAGAGGCTGGGGGTAAGCTGGGCACCCCCTGGCAGTGGTAGCCTGGCTCGCTGGCACTGCCCAAGGGGCATACTGGCAATGGCCAAGGGGCACCTTGGCACTGTCCACCGGACATCAAGCAGTGCCTGGGGGTGGGGCATAGGGGGTGGGGGCAAATGGGGTTGGGGCCTATGGGGGGGTGATTGGTGGGGGGTGGAGGGTCCCATTGCCACTCTGCCAGAGGTTGCAGGCAGCAGGAGGGAAGAGGAGATTGGGGCTGACTATCTGTGTGGGGGGATCAGGGTTGCCGGGCGGGGTGGGGGTTCCAGGCTTGAGGGGGATCAGGAATGCCTGGGGGGAGGTTCAAGACTGCTGGGGTGGTGGGGGTCAGGACTGTCGGGGGGATTCAGGAGATCGGGGCTGGCCAGGTGGAGAGTCAGGGAGATTGGGGCGTGCTGGGAGGGGCTGACCTGGACAGGTCCAGGAGGTCAGCGATCAGTGGGTGGGGTGGGAGGATTAGAGAAGCAGCAATGGGGGTGGGGGGGGTTGCAGAGCTGGCCAGCGATCGGGAAGCCGGCAATGCAGGGCCACTGCGCATGCACCTATCTTGGTGCTGACAGATTGGTGCATGCGTAGTGGCACACTCAGCGTTATCCTGCCGGCCTCTCGGGCAGGAAGAGGCCAGTCCCATTAGGGCACTCTGCTACATTTTCTGGACGCGCTCACCCCGAAACTGGAAAATCCCGCCCAATGTCAACAGACCTTCCCATGCTTGCTACGATTCTCACGGCGGGCAGAACAGGGAAATTCACCCCAAAGTTTTGAAATAAATTTCATTAAGAACAATGTTCCATGTGATTTATTGTTATTAAAATAAATTTACATCCTGGCAGATAGGGACAACAGCAAACCTTTCTCGGGTTTCTGTTAATATGAACTATTGGATCACTTCCAATTTTCCCTCCCTCTCTGTGAGGCCGTATTTCACCTCTATGTAACATCTCCCCCTGCTGGCTTGGGCAACATTTATGGTCCATCGTGGAAGGATAGAATCACAGAAACCCTACAGTACAGAAGGAGGCCATTCAGTCCATTAAGTCTGTACCGACAACAATCCCACCCAGGCCCTATCCCCGCAGCACCACATTTTTTTACCGTGCTAATTCCCATGACAGTAAGTGTCAATTTAGCAGATGGAGACCATTCGGTCCATCGGGTCTGCACTGATTCTCCAAAAGTGTACATTACCCAGGCCCACCTCCCACCCTATCCCCGTAACCCCAGCATTTATCCTGCTAATCCCCTTAACCTACACATCTTGGGACACTAAGGGACAGTTTACCATGGCTAATCTCCCTAACCTACACATCTTAGGACACTAAAGGGCAATTTAGCATGACCAATCCACCTGACCTACACATCTTTAGACTGTGGGAGGAAACTGGAGCACCCAGAGGAAACCCACGCAAGCATGGGGAGAAGGTGCAAACTCCACACAGTCACCCAAGGTTGGAATTGAACCTGAGTCCCTGGTGCTGTAAGGCAGCAGTGCCAACCATTGTGCCGCCAAAATGAACCCATTTGTTTTGACTGCATTTGTGATAGTGTTTCAAATAATAACCAGAATAATTCACTCTCCTGGTTGAATGTTGATTACAGCCTGCTGAGCACCCAGAGGAAACACACGCAGACACGGAGAGAGCGTGCAAACTCCATACAGTCACCCGAGGTCGGAATTGAACTCAGGTCTCTGGCACTGTGAAGCAGCAATGCAAACCCCTGTGCCACCGTGCCATCCAATCAAAGTGGAGAATGTGGGCACTGATCCCACGACCTCTCACATACCAAGCGAGCACTCTCCCAAATGAGCTAATTCATCTTAGAACGTTCAATCCCACCCAGTCCAAGCACAGAGCTCTCCGACGTACTGTGTCACAGCTCTCATTCATGTTTCAGAAAGGCTCCTCCGCTCTGTGGCACCAGGGGGAAACCATGCACCACATGTTTCTGCGGCAACTTAGGTGATTTCCTGCAGAGCCTGAAAGTTTGTTTTGTGATAGCTATCTAACCACTGCACAGTCTAAAGATGTGGAGGCTATCAGTTTGGTCATACAAACATTGTGTAAATTCAGTGTTTAAGGTGGTTTTCCAGAATTTAACATCAAATATTGCGGTTTCAAAGCATGACAGAATGTATTAACATTTGCAGCTTTAGCTGGTTAATGGTTTGTTATTCTGAGGATTATTAGTTTCAATGAATCCGTTCAGAAAGCCTTAAGCAGCGTTGTGCTAAAACTGGAAGATTTTGAGCCAATGCATTCAAATCTTGGGTATCCAAATAGAGATAAGCTGTTAAGAGAATATCGCCATGTTTATAGCTCCCTCTTAAGGAACTCCAAATATACTCAAAATCAACTCTTCCTGATCATTCTTCCTTCCTCCTAATCCTCAGCCAACACTTTGGCTGGAATTCTCCAACCTTGCCCAGGGCTGAGATTATCCGGTCCCGCTGCTGTGTGAAGAGTTTTAGTTGGGCTTATTTATTAGCGTCACAAGTTGGCTTACATTAACACCGCAATGAAGGCACTGTGAAAATCCCCTAGTCGCCACGCTCCGGCGCCTGTTCGGGTGCACTGAGGGAGAAATTAGCACGGCCAATGCATCTAACCAGCACGTCTTTCGGACTGTGGGAGGAAACCGGAGCACATGGAGGAAACCCACGCAGACACTGGGAGAACATGCAGACTCTGCACAGACAGTGACCCAAGCCTGGAATCGAACCCGGGTCTCTGGCACTGCGAGGCAGCAGTGCTAACCACTGTGCCACTTTGAGTGCCAAAGTCACCATTCTCACTGGCAACGGTGGCAGACAAACGACATTGGAGAATTCAAGCAATTGTCTTTGTAAGATTTAGGGTTTTGAGGAATAAACCCTTCTAATTAATGAAATCATAAATAACATTATATTATCTTGTTAGCATATCTTAACCCAAACCCCAAGCTAAATCAATAGTTCAGACCACATCCCATCATAATATCAGAGTCTAAAGATTTCCTCTGGCACAGATCAATTAAAACAATGCATTTTTTTAAAAAAGGAACTGTTATCTTAAGTTCAAATTGCTATTACTTCTTCCTTCAAAACTGATTTAAAAAATAATCTAAAAGAAAAATACTGCGGAATTTTGAAGCTGAATCAAAAACAGAAAATGCTGGAAAATCATAGAATCTCTACATGCAGATGAGGTCATTCGGCCCATCAAGTCTGCGACAACTGCAATCCCACCCAGCCCCTATCCCCATAACCCTACCTATTAACCCTACTAACCTCCTGACACTAAGGGGCAACCTCAGCATGTCTGATAGCATCTGTGGAGAGAGAATAGGGCTAATGTTCGGAACTCTAGCCCCTCGCCCGAGCCGATTCCGGGGCGGGCGAGGGTCCGACAACAGAAATCTCCGATGACCTCGGGCGGGAATTTCTGGTCCCGCCCGAGCGAGGTCGTAAAATCCCGTCCAACGTTTCGAATCTGGATCCAGACTCGAAACGTCGGCTCTATTCTCTCTCCACAGATGCTGTCAGACCTGTTGAGATCATCCAGCATTTTCTGTTTTTGAAAAAAAATAGCTCATTGCCTTGCGGCCATTAAAACAATTTACAGCTGCTTCAGCTCAAGTCTGAAAGGAACTCTGTCAAAAATCAATTTTGTTTCTTCACAGCCAATTGCTTCCCTGTTCTCCAACTACCTTAATGGTTAATTGTCTGACATAAATTCAAACTGATCTTTTTAAAGTCGTTAAGGAATAAATTCCAGATACATTACAAGATTCTAAAAATGAGAAGATTTTCAGTATGATGCAGTATGTTGGTGTTGTGTAGAATCAAAGCAATGTCCCACTCAATCATTTCAAAGAAGTCTCCCTGTATGCTGAAAGATTTGATTTGATTTGATTTATTATTGTCACATGTATTAACAGTGAAAAGTACTGTTTCTTACGCGCTTTACAGACAAAGCACACTGTTCATAGAGAAGGAAATGAGGGAGTGCAGAATGCAGTGTTACAGTCATAGCTAGGGTGTGGAGAAAAGATCGACTTAGTGCAAGGTAGGTCCATTCAAAAGTCTGATGGCAGCAGGGAAGAAACTGTTCTTGAGTCGATTGGTACATGACCTCAGACTTTTGTTGACACCATCGACCAAGCCTGGTGTAGGAAAATGATTAGATCATCAGAGTTATAAAGAGGAACTCAACTGCCTGCCTTGAGTTCAGTTCAGTTCAGTTGAGCTGAGCTGAGCTGAAGAGCTGCCACCTCTAAACACCTAAAGAGGGCAAGAGTGACTCCTGCAAACTTAAAATATCGCTTAAGAGAACTCCCCATATTTCTAACAAAGGATACCAAAATCAGGAAGAGTGTACAGATAGCAGAATCAACAGAAGAACACCAAAGATTTTCCAAAGCCAAGACACCCAGTTGTGTATTTTTTTGAGAGTGACTAAATTTCTGTTGTCAGTTTTGTTTTGGGCAATGAATGGATTTCGTACTTATTTGAACAGCATTCCAGAAGTATCTTACTTTAATCCATATGTTACTTGTTTAGTTAAAGTTCCCAGTTGGTTAAATAAATAACTTGTTAATTTTCACCTAAAGCTAGTGTCAGGTATTTCTGTTAATAAACCTCTAAACATTAATGAAGGACAGTTGATACCTTCCCAAACAACTTTAGCAGATCACGAAGTTAGATAGTCCTCTTTGGGGAGTTTGGCTTGGCTTCTCAAAAAGGGATCAACCTCACTTTGTAACAATAAGAACATCAGAAGTAGGAACATTGGTAGGTTGTTCAGCCCCTTGAGCCTGCTCCACCATTCAATAGGCTCATGGCTGATCCGACATTCCTCCCGTCCACTTTCCTGTCCCTTTCCCGCAACCCTTGATTCCCTTACTGACCGAAATTCTACCTATCTCTTAACAATACACATGGGCAGGACTACTCACGCCAATGGGATTCTCCCGTCCCGCTGCAGTGATTGAGTGCCAAATTCTACGTCCTCTCTGAAAGGGGCGACGGGGCGTGAACTGATGGAGAATTCCGGCCAAGGACTCTGTCCCCACTGCTCTCTGTGGCAAGGAGTTCCAAAGACTCACAACCCTCTGAAAGAAGAAATTCCTCATCATCTCAATCTTAAATTGGCACCCCCTAGTATTCTGAGACTATGCCCTCTTGTCCTACACTCTCCCAGGAGAGGAAACATCCTCTCAGCATTTACCCTGTAAAGTCCCTTAAGAATCCTCTACGTTTCAACAAGGTCACTTCTCATTCTTCTAAATTCCAATGATTAGAGTCCCAACCTGTTTAACCTTTCCTCATAATCATAATCAGAAAGGGGTTTGTCCTGTGGAAGTTTCAATCAAAGTGGTTTATACCATGTGTTGGGTCCATTCATTCACTTTTCTTTTATTGAACAGAACTTAAACTATTATCATTACAGAAGCAGAAAAGAAAAAGAAAAGCAACCTTGGGGACTGGCTTTTACTGCCAGCCCCTCTACTGAACACAATGAACTGAGCTTGAAACAAACTGAAAACATACACTAAAACCCAACTATATTTTGACCATTACCTCGTCATTGGAAACATTTTCCTCAGGCTGTCTCCATCTTCAAAAACCAATCCTTGCAGCTGCTGTTATGCTGTTGTTTGCCTGAATTGTGAACCCTTCAGGAATGCAGTCAATTTCTAGCTAACCTTTAGCCTTCTGATTCTACATGTAGTCAAGTCAGCCGTTAATTTTTCTAAGCTTAGCAGAGTTAGTTGCATAGGCAGAAATATCTTAAAATGATATTTCTGAAGCAAACAGGGCTAAGCATACATATGATCTCTCACCATGCTTTTGTGGGTTCAGTAAATGAACAAATTCAAGGTTGCACCAAATCCTGTTTGCTGCATGTATTTTGTTTCTGTAATTCCGGGGTTCAACAACCACTGTAAGGAAGGAGGGAATGTGACCCCTTGCAAAGCTTCACCGATCAAATTACCTCATCAACAGGTTGCTGTCATAGTTCAGCAGTGTACTTGCACTTACTATGATATCGATGGGTCATGCCTGCATGATGATAGATTCTTCAATTGTCACCACTAAACATTTTGCCCATGAACAGCACAATGCTATGTCATTTATGTGTATCTAATCCAGAAGAGTTTCAGGTCACTTGGGACCCCCAGGATGTTGATGGTGGGAAATCTGGTGATGGTGAATGTCAGGGCTAGGTGTTTAAGATTCCTGTCAGCGATGGTCATTGCCTGTCACTTGTGTCGCACATGTGCTACTTGCCATTTATTAGTTCAATCATGGATCTTGTCCAAGTCTTTGATGCATGCTGACATGGACTGCTTCGCTTTTTTGAGAAATTGCAAATGGAATTCGTGACGTTGGCTACAGTTCACTCAGGAAGTCTGAGTTGCTGTGGCAACAGCAACTTTTACAGGCCTGTTGGAATCTGGAGCGATGAGTAGTGATGGCAAAGCCTCCAAAGTTCTTTCCATTGCATAGCTGACCAGGAATCTCCTGCTCTTACCATCTGCCATTGATGTGTGTTGGAAGAACTTGCAGGCAGATGCTCAATCTGTTTGGCCACATTACAAATGAACCTTCCTGAGCCATGAAATCCTGGGACTTAAACCAGAAGCTTCTGGTTCAGAAGTGTAACGACTTTAATCAGGCAATGGAGGTGGGCCTGTTAGAATATGAACTCTCTGATTAAGGGCCAAATTGATGGGCCAATCAGGGAGCCTCTTGCTTTGTACTAAACATGGCATGTCAGTTCCTCTGGGACTCCGAGTGTAGACTGCTGACTGAAAGCACTCTGTATGCTGTTGTCTGATGAAGGAGGAAAAATATACAGATGGGTACACATAAGATGGTTGCCTGGCACACAAACAGTTACCTGGGAAAGAGACATTAAACAGGCACTGACTTTCAGTACAGACAGCCACCTGAGATTAAAACATAAAGGACAGACAGCTATCCAAAGTTAAACATGCAGGAATCAAATCCTACAGGAAGCCAGCCAGGGCTTAACGATAAGGACAATAGGGGAAGATAACGAGATTAACTACAGGTGGGATCGGGAATACATAACTGCAGGAAAACCAATTACTGTAAATTACGATATGAATAGGCCGAAACTAAAAACCATTGAAAGCCACTGACGTAGGAAATGTATCCATTCCTAAGACAATGCAATGTTATCATTTTCATGTCTGTATCTGTCTGTATTTGTCTATAACGATGTGTTAACGATCGACCACCTACTTGATTACAACGATGTGATAATGGCTAGATGCCGGTCCATCTATTGTGTAAAGGGTATAAAGATGGACTGCTCCTATTGTCTCATTGAGAGAAGGTTTTGCTGCTTGTTAGTGCCTTTTCTCCACGAAGCTTCGTTAAATTAAAACTGTATTCTTGAAACCTTCAAACCTGACCTAGTGATATTTTTCCCACAACAATTGGCGTAGTCGGCTAGGGTCCTATTACTGGTGAGATCGATTGGCCACGATCGGAGCCGGGGTAGAGATCACTGAATCTGTGAGAGTCAGGCAAGGTCAAGAATACAGTTTGCAAGTGGTTAAATTTAAGGGGTTAAACTTAAGGGGTATTTGTAGTAATAAGTATTGTTGTATATGATATCGTGATATCATACTGCTGATAGTGATAAGTAACTGTTGCTTGTGCTGACCGACAAGAGGACAAGGTCGTGCCTGTCTCAAAACCCTGCCTTAGACCGGTTGTTAAGAGGAGGGACCTCCCACGCGAAGGTCAGGAGATTGAAGTGGGTAAAGAGACACCAAGGGCACTTAGGATTGTGAAGCACAAGTGGCAGAGGTCGGTTAACATCAAACTCTGTCGTGGCGAACAAACGTAGAGTTGCCATCTGATTGCTTGAAAGTTTGAAAAGTTGGGAACTGTACTGCCAATGTTGTGAAAAGTGGGGCGGAAAAGGAGCTTGATCAACTCTGACCTAAACCGGACTCCGGTGGAGAAGCACCTTGCTGAGGTGATAATAGTGGAAGCCGTGATTATAACTTGAAACCCTGAAACACGGTGCTAGAGTAGTAATAGTGGCCGGGGGTAGTGAAGCCCCTACGGTAGAGAGCACACTATACTAGGGAGTAATCGTGGCCGGGGTTAGTGAAGTCTGCGAAATGGCAGATAATGAAGTTAAAAGGGGAGCTGCAGGATCCCTCATTGAAATTTACATGACAGACAGGAAAGAGTGAATAAAGAGAATGCAAAAGGATGGCTGGGATACTTCTTACACCTTAGAGCAGCAGAGAAAGTGGATAGATAAAGAAAAGAGAAACAAGACAAAGAAGACAGGAGTAATGTTAACACATCAGTTAGCTGGTCTAATTGAGCAAGTAGTCGCCTCTACTAAGAAGTGGAGAGAAGATAAAGAAAGGATTAGAGAATTAGAATCCCGAGTGAGGGAACTGGAAAAGCAAAACCAGATTTTAGAAGAAAAGCAATGGAGAGGGGAAACTGTTCCTCTACCTCCTTATGAGTCCACACAGCAAGAACCAACCACTTAGCACCAGTAACCCGAGATGGAACAAATGCACGACCAAAGGCAACTTATCAACCCTTCACCCCAGGTGAGAGACAACAGATAATGGCTTCCCTGGGTAAATTACAACCTAGAAGCGCAAACACTAAATTCTGGGAAGAATTAGACACAATCTGGGTAGGACACCAATTACACCTGAGAGACATACACCAGCTGGTCAGGGTAGCCTGTCCAGCGGATAAGTGGAGGCAGGTAGCAGGTGGACCCGCCACTCCTCCAGCACAGGATTATAATGGGGGACGGTGGACACATGCAGTCGCCCTAACATCGGAGATAGATGCCCAACAGGCACCCTTCACCCAGTTTAAAACAGAGATTCAGAGGGTATTAGGGAATGCTCCCACTAACTGGAGCAGAATTACCACAACAAAACAGTTAAAAGGGGATGGAGCTTCTGAGTACGGAGAATGGTTGTTCCAGGTATATCAAGAGTGCTCAGGACAAGGGAACCCAGGTCGAGGGGATCGAGCGTTCATCCAGGCTTTTAAGGATGGACCCCCCAGGGCTCACCAGGTCATCCTAAAAATGGGAGTGATTATGTCCCAAGATTATGATGAATTGGTAGAGTGGGCTAACGGAGTACCGGGAGAAGATAAATCCCAGGCAAGAACAAGGCTAGAAAGAGTAGCAGCCTACAGTAATGGGAATGGAACAAAGTCTAAACTGGCTTGCCACAATTGTGGACGGCAAGGACAGTTTGCGAGGGATTGCGGGACTCCACGGAAAGGGAACAGATTTGGGAACAGTGGGAAACATTGCAGCCACTGCAATAAATATGGACACACGGAAGCAGTGTGTTGGAATAAGCATGGGAAACCCCCGACCCGATCCACGACCACAGCAGAACCGGAGGAACCACAGGACCTCCGGGGTCAGCAAGATTGACAGTCTGCAGCCCCCATCCACAAGGGTAAGAAGGAGGGAAGGATTTACGTGTCAGCACTAGTAGGGGGCAGGCAATGTGAGATGCTGGTGGACACAGGAGTATCCATATCTGTCACCGGCCTACCCTTACCCACTACAAATAAAATGATTTACCTGACCGGGATAGGAGGGAACAAAACACCCGCCTACCTGAGCGAGACCATGTTAGTAGAGATAAATAATCTGTATATACCAATGAGGTTTTATGTGTGCAAAAATAACGAGGGTACAATAATGGGAAATGATCTGATGAAAGAATATGAGATTCTGATAGACTGTGGAAAGGGAGAATTAATCTGGCCAAGACAGGACGGTCGGAAAACGAGAATAGGGAAACTTACAAGTCACCTCAAAACTATTAGGGTGGCCACAGTCATTACCAGAAATTGGGAATTAGAAACAGGAGGGTTCGGAGCCATCTGTGCCTCCGTCCCTGGAGTATGGGCCAAAACGAAGTTAGATACCGGTTTGACTAAAACGGACCCAATAAAGGTACCGGGACCGGATCATAAGCCACACCGACAATACCCAACCAAACCAGAGGCAGAGAAAGCTGTAGTGGAGATAGTTAAAGGGTTAGTGGAAAGGGAGATTCTGAGAGAAACCACAAGCACCACTAACTCCCCAACATGGCCAGTGAGTAAGCCTGACGGAAACTATAGGCTCACGATAGATTACACCGGGCTCAATAAAGTCACGTCCAAATTGCATCCCATTGTACCAAACCCTTCGACAATCCTGAATGGACTGTCACAGGAGCATAAAATATTCACAGTATTGGACATAGCCAACGGGTTCTGGTCCTTACCATTGGATCCTGAATCCCAAGACAAATTCGCCTTTACAGTGGGAGACAAGCAGTACACTTGGATTTGTTTACCACAGGAATTCCACAACAGCCCC
Source organism: Mustelus asterias (assembly GCF_964213995.1). Taxonomy (NCBI): domain Eukaryota; kingdom Metazoa; phylum Chordata; class Chondrichthyes; order Carcharhiniformes; family Triakidae; genus Mustelus; species Mustelus asterias. The sequence goes on from NC_135806.1 coordinate 12,509,887, forward strand.
GCTATATTCCATCGAGCAATGAGTGACATCCTGAACAGGGTAGAACTGCCAGAGGGTAGTACAATCCTACAATATGTAGACGATAACCTGATAGCTTCAGAGTCCAAGTCAGGACATCAAGAAGCCTTATATTTAGTACTGAATGAATTAAAAGCTGCAGGGTTAAAGGTGAGCCCCAAAAATGCACAAATCGGGAAAACACAGGTCCTAAACCTAGGACACCTTATATCCCAAGGACTTAAAGAAATGCCAACGGACCAAAAGAAGGCAATACAACAAATGCCACGACCCGTCACCGTAAGAGGGGTCAGAAAGGTGCTAGGACTATTCAACTATAGCCAGAGTTTCATCCCAGGTGAAGGAGGAAAAATATACAGATGGGTACACATAAGATGGTGGCCTGGCACACAAACAGTCACCTGGGAAAGAGACATTAAACGGGCACTGACTTTCAGTACAGACAGCCACCTGAGATTAAAACATAAAGGACAGACAGCTATCCAAAGTTAAACATGCAGGAATCAAATCCTACAGGAAGTCAGCCAGGGCTTAAAGATAAGGACAATAGGGGAAGATAACAAAATTAACTACAGGTGGGATCGGGAATACATAACTGCAGGAAAACCAATTACTGTAAATTACTATATGAATAGGCCGAAACTAAAAACCATTGATAGCCACTGATGTAGGAAATGTATCCATTCCTAAGACAATGCAATGTTATCATGTTCATGTCTGTATCTGTCTGTATTTGTCTATAACGATGTGTTAACGATCGATCACCTACTTGATTACAACGATGTGATAATGGCTAGATGCCGGTCCATCTATTGTGTAAAGGATATAAAGATGGACTGCTCCTATTGTCTCATTGAGAGAAGGTTTTGCTGCTTGTTAGTGCCTTTTCTCCACGAAGCTTCGTTAAAATAAAACTGTATTCTATAACCTTCAAGCCTGACTGACCTAGTGGTACTTTTCCCACAACACTGACTTGTCAATAAAGAGATTTTGGTGAAGGGACTTCTGCCCCCGAGGACTTATTACAAGAGGCACAGATGCTATTCACTGTGCCAAAAAAACTTTCAAACGGAGCTGAAGACTAAGTAAAGATCAGCTTCTGATGCAAAGAAGGTCATTGATAAAGCAGTTCAGGCATTGCACTATAAGACACCCCTACAGCAATGTCCTTTGCACTGTGATAATTAGCCTTCAAGAATCACCAACCATCTTCTTTTGTACCAATCATGAGTCCAGCCACCATTGCGTTTTGCTCCTGATTGTCATAAAGTTCAGGTTATTCTTTTTAGAATGCTTCGGTTCCACACTCAGTCAAAGGCTGCATCAATGTCAAGGGCACTCACTCTCACCTCACCTTTGGATTGTAGTTCTTTTGTACCTGTTTTGAATAAGGCTGTGACGAGTTCTGAAGCCATGTAGGCCTGGTGGGCACAAACTGAGCATCAGTGAGCAGGTGATTAGTGTTTAGGTGCTGCTGGATAGCACAAATGAGGGAAGCAATAAACTTGGCAATTACAGGCAATCCAGCCTTTTGTTGAATTTGGGAAAACGTTTAGAGACATTAGTCTGGAACAAAGTTAATTAGCATTTGGAAAGGTATGGGTCAATGAATGAATGTCAATGCAGAGTTGTTAAAGGCAAATCACGATTGATAAATTTGATTTAATTCTTTGTTGAAGTGATGGAGAGGATCGATAAGCAGAGTTGATGTTGCATTTATGGGACTTTCAAAAATGTTCACACCAGAACTATGTACAATATGCATGCAGACCAGAACTATGTCCATAGTCAGAGCACAACAATGCACAGTGCACAGCAGGGGAGGCAGTGGCATTGTGGTATTATCGCTGGGCTAGTAATCCAGAGACCCAGGGCTCTGGGGACCCAGGTTCAAATTCCACCATGGCAGATGTTGAAATTTGAATTCAATAGTTAAAAACCACTGCTGATTGTTGTAAAAACCCATCTGGTTCACGAATGTACTTCAGGGAAGGAAATCTGCCATTCTTACCCTGGCCTACCTGTGCCTCTAGATCCACAGCAATGTGGTTGAACCTTAACTCCCCTCTGAAGTAGCCCTAGTTAACCACTCAGTTCAAGGGCAATTAGGAATAGATGATAAATGCTGGCCCAGCCTGCGCGCCCACATCCCGTGAACGAATTAATATAAAAAACAGTATTGAGTACATAGACCAGCACGGTAGTCAGACCATAACTATGCACAGAAGAACCTCAAAGACCACAGGGAACATGCTTCTTTCCAGTTTTTGCTGTTTTTACTCCAGTGGGCAAATATGAAGAAGCTCCAATTCCTAATGCAGAAGCTGCTGAGAATCTATTTCCACTCAGATCGTTTCATTCATTATCCACATTAGAACTCTTTTCTGCATGAGATCAGACACCAGGTGGCACAGTGGTTATCACTGCTGCCTCACAGCGCCAGGGACACGGGTTCGATCCCCGGCTTGGGTTCATGCCTGTGTGAAGTCCACGTTCTCCCCGTGTCTGCGTGGGTTTCCCCCGGGTGCTCCGGTTTCCTCCCAGAGTCCAAAAGATGTGCTGGTTAGGTGCATTGGCCATGCTAAATTCTCCCTCAGTGTGCCCGAACAGATGCCAAAGTGTGGTGACTGGGGGATTTTCACAGTAACTTCATTTGTAATGTTAATGTAAGCCTATTTGTGACAATAATAAATAAACTTAAACTCCTTTTCTTTGTGCTTTTTGTGGGCTTCTTGCGTACTTTTTATTGATTTACAATTCAAACAAATCTTAAATCAACCTCCCTGCAATGATGTGAGACAGTCATGATCAAAGAGTAAATATTGATAATTTTGATACATTTGTTTTTGCTTTGCTGCCATGTTTTAGAAGAAATTCTGATTCCTTTTAGTACCATTTTCTGTTCTTTCAGTTTTGTTAAGGAAACACCATGCAATTCTATCTCTAATTAGCATTTGAAAGTATAATTAGATCAATATTTCGCAACATTAAGATGAATACCAACTTCCGTATTGCAATAGCAGTGCTTCTTTTTCTCAAAACCCACAGCAGTGTCAACATATTTGCTGATTTCAGGTAAGTGAGGACAACGCAAGGCTTAGAATCCTGAAAGATGAGCCAGTTACTTGACGCTAACTCTGACAGCCATTAATGTCCTCAGGATGAAGACTGCGGCAATCCAGCTGAATTTAGGCTTAAACAAGTTTTATATACATATTATCATCTTGGCTATTGGCACAAAAGGAAAATAGAAGACTCTTGAGCGGGTCAGGCAGCATCTGTGGAGAGAAAGACGGAGTTAAGGGATGGAATTCTCCTCTGTCCCCACTGGTGGGGTCAATGATGGATGAGGTGGAGGTGGGAGGGGGGGGGGAATATCACGGGAGGCCCCAAAATCGATTTCACACCGTCTTGAAATTGCAATGGGACCTTACAATTCTGCCCATCATGGTGGATTGAGACTCCCGCTGGGGAGTAGCTTGAAACCATATTAGAAACATAGACAACTACAGCACAAAACAGGCCCTTCGGCCCCACAAGCTGTGCCGAACATATCCCTACCTTTTAGGCCTACCTATAACCCTCCATCCTATTAAGTCCCATGTACTCATCCAGGAGTCTCTTAAAAGACCCTATTGAGTTTGCCTCCACCACCACTGACGGCAGCTGATTCCACTCGCCCACCACCCTCTCTGTGAAAAACTTCCCCCTAACATTTCCCCTGTACCTACACCCCAGCACCTTAAACCTGTGTCCTCTCGTAGCAGCCATTTCCACCCTGGGAAAAAGCTTCTGAGAGTCCACCCAATCTATGCCTCTCAACATCTTATATACCTCTATTAGGTCTCCTCTCATCCTACGTCTCTCCAAGGAGAAAAGACCGAGCTCCCTCAGCCTATCCTCATAAGGCATGCCACTCAATCCAGGCAACATCCTTGTAAATCGCCTCTGCACCCCACTAATATTGTATTCCACTAATGGAGTATAGGTGAAGGCCCAATCAGAATTTTGTCCCCTTGCCCGATTCTCTGTGATGCCAGCAAAACGTTTGTCAGTCGAGAACACGTCTAGACCAAGGTGGGGCGAAAAAGTTGCAACTTCCCTGAAGAAGGTCTGGGTCAGCCTTTGAAGTTCCATATCGGGTGGCATTGTGGCACAGTGGTGAGCACTGCTGCTTCACAATGCCTGGGATAGCTATTACAGAGGCAAAAATACAGGATGACACAGACTGGGACCTGAATATTTTGATTTGATTTGATTTATTATTGGCACACGTATTAGTATACAGTGAAAAGTATTGTTTCTTGCACGCTATACAGTAAATACATACTGTAATACTACATTCGATACCCTCTCCTTTCCTTCATAGAGAATGAAAGGAGGGTATCGAATATAGTGTTACAGTCATAGCTAGGGTGTAGAGAAAGATCAACTTAATGTAAAGAGATCCATTCAAAAGTCTGATGGCAGCAGGGAAGAAGCTGTTCTTGAGTCGGTTGGTACATGGCTTCAGACTTTTGTATCTTTTTCCCGACTGAAGAAGATGGAAAAGCGCATGTCCGGGGTGCGTGGGGTCCTTGGTTATGCTGGCTGCTTTTCTGAGGCAGCGGGAAGTGTAGACAGAATCAATGGTTGGGATACTGGTTTGCACAATGGACTGGCTATGTTCACAACACTTTGTAGTTCCTTGCAGTCTTGGTCAGGGCAGGAGCCATATCAAGCTGTGATACATCCAGAAAGGATGCTTTCTATGCTGCATCTGTAAAAGTTGTTGAGAGTCATAGCGGACTTGCCAAATTTCCTTGGCATCCTGAGAAAGTAGAGGTGTTGGTGGGCTTTCTTAACTAAAACGTTGGAAGGGTTTGTGACATTTAGGAAAGAGAGGAAGTTAAGAACAGTTTGAGGGAGAGAAGAGGGTTCCCAAGTCTGGTATTTTAAACTTAAATAAGGTCAATTATGAGGACATGAAAATGGAGTTATTTACCTGAATAGGAAAGTATGCAACGCATAAATTTCCAGGTTTAAATTGCTGATACACATTTGTTACAATCACAGCAGATATTATTGCTCAGCAAGTCAGAGGTCTGTCTCACTGATCATAAATGTTTTTTATTATGAAAATGAGGAGGAAGAGCTACTGATCTCAAAAGCATAGAACTCCTTCAGACTTTTAAAGATTAGAAGATTTATTAAAAGGGAAAAAAAACACTTAAGCAACAAAATTGAATGTGCACAGTTAAATCGGGCTTACAGAATAACCGCCAAACGAACATATTTGGTCAAAAGTGCACAAGTAAATCACCTTCTTGGCAACAACCCACTTATAGATTTTCAACTGTAAAAATCTAGTAACATTATTCCAAGTCAAGGAATTGTTGTCACTTTAGTGAAGGAATATCGCGTGATTTCTCCAACACTTCCATTCTGATGTGGAATTCCGAAGGAGGTTCAGAAACAAACTGTTTTCACAAACAAAGATTCTTCTGGCTTTACACTGGGTGCCTGCCTCCAATTTGAAACTTTCACAGCTGCTCACACACAAAGGTTTTCAGAGTTTACCCCCACAGCCACCACACTCAGTTAAACATCCCCCCTTTCATAGTGTCTTCCCCTTTCATCTCAAATTCCATTTCCCTCAAACACCTCTTTGAATTCAACTTCTCCAAATATAAGCATCTTTCATGTTATCTACTTTGCCTCTCTACTTTGGGATCAATTAAATTTAATAACACACACACGCGCGCGCGCATGCATCCAGCATGCATGCACGCACAGACTCCCCCAGCTTCTTGCCCTCCCTTCCTTTTTGTAAGGCATTGATTCCATTTTGGCGCTGGAACTCTACCGCCTTGCCCGTCACGGAATCGGAGCGGGCGAGGGGCGGATAATGGAAATGTCCATTGACCTCGGGCGGGAATTTCCGGTCTCACTCAACTGAGGCCGTGAAATCCTGCCCTAGGTGTCAGATACAATTCATTTCACTCTTTCATGGAATATGAGCATCGCTGACAAGGCCAACATTTGTTGCCCATCATTAATTGTCCTTGACCTGAGTGGCCTGCTAGATCATTTTAGAGGGCAGTCAACCACATGGCTGAGAGCTGGGGGTCATATATATGCCAGGTAAGGATAAATCACCTCAGGGTGGCAAGATGGCACAGTGGTCAGCACTGTTGCCTCACAGCGCCAGGGACCCCGTTTCGATTCCTGGCTTGGGTTGCTGTCTGTGTGGAGTTTGCACATTCTCCTCATGTCTGCGTGGGTTTCCTCTGAGTGCTCCGGCTTCCTCCCACAGTCCAAAGATATGCCGCTTAGGTTGATTGGCTAAATTGACCCTAGTGTCAGGGGGATTAGCAGGGTAAATGCATGGGGTTATGGGGATAGGGCTGGGGTGGGATTGTTGTTGATGCAGGTTCAATGGGCCAAATGGCCTCCTTCTGAACTGTAGGGTTTCTATGATATGTATGATTCTCGGGTCAGATACGAACCAAGGCTGAGACCAGCCTGGCTCAGCCTCGGACAGTTGCCAGGGAGACTGATGGAGCCAGAGGCTGGAGAATGGAGTTTATGGCTGGAACCAAAGGCAACAGTTTTAGTTTTCCCGATATCTGTTTGGGAGAAAATTCTGCTCATTCAGTATTGGATGTCGGATAAGCAGTCTGACAATTTGGCGACCATTCACAGGGTTGAAAGAAGTGGGAGTGAGAGAGTTGGCTTCATTCAGCAAGCATGTGGAAAGCTGTTGTTGCTGAAGGACAGCATATAAATGGGAAATAGCATTGATTATTTTTTGCTAATCTATAATCTTGATGAGGATAAATCATAGAATCCTATTGTGCAGAAGGAAGCCATTCAGTCCATCGAGTCTGCACCGACCACAGTCTCACCCAGGCCTATCCCCATAACCCCATCTATTTACCCTAGCTAGTCCCCCTGACACTAAGGGGCAATTTAGCATGGCCAATCAACCTTACCCGCACATCTTTGGACTGTGGGAGAAAACCGGGGCACCTGGAGGAAACCCACGCAGACACGGGGAGAATGTGCAAGCTCCACACAGACAGTGATCCAAGCCAGGAATCGAACCTGGGTCCCTGGTGCTGTGAGGCAGCAATGCTACCCACTGTGCCACCGTAATTCAGCCGTGCTCCGAACATTTATTAAACGTGTTACACAAAGGCAGCTCCCATGAGCAGGTCCACCGATTTTACAAGCCAAGACTTAACCAACCTGTGTAGAATAGAAGGCAGTGCACCCCAGCATGATATGCACTGTCCAGGACTTTCCAATGGATCTGAACTTTCCAATGGATCGAAAAACTGGTCACATAGTCCAAGTTAACTTACAAACATTTTAGGGTGTAAAATGAAATATACACAGAACAAGTCAAATCAATAGATCAATCACCTGCACATTTAAGCATTTTTCAGAACCCAATACAACAAATCATTGCAATATTTGAAGTGAGTTATAGAAGATATTTATATAGGCATAACTTTTCATACGGAAGGAATTCATGGGCCAGGCAATTCAATGGATTGGAGTTCCACTAAAGAGTGGGCAACCCTTGCACATTTTTCAGGCTATGAGGTTGATTCTCGGAAGTAGGATGTTACCCCAGGCATGTTTAAGACACACCAGAGTATCCAATGCATGCACGCACCTGACCCTGCCCATGTTCTGGGCTGGTCAATTAATGTTAAAAAAAAATCCCATGGGAAGAGTTAATGGAAAGTTTCCACACCTGCATCTCCCTCCTCCCTGCCACCAACACGCCCCTCCCCCCCGCCCCCTCCCTTACACACACACATCTGTCCAACCCCAAAACCAGAGTTCCCTTGGAATGTCCAGAATGAATGATCAACCTTCAGGACATTACTGCGAGAATTTCTCTTTTAGGTGACGTCTAAATTAAATGTGCATTTTTGTTTACTGAGTATAAAAAATTTTGAGATGGGGAAAAACTTATTTATTTGGCTGAGGTGATTCGAGTTAGGGAAGATGGTTGTGTTGGGGGAACTGTCCAAAAATATGGCCGACCAGTGATGACAACCTCCCTCTCCAGGTAATAGAGGCAGTGGCGTAGTGGTGTTGTCACTGGACTTGTAATCTGGAGACCCAGGGCAAGATTCGGGTTCGAATCCCACAATGGCAGATGGTGAAATTTGAATTGAATAAAATCTGGAATTAAAAACCTAATGATGATTGTCAGAGAAACCCATCTGGTTCAGTAATGTCCTTTAGGGGAGGAAATCTGCCGCCCTTACTTGGTCTGGTCTACATGTGACTCCAGACCCACAATGTGGTTGACTCTCAAATGCCCTCTGAAATAAAGGGCAGCCCAGGATGGGTAATAAATACTGCTGCAGCCAGCGATGCCCACATCCCATAAAGGAATTAAAATAAAGATGAAAACATCTGGCCTGTGGTGTGTAATCCACTGCCGCGAGTTTAAGATAACTGCTATTTAAGTTGCTGTAAAATGACTGACATTTCATTGTATATAATTAAAAAACAGTCAAAACAAAAAACAATTTCATGAAGTGGCTTGCGTTGATGCTTCGAATAATTGTATGATACAGCTCAAGCTGATGACATGGTAGGAAACCTAAGAAGTGAAAAAGGCAATTTTGCTCCACACGTCTGTCACTCATATTGGAACCAATCTTAACCCTAACTTCCTACCGGGTGCCTCAAAGCTCTCCTTAGCCAGGAATACATGTAGTTGGCTCATTGGAACGCATAGGGAATCATAGAATCCCTACAGTACAGAAGGAGGCCATTTGGCCCATCAAGTCTGCACCAACTCTCCAACAGAGCCTCCCACCCAAGCTGCATCCCCGAAACACCATGCATTTATCCCACTAATCCCTCAAACCAGCTCATCTTTGGACTGTGGGAGGAAACCGGAGCACCCTGAGGAAACCTATGCAGACAAGGGGAGAATGTGCAAACTCGACACAGTCACCCAAGCTGGGAATCGAACCCAGGTCCCTGGCACTATGAGGCAGCAGTGCTAACCACTGTGCCACCACGCCACCCTAAACAAAAATAAAGTAACAACATTTTTTGTTTTAGATGGCTATGGAAAAATAAAGTTATCAAAATGAAGTATCAAATTGAAAAATAATTTTATTCTGTTTTGTTGATACAATTCAATATCTATGACATCCAGTTGATAAAATGTCTCTAGATTTTGACCACTTAATTCAATGGTCCTGTCCAGTCAATGTTGGTTTAAAGTTTATTTGTTAGTGTCACAAGTAGGCTTACATTAATAGTGTAATGAAGTTAGTGTGAAAATCCCCTAGTCGCCTCCTTGGGTACACTGAGGGAGAATTTAGCATGGCCAATGTACCTAAGTGGCACATCTTTCGGACAGTAGGAGGAAACTGGAGCACCCGGAGGAAACCCACACAGACACAGGGAGAACGTGCGGACTCCACACAGACGGTCACCCGAGGTTGGGAATCGAACCCGGGTGACTGTGTGGAAATCAGATCAAATCGGCCACATTCATTGGAATGATTCAATGTCACGCACTGTCCGCCTGTCCTCTTCAGTGATTAGGTTAATGGCGACCACCCTGGCGCTGTGAGGCAGCAGTGCTAACCACTGTGCCACCGGCAAAATGGAGAATTTAGCACGGCCAATGCACCTAACCAGTACCCCTTTTGGACTGTGGGAGGAAACTGGAGCAGCCAGCGGAGTGCTAACCACTGCGCCACTGGTGAAATAGTTCAGGGAATCCATTTTTATAATCACTCCCCCCCCCCCCCCCCATATAAATAGACTTTACACACAATACTTGCAAAAGTACGCTCTAACTTAATGGAGCTGTGGCAATCACATAAAGTTCATCTCTGATCAATTTGGTTCAGTACACAGTACCTGGCACTCACTTGAGAGTAGAGATTGCAACTAATATTTACATCACATGAAACACAAAAGGGCAATACTGCAGATGTTGGAGATTTAAAAGAAATGCAGAAAATGCTGGGGTGAGGGGGGAGAAAAATCATACTACAAATTTCCAGCAGGCCAAGCACAGACTGAATATCCAGTCAGTACTGGTTAGAGTGTGACACTAGGGGAGTCAGTGGTGGTTTGACTGTGACACACATTTTCTCTCTCTCTCTTCTGGGTTTGTGTGAAGGGTGCGGCTGTATGTAGTTCCAGTCCTTCTTCACTGAATGCTACCCTGCAGTAATTTATTTACTAGGTTTTTTTTGGAGGACTGATGTTTGCCAGTGATGGGTTGCTGTGGCTGTGAAGAGGTGAGTGAGACTTTAGAGTGCAATAATGTAGCTGAAATGTTGTCCAGGGTTCAATACTTTGTGACTGAGCTTTAATAACTTTGTTACCAATTTTCCCCTCCCTCTCCCTTTCTGTGAGATTGGCTTCTCTAATCCCTTTCAAAATATCAGTAATGAACTACATCACTGTTATCCCACCCGCTTAAAAAATCTCAGGACCTGCATAAAAGCTGTTTTTAAAAATTGTTTTCCTTCAAACTTGCAGCGGTTGGGTGTTTTGTTTTGCACTTGGATTTAATTGTAGAGAAAAATTTAATGGTCTACCATGACACTATAATTAGTCAGGTCCCTTCAGTGGCGATTTGACAATGAATGAATGTTTGTGAAAGTGAAAGTGCTTTCTGTGGACAAGTTCTGATCGAAACCCAGCAAAATTGTAACCTGATGAAAACTGGAGGGAAAGCCGTCAATTAATTTTGAGGCAGTGCATTAGGAAAATCCTCCACATACTTCCTGATTTGAGGGGGAGGAAAAATGGTTAGATTCCCAGCCCTTCAGAAATGCAAAATGTTTTCGAACAACAAGTACGTATACACACACACACACACACACAATTGCTAGCAGCAAGTGAGGAGATGATTTGGTTTAGAAACATTGTGAATTCATTGAAACAAAGGGCTATTTCATTTGTGTTTTTGCAAGCTGTGGTTGAATGATGGTCGTTGTGCTGGGAGAGGCGTTATTAGGCGGAACGAGAGAGAGAGGGAGGATAATTTTCTGTCAACTGTATTTCTATGGCTGGAGTTTGAAGCAACTTCCCACTGATATCGATGGTTGCAGTCAATGGCTTTATAGGGCCCTGTGTCAGTGAGGAGTGAGTGAAGAGTGTTCACTATTTATAAAACAGTGCTTTCAGTTACTAATTTCAGGTGGATTTTTTTAATTTAAAATGCAACTTTTGTATTTGAAGGGAAAGTGCTGCAAATTTTTATGTTGCACCTGCAACATATAGAATTATTCAGTTTTGATATGCAGATGAAGGCAGTGTCTACATCAAGTAATGTTTACTGTTCTCAATCAGGTTTTGGGTGTAACATTAGTTTTTATTCATTAGTTAGATGTGGGCATTACAGGTCCTCAACAAAAGATGTCCCTAATTGCCCTTTAGAACATGGTGTGAAGCTGTCCTATTTAAATACATGACGTGGAGATGCCGGCATTGGACTGGGATGGGCACAGTCAGAAGTCTCTCAACACCAGGTTAAAGTCCAATGGGTTTATTTGGAATCCGAGCTTTCGGAGCGCTGTCCCTTCATCAGGTGACCCTCCTGATGAAGGAGCAGCATTTCGAAAGCTCGTGATTCCGAATAAACCTTTTGGACTTTCACCGTGCTTTGTGAGACTTCTTACTATTTGAATACACTGGCTCACTAGGAGAATTCATGAGCCATCTGGATTGTGGTGGGTCTCGAGTTACATGTAGACCAGGCCAGGTGAGGAAGCCATATTTGCTTCTTTAAAAGGATTAATAAACCAGGTGGGTCTTTATGTCAATCCAGCAGGTGGCTTTATATTTCAGATTTATTCCGCTAATTAAATTTGAACTCTCCAGCTGCCATGGTGGGATTTGAACTTGTGTCTTGAGATTATTAGTCCAGGCTTCCAGACTTATTGGCAGCCTTCAGTCTCAGGAGGTCTGCGCTGTGTTGGTCCGCACTGTGTTAATCATTGCTTGGTGTGACTCAGGAGCCCCACTCTGTCTTGATGGAGGGCAGCCCAATGAAAACAGAGGAAAGCAGAACCCCATACCACCTCAGTCAGCTGCTTGGCTTCTCCAAACAGTCAGCCATCAGCGGTCATGGCCCTTGGTAATTGTCTCGCAGTTGCTAGTGTCATTGTCCACCATTTTCTTATCACGCTTGCAGGTGTCCCGGTTATGAGTGCCCAGTGGTCAGTTCACCAGACAGAAGGTCTTTGGGTAGCTAGCTGTCATCCATCTGATGAATGTGGCCGAGGCAGCATAGACATCATTGGCTTAATAATCCATGTGTGCTGATGGACCTGATGCTCCAGGACATGATGGACCATGCCCCAGGACCTGATGCCCTTGTCCTGCCAAGGCATGCCGAGGATGTGTCTTGAGACAGCAAAGTTGGAAACTGTTCTCTGGATTACAAGTCAGGAAAGACGGCCACTATGCGATTGTACAATGCATTCTTGATGAGATACAGAAGAACAGTGATAAATAGGGAGCGAATGTCTGGTCTATCTAGCCCAAAAATTGATACCTTTTGTATACCACAATACCTGTCCTCTCCAGTCCATCTCGCACCATGTGCATTGGATGAGGAGGAAAAACCCACGAATTTAAAAACTCAGGTCGACTTAGGCCAGGAAATTCCTTTGTGACCACCTCACCTAATCAACCCCCGCCCCCGAGTTCAGAGGAGGTTCACTAGATTGATTCCAGAGATGAGGGGTTTGTCGTATGAAGAGAGATTGAACAGTTTAGGCCTATACTCTCTGGAATTTAGAAGAATGAGGGGAGATCAAATTGAGGTATACAAGATGATAAAAGGTATGGATAAAGTAGACGTGGAGCGGATACTTCCTCTTGTGGGGCATTCTAGGATGAGGGGTCATAGTCTTAGGATAAGGGGTAGCAAATTTAAAACAGAGTTGAGGAGAAACTACTTCTCCCAAAGGGTTGTGAATCTGTGGAATTCGCTACCCCAAAGTGCGGTGGGTGCTGGGCAGTGAGTAAATTTAAGGAGGAGTTAGATGTTTAATTGGGAATGGGTTGAAGGGTGATGGGGAGAAGGCAGGAAAATGGGGATGAGGAGCATATCAGCCATGATCAAATAATGGAGCAGACTCGATGGGCCAGATGGCCTAATTCTGCTTCTATATCTTATGAACTTATTGCAGAGCTTCGTCAGTCTTTGGGTGAGAAAGGTCCTTCTAATTCCCAGCCTGGGTGATCAGCTGAAACATCTGCGTTTTAATTGACTCCAGCAGCTATCCATTTAAAACTGGCAAGTAGCAGAGGACGTAATCAATCGCATCATTCCAAAAGTCTTCTGAAGCTGGGTGGAGTTGCAATCTAGAATGTTCATCATAGAATCCCTACAGTGCAGAACGTGGCCAATAGGCCCATCAAATCTGCACTGACTCTCTGACAGAGTATCTTACCCAGGCCCTCTCCTCTGCCTTATCCCCGTAACCCCCCACATTTTACCATGGCTAGTCCATCCAACCTACTCATCTTGGGACACTAAGGGTCAATTTAACATGGCCAATCCACCCTAACCCGCACATCTTTGGACTATGGGAGGAAACAAGAGCACCCAAAGAAAACCCACGCAGACACGAGGAGAATGTGCAGACTCCAGACAGACAGTCACCAGGCCGGAATTGAACCCGGGTCCCTGGCACTGTGAGGCAGCAGTGCTAACCACTGTGCCACTCGTAGCAGACAGCCGGAGCTGCTTATAGCTTTTCATCACCTTGGTGTGTTTCTTTAAAAGGGAACACATTGCATACATATTAAAACATCATAAAGGCTGACTGAGATTGACAAGGGAGGAGATAGTGATGGGGAGACTTGCATCGTGAGATAAATAGTGAAAAAAAAATAATTAGACACAGCGCAGTGAAAACACTGACGGCTATAAAGCGAAAAGCGTGGAAGACATTTAGAGTGAGAAACATGTTGGCAGAGAAGGCTCCTTTCTGCTGGAACAGTAATGGACAAGATTAGCTGTGCTGCATAATAACCAAGGCAATTAACTTAATTTTCATAGAAAAAATGAGTAGGGATCTTGCTTCTGAAACACCAGTTTAAAACCTTAGAACTGCAAGAACAATGTACAGTACAGGAACAGGCTCTTCGACCCACCAAGTCTGTGCCGACACAGATGCCTCTGTAATATTTTCTTGCCTCTACATGGTCCCTATCCCTCTATTCCCTGCCTATTCATGTATCTATCCAGATGCCCCTTGAACGTTGTTATAGAATCTGCTTCTACCACCTCCTCCAGCAGCACGTTCCAGGCATTCACCACCCTCTGTGTGGAAAAACTTGCCCCTTACATCTCTATTAAACTTTTCCCCCTCTCACTTTCAACCTATGCCCCTGAGTAATTTGACGCTGGGAAAAAGATTCTTGACTATCCACTCTATCCAAGCCAGTCATAATCTTGTAAACCTCTATCAGATCCTGTCTCATCCTCCGGAGCTCCAATGAAAACAATCCAAGTTTGTTCAACATTTCTTCATAGTCCAAACCAGGCAACATCCTGGTAAATCTCTTCTGGAAGCTTTCCAAAGCATCAACATCCTTTTGGTCTTGTGGTGACCGGAATTGTACACAACACTCTAACTGCGGCCTAACCAAAGTCTTATACAGCTGCAACATGATTTTCCAATTCCTATACTCAACACCCTGACCTATGAAGGCCAGCATGCCATACACCTGCTTGACCACCTTGTCCACCTGAGTTGTCACCTTCAGGGAACTGTGGATCTGCATGCCTAGATCCCTCTGTATGCTAATATTTCTAAGGGCTCCACCATTTACTGTGTATTTTCTTTCTGCAGTAGACCTTCCAAATCGCATCACTTTATATTTGTCCGGGTTAAATTCCATCTGCCATATTTCGGCCCAGGTCTCCAGCCGATTTATATCCTGCTGTATCCTCTGACAACCCTCCTCACTATCCACTACTCCCCCAGTTTTTGTATCATCTGCAACTCCTTTAACTGTGGTGGCAGAGTGGTTAGCACAATGGTTAACTAACCAGCAGAAGGGTTTATTCAATAATCTTAGCGGCTCTTATAAGCTGTGTGTCTGCCCATGTTGCAGGGCAGTGTGCGTGTTTGGGGGGAAGTGGTGTGGGTGGTGGTGGTTAGAGTGGACAGTCAAGAATCCCATGCTAGTGACATGTTACTTCCTATGTACATGTGAATACCCAGTCCACACTGGGATTGACTTCAGTGTGATAAAATAAATTACTTATTTTTGTTAAACTGAAGAAAACTTATCTGGCTAGTTCTTTACCACCACAGCACACAAAACAATTAAGTACATGGCACAGTGGCTAGCACTGCCCCCTCACAATGCTAAGGACCTGGGTTTGATTCCCAGGTTGGTTCACTGTCTGTGCAGAGTCTGCATGTTCTCCCCGTGTCTGTGTGGGTTTCTTCTGGGCGCTCCGGTTTCCTCCCACACTCCAAAGATGTGCGGTATAGTTTGATCGGCCATGCTAAATTGCCTCTTAGTGCCAAGGTAATTATGGAGATAGGGTCTGGGTGGGATTGTGGCAGACGCGATGGGACGAATGGCCTCCTTCTGCACTGTAGGGATTCTATGAAGTCAGTCCCTTAAGACCTTTCAAGAGCTTTTTCAAACAAAAACATGATACTTAACACTGAGATATTCGGGAGATGACCAAAAACTTGGATAAAGAGGTCAATATTAAGGAAATGGCTTAAAGGAGCAAAGAGAGACAGACAGGTTTAGAGAGGCAATTCGAAAACTTGAGGGCCAGGCCCCAGCAGTGTGGGGTGACTTAAAATTGGGTACTTGCAAAGAGGCCTGAATTGGCGGAGTGCAGAGATCTTGGAGGATTATGAAGCTGGAGGGAATTGCAAAGGTAGATAGGGGTGTGATCACAGAGGGACTTGAAAACAAGGGTGCAAATTTTGAAATCAAGACACAACTGGACCAGGAGTTGGTGAAGCTGTGTGCACGAGCTTACCAGTGACAACTGCTGCACATGGAATATACCGTCCGGCATCATACTGCCAACCATAAAATGCAGCAATGGAATACTTAAATAGGTACACATTTCAGAGCAACAGAATCATAAAAGACTACATTA
Source organism: Mustelus asterias (assembly GCF_964213995.1). Taxonomy (NCBI): domain Eukaryota; kingdom Metazoa; phylum Chordata; class Chondrichthyes; order Carcharhiniformes; family Triakidae; genus Mustelus; species Mustelus asterias. Next base: position 12,526,043 of record NC_135806.1, read on the forward strand.
ATCCCATGTGTTACACTGTCAGCTCCACTTGAATTTGATTTTTATTTGGGTGTTCTGAAAATTGCAAAATATATGGTTTGATAATGGGTGAAGGTAATTGGTGTATTATGACACAAGTATAGTTTTGGATAAGCTCAAGTTTAAAGAGCCCAAAAGAACAGTTCTTGCTCGTAGTAAGCAGTTCTTTATTTGATTTGATTTACTTTTGTCACATGTATTAGTATACAGTGAAAAGTATTGTTTCTTGTGCGCTATACAGACCAAGCATTCCGTTCATAGAGAAGGAAACGAGAGAGTGCAGAATGTAGCGTTACAGTCATAGCTAGGGTGTAGAGAAAGATCAATTTAGTGCGAGGTAGATCCATTCAAAAGTCTGACAGCAGCGGGGAAGAAGCTGTTCTTAAGTTGGTTGGTACGTGACCTCCGACTTTTGTATCTTTTTCCTGACAGGCGAAGGTAGAAGTGAGTATGTCTGGGGTGCGTGGGGTACTTAATTATGTTAGCTGCTTTTCCAAGGCAGCGGGAAGTGAAGACAGAGTTAATGGATGGGAGACTGGTTTGTGTGATGGACTGGGCTTCATTCATGACCCTTTGTAGTTTCTTGTGGTCTTGGGCAGAGCAGGAGCCATACCAAGCTGTGATACAACCAGAAGTATGCTTTCTATGGTGCATCTGTAAAAGTTGGTTAGAGTCGTGGCTGACATGCCAAATTTCCTTAGTCTTCTGAGAAAGTAGAGGCATTGGTAGGCTTTCTTAACTATAGTGTCAGCATGGGGAGACCAGGACAGGTTGGTGATCTGGACAGCTAAGAACTTGAAGCTCTCGACCATTTCTACTTCGTCCCCATTGATGTAGACATGAGTGTGTCTTCCACTATGCTTGCTGAAGTTGTCTATCTCCTTTGTTTTGTTGAGATTAGAGAGAATATTGTCATCGCACAAGTTCACCAGATTCTTATGATTCACTGGTGCATTTTACTACTTTGCATAGTTTCCCTTTCCCCATTTCAATTGCGATCTTGAAGCTGAGCCTTCTTGAATCGTCATAGCATTGTCACTTTGCAATTAGTCTGTTTTATTTCTCTTACTTTCCCCTGTTTTTGCTTCCACTGACTGAGATTCCTCACCCACACTCTCACCATTTTGAAGTATTTTCGTTGTCCACAGCCATATGCGTTTTGGACCTGCATTTAGATAGCACCTGTCACAACCACAGGATATCCCAAAGTGCATTTCGACCCTTGAAATTCTTTGAAGTGTTGTCACTCTTGCAAGAGGGAAAAAAACCCACATTGTGCCATTTTCGGAACAGCAAGAAGAAGTCAAATTTGAGAGCCGCTGACACATGAAATAGTTGTTTTGGGGGGAGGGTTCTGATGCAATAAAAATATTCAATTTCTGTGTTTGCGTCTGGCAATATGATGTCTGCTGATATACTCCATGCAGCATTTGGCACTCCTATATGTAGGAACCACACCCATTCATTGCAGATCTCGTTGGAAATGTTTGTGGTGCAGACTAATAGTCCACAAGGCAGGAGGAGTTGTATTTCAATTCTGCTGGCTGTTCTAATCAATCTTCAATGTAATGCACAAAGTGAATTAACTTGAGTCACATCTGCCATAAGGTTGATTCCACTAAACTATAAATTATATCCGCCTCTCTTCTACATGGAGCCCACATTGGAGCTCAATATCATCAATTTAGATGAGTAAAGTAACCAAGCTCCTCTATTTGTATTTAGAAATAAAATAGCGGGTTTTATGACTTGTTACTTTGTGCCTCATATACTGAATTATAGATGTTTTGGTTGCATTGTGTAACAGGATTTTTTTTAGTATTGGAATGTCTTTTGTTATTTTATGTTTGGCTGTTGGAGCTCACCAAACTTGATACATTTAGACATCAATCTGCTTTTGGGCTCCATTCCAGATTACCTGTCAGTTTACTCTTAGTCTTTGGCTCAGCCAAAGTTTCAGCAAGCTTTATGTCCGCAGTCCAAAGATGTGCAGGTTAGGTAGATTGGCCATGGTAAATGTGTGGCGTTACGAGGATAGGGCTGGGTAAGATACTTTGTCGGAGAGTTGGTGCAGACTCAATGGGTCGAATGGCCTCCTTCTGCACTGTTGGGATTCTATAGCTGAAGATTTGGCACATGAGCACCAGGCCATGTCCACATACAGTCTACGTAGGGCAGCACAGTGGTTAACACTGCTGCGTCACAGCACCAGGCATCTGGGTTCGAATCCCGGCTTGGGTCACTGTCCGTGTGGAGGTTACACATTCTCCCCGTGGCTGTGTGGGTTTCCTCCGGGCGCTCCGTTTCCTCCCGTAGTCCAAAGATTTGCGGGTTAGGTGGATTGGCCATGGTAAATTGCCCCTTAGTGTCAGGGGGACTAGCTAGGGTAAATGCACGGGGTTATGGGGATAGAGCCTGGGTGGGATTGTGGTTGGTGCAGACTCGATGGGCCGAATGGCGGCCTTCTACACTGTAGGATTTTATACTGGTGGGCTTTCATGCATATATTTTGATGGGGTGGAGGTGGGGAACAAACTGCATCTGAGCATCCAACAGAGGACGGCAGTGAGAAGTGACGGAGGATGATTCTGGGAGAATTTGGCTCACACACCATAACTAACAAGGGGATCGCAGAGGACCCAATGTCAATGAATGGTAAAGCCCGAAACATTACATTGCTGTAGTGTTTCCCTCCCTCCTCTGCCCCGGGCTAGGGTGGAGTAAAGGATCCAGGTAGCCAATGAGGTTAAACTGAGTCTTTACCTGCTGCAACTTTTCAAAGCCATCTCAGCCTTTTGGCTAAGATGAAGTGTTAGATCAAACTCGGGAGGGATGCAATGTCTTGTCTTGTCTTGTCAGCTTGGATCTTGTTTGTCCCTCACGTGGGGTCCATGAATTGGATTCAATTTAAATAGCTTTTCTAGGTTGGAGTAAAAAAAGTGCCAAAGCAAAGAGAGAGAGAGAGGAGACGGGCTGTTAGATAATTGTTTGTGGCTTAGGAACAGCAGAGCTTTAGCAGTGTGCATCGTCTTGATCAGTGAGGATGGCAGGGACTTTGAGAAAGCGTGTGATGTGTGTGGCAGGCAAGATGTGGGCAATTTTGAATCCACTAGACATCCGGGAGAGTCACATCTACATGAAGTGCCAGAGGTTAGCAGTCCGTGAACAACATGCGGCTGATTTTGGAGCAGCGACTCTCCACTGCGTGCCTTAGAAGAGGGAGAGAGGTAACAAAAACCGAAAATGCTGGAAAATCTCAGGTCTGACAGCATCTGTGGAGAGAGAATAGAGCCAGTGTTTCGAGTCAGGATGACCCTTCGTCAGGATAATATACACTTGGAGAAAAATAAGTTAATATTAGACAGTCACCATGGCATTGTCAAGGGCAGGTCATGTCTGCCAAATTTACTTGAATTCTTTGACAAGATGACACAGACAGTGGATGAGGGGAGTGCCGTGGATGTTGTATATTTGGACTTTCTGAAAGCTTTTGATTCGGTGCCACGTGGCAAGTTGGTTAGCAAATTAGAAATGTTTGGGATTGATGGGTCCTTGGCAGCATGGATTAGAAAGTTGGCTAAGAGATAGGAGTCATGATATGGATTCGATCTTGGTCCCGAGGCATGGTACATTGGGGAAACCATGCAGACGCTAAGACAACGGATGAATGAACACCGCTCGACAATCACCAGGCAAAACTGTTCTCTTCCTGTGGGGGAGCACTTCCAGCAGTCACGGGCATTCAGCCTTGGATCTTCAGGTAAGCGTTCTCCAAGGCGGCCTTCACGACACACGACAGCGCAGAGTCGCTGAGCAGAAACTGATAGCCAAGTTCCGCGCACATGAGGACGGCCTAAACCGGGATGTTGGATTTATGTCACATTATCAGTAACCCCCACAGCTTGCCTCCTGGGCTTGTAGAATCTCACTAGCTGTTCTGTCTGGAGACAATACACATCTCTTTAACCTGTGTTGAATGCTCCCTCCACCCACATTATCTGTACCTTTAAGACCTGGCTGGCTGTAGAGATTTACATTCTAATTAGTATTCTGTAACTTGATTTCTGTGTCTGTGCACTGTTGGAGAACAGATATCCACTCCATCTGACGAAGGAGCTGTGCTCCGAAAGCTTATGGTATTTGCTACCAAATAAACCTGTTGGACTTAACCTGGTGTTGTGAGACTTCTTACTAAGAGATAGGAAACAGACGGTCGGTGCAAATGGACATTTCTCAGGCTGGAGACAAGTTGAAAGTGGTGTTTCCCAAGGACCCTCGCCTTTTCTGATATAAGTGATTTAGAGGTGGGTGTTGAAGGCAAAATCTCTAAATTTGCAGATGATACTAAGCTAGGGAGAATAGTACATTATGAGGATGACGCTGAGCGACTTCAGAGGGACATTGGCAAGTTGGTCAAATGTCCAGATACCTGGCAGATGAATTTCAATGCAACAAAATGTGAGGTAATGTATTTTGGTAGAAGAAGCATGAGGAGACGATACAGGCTCAATGGTACAACTTTGAGGGGAGTACAGGAGCAGAGGGACCTTGGTTCAAGTGTATAACCCTTTGATTGTGGCCAGGCAAGATGAAACAGTTGTTACGAAGGCTTTTATGTTTCTTGAGTTTATCAATCGAGGCAGACAGTATAAAAGTAAGGAAGTGATGCTACACCTCTACAAATCATTGCTCAGACCACATTTTGAGTATTGTGTTCAGTTTTCGGCACCTTATTTAAGGAAGAATATTAAAGCTCTAGAGAGAGTGCAAAGGAGATTTAATAGAATGATCCCATGAATGAGCAATTTTACGTACAAGGAAAGATTAGAGAAATTGGGCTTGCTCTCCTTGGAGCAGAGAAGGTTAGAATCCATAGAAGCCATAGAATCCTACAGTACAGAAAGAGGCCATTCGGCCCATCGAGTCTGCACCGACAACAATCCCACCCAGGCCCTATCCCTGTATTCCTACATATTTACCTGCTAATCCCTCGAACCCTCATATTTACCCACTAATCCCTCTAACCTATGCATCCTGGGACACTAAGGGGCAATTTAGCTTGGCCAATCAACCTAACCCGCACATCTTTGGACTGTGGGAGGAAACCAGAGCATCCGGAGGAAACCCACGCAGACACGGGGAGAATGTGCAAACTCCGCACAGACAGTGACCCGAGCCGGGAATCGAACCCAGGTCCCTGGAGCTGTGAAGCAGCAGTGCTAACCGCTGTGCTCCCGTGCCGCCCGATTAAGAGGTGACCTTTTGAGGTATTCAAAATGATAAAGAAGGATATTCTGTTTCCACTAGTTGGTATATCAGTGACTAGGGATCACAATTTCAAGATGGCCAGCAAGAGAGCTAGGAGTAAGATGAAGAGAAACTTCTTTACTCAGAGAGTTGTTGGGATTTGAAATGTACTACCTGGGAGAATGGTGGAGGTTTCATTCGTGGGACATGGGCGTCACTGGCTGACCAGCATTTATTGTCCATCCCTAGTTGTCCTTGTTCAGAGGGCAGTTGAGAGTCAACCACATTGCTGTAGATCTGGAGCCAGACCAGGTAAGGATGGCAGATATCCTTCCCAAAGGACATTAGTGAACCAGATGGGATTTTCCGACAATCAACAATAGTTTCATGGTTATCAGTAGATCCTTAATTTCTGATATTTTTTATTGAATTCAAATTCCACCACCTGCCATGGCGGGATTCGAACCCAGGTCACCAGAACATTAACTGAGTTTCTGGATTAATAGTCCAGCAATAAGGCCATCATCTCCCCGAAAAAGGTGATGGCTTAGTGGTATTATGGCTAGACTAAAGTGATGAATTTAGATGGCTGGAGAATGGGACTAGCTGGGTAGCTCCTTTGAAAGCTGGTGTAGACATGAATGGGCCGAATGGCCTCCTGTGCTGTAAAATTCTATGATTCTGGGAGTTCTTCAGAAGCTTTAACCTGTGGTGGTGAGGGACCCAGTTTCTGTGTCGCTGCAATCAGGCGCGGTGGAAGACTTGCCGCTGGAGAGGCTGTGTACTTAGGAGAGATTTAAGCTGAAAATGAGAAGCAAACTGGCGCACACACAGCGCGGAGCACACTAAACACATCACATCAACCATTTGGACATACTTCACCAATTTAAAAATCATTTTGCTTAACAAAACAGAGTTAATCTTTGCTTTAATTATGTAGCTTAGTCACAGTATTGCTTAAGCTAGTTCACAGTTTAGAGATGTTTGAGAACTTAATGCTTGAGAGAGTTCACTTAATTTACAATTGGTTAAAAACAAAAAAAATAGAAAAGCTAGTTTAAGCTGAAGAAATGCAGATGAGGTTCTGAGACCAAATGAAGCACATCCATGGACCCAGAAGGAAATGGGAAAGCCTAATGAGTAATAAAATTATTGTCCAACATTTTGTTTGTTGGAGGATGAGTGTGACCAAGATAGTACTCACTTTCCACACGAACGTGGACAAGATCAGTTATCTTAACCTCTGCAGTGGGGAACATTTGGATAATTAAGTTAGGCATAACATTTATATCGATATTGGATAAATGACAAGGAACGAACGAAGATTTTATTTCCCAAACTCGAGCAGGTGACAGATATGGTGACTTGGGGAAAACAGTAAGAAGTCTCACAACACCAGGAACTTGGCTATCAGTTTCTGCTCAGCGACTCTGCGCTGTCGTGTGTCGTGAAGGCCGCCTTGGAGAACGCTTACCTGAAGATCCAAGGCTGAATGCCCGTGACTGCTGAAGTGCTCCCCCACAGGAAGAGAACAGTCTTGCCTGGTGATTGTCGAGCGGTGTTCATTCATCCATTGTCGTAGCGTCTGCATGGTTTCCCCAATGTACCATGCCTCGGGATATCCTCTCCTGCAGCGTATCAGGTAGACAACGTTGGCCGAGTTGCAAGAGTAGGTACCATGTACCTGGTAGATGGTGTTCTCACGTGAGATGATGGCATCCGTGTCGATGATCCGGCACGTCTTGCAGAGCTTGCTGTGGCAGGGTTGTGTGGTGTCGTGGTCACTGTTCTCCTGAAGGCTGGGTAGTTTGCTGCGGACAATGGTCTGTTTGAGGTTGAGCAGAAACTGATAGCCAAGTTCCGCACACATGAGGACGACCTAAACCGGGATGTTGGATTTATGTCACATTATCAGTAACCCCCACAGCTTGCCTCCTGGGCTTGCAGAATCTCACTAGCTGTTCTGTCTGGAGACAATACACATCTCTTTAACCTGTGTTTGATGTTCCCACAGTAAGAAGTTTAACAACACCAGGTTAAAGTCCAACAGGTTTATTTGGTAGCAAAAGCCACACAAGCTTTCGAGGCTCTGAGCCCCTTCTTCAGGTGAGTGGGAATTCTGTTCACAAACAGAACTTATAAGACACAGACTCAATTTACATGAATAATGGTTGGAATGCGAATACAGTATTCGCATTCCAACCATTATTCATGTAAATTGAGTCTGTGTCTTATAAGTTCTGTTTGTGAACAGAATTCCCACTCACCTGAAGAAGGGGCTCAGAGCCTCGAAAGCTTGTGTGGCTTTTGCTACCAAATAAACCTGTTGGACTTTAACCTGGTGTTGTTAAACTTCTTACTGTGTTTACCCCAGTCCAACGCCGGCATCTCCACATTAATGTTCCCTCCACCCACATTGTCTGTACCTTTAAGACCTGGCTGGCTGTAGGATTCGCATTCTAATCCGTATTCTGCAACTTGATTTTGTGTCTGTTTGCACTGTTTGAGAGCACATTTCCACTCCATCTGACGAAGGAGCAGTGCTCCGAAAGCTTATGGTATTTGCTACCAAATAAACCTGTTGGACTTTAACCTGGTGTTGTGAGACTTCTTACTGTGTTCACCCCAGTCCAACGCCGGCATCTCCACATCATGACTTGGGGAAATGCAGTGGATTCATTTTATGTGGACTTTGAGAAAGCAACCAATAAAGTATGATAATACTGTCGAAGGATATGAAACTAGGGGAGGGTGGTACATCTGGATTAAAACATGGTAAGACTGAGGGAATGAGGTTAGGATTTCAAGGGAGTTTAAATGGATAGAAGCGGATAGTCGTGTCTCCACAGGGTTCTGTTCTTGTATTGCTTCTGTTCACTTTGTATCTCAATGATTTTGATATAGGGCTGTAGAGAATAGTTTTCAGATGATTCTGAAATAAAATGCATCATAAATAATTCTAAACATCACTCGCTGAAATGATAGAATGGGTAAGAAAGTGGCAGGTGGAACTTGATGTTAGTAAATGTGAGGTGGTACATACAGGTTAAAACAAAAGGTTATAATTATTAAAACAGGTATTTTGCTTTATGCTGATGAGAAATGATTTGACTTATTGTCAGATATATTGGGATACAGTGAAAAGTATTGTTTTGTGCATGCTATACAGACAAAACAACATTCATAAGATACATAGGACAGAAGGAAAGGAGTGGGTGCAGAATGTAGTGTTACAGTCATAGCTAGGGTGTAGAGAAAGATCAGCTTAATATATAGTAGGTCCATTCAAAAGTCTGATGGCAGCAGGGAAGAGATTTAATTTGATTTATTATTGTCACGTATTAACATTCAGTGAAAAGTATTGTTTCTTGCGCGCTATACAGACAAAGCATACCATTCATAGAGAAGGAAAGGAGAGAGTGCAGAATGTAGTGTTACAGTCATAGCTAGGGTGTAGAGAAAGATCAACTTAGTGCAAGGTAAGTCTATTCAAAAGTCTGACAGCAGCAGGGAAGAAGCTGTTCTTGAGTCGGTTGGTACGTGAAAATTACGTCTAAAACTACTTTTGTGCTTGGCGGCACAGAAAACATTGAAACATTGGCATGGCTGGAACACTGATTCACTAGTACAGGGTCTGCTATGCAGTAATATAAGGACCGAATCAAAAACTGGTGTTGTTCTCAAAAGAACAGAGGAGTGAGTGACGAGTTGATTGGTAAAGGAGTGGGCAGAAATGGACTGTTTCCAGGGTCTAAAGGTTTAGAAGAAAGGACCACAGATGCGAGAGAAAATGTTTGCGATAGGAAACAACACTCATTTTCACACTGTTCTGAGGTTGCAGAATGTGTGACTGGAGTTAGCGATTGGAGCAGAGATCATAAACCATTTAATATATTTCTCTGCTTCTGGGTACCTTGCCCTAAGAAGATGTTGGCAACCATGGGCTTCCTTTGGATTGGTTCATGCTTAAAACTACTGCAGTGGTTTGCTGTTGCCTTCTGCATTTTGGCTGTTTGGCTAAGATTAAAAGTAAAGTTTATTTATTAGTCATAAATAGGCTTACATTAACACTGCAATGAAGTTACTGTGAAAATCAGCCTAGTTGCCACACTCCGGCACATGTTCGGGTATACTGAGGGAGAACTTAGCATGGCCAATTCAGCTAACCAGCATGTCTTTCGGACTGTGGGAGGAAACTGGGGCACCCGGAGGAAATCCACGCAGACGTGGGGAGAACGTGCAGACTCCGCACAGACAGTGATCCAAGCCGGGAATTGAACCTGGGTCCCTGGCACTGTGAAGCAGTAGTGCTAACCACTGTGGCACTGTGAAGAAGATGAAGCATTAGATCAAGCCCGGGATGGGGTGCAAAGACTCATCCTGTCAACTTGGATCTTATTTGATCAAGCCCAAGAAGGGATTCAATGTCTCGTCTTGTCAGTTTGGATCTTGTATGTTTGTTATATGGGAACCATGAATTGGATTTAATTTGAATTAGGTTTTTTGGTTGGAATAAAAGTATCGAAAGGTACCAAAAAAAAGGCTGACCAGGGAGCTCTCCTGCTCTTGCTGCCTGCCATCAGGCATATTGGAAGGATTTACAACCTGTTGGGCCACATTATGAACACCCCTTCCATGGCCATCAAGTTCTGTAGCGGGACTTGAATCTGAAACTTCTGGCCCAGGGATAGGAATGCTACCCACTTGTCACAAAATCTCACACTAGTTTAAAATGAGGACTTAACGGCTATGAAAATAGCGTGGACACGTGGGTTTAGAATTACTGCTCACGTTGAATACTCATCAAACAGGTTGGGCCAGACACACAGCTTTAGTTTTGCATTTGCCTTCTGTTCTATTTACACCCCGTGGTAAAACTTTAGAAGGAAACGGAACAGAAAAAATTGAGATTCAGATATACATCTGCTAAAAGTGAGCGGTTGAGTTACTAAATGGGAAGGTGAGAAGGGTTCGCCATGGCAACGTTAGTAAGTATTCTGTCAGTCTGACGAAGTTTAGTATATGCCTTCTAAGTTGAGCCAAAAGAAGAGCTTAAGTTGACCTCCAGTGTGATCACATTGAAGTGGCACCGTTTTTGTTTGAGGGACATGATGAACCAGAAGATCATCTTGCAATTGAGTCTCTGTCTATATATGCCGTGTTTGTGAACCCAACTCTTCATGCACCTGATGAAGGAGCAGTGCTCTGAAAGCTTGTGATACCAAATATACCTGTTGGACTTCAACCTGGTGTTGTGAGACTACTTACTGTGCCCACCCCAGTCCAACGTCAGCATCTCCACGTCATTTCTCAAGGACCACCTGGGTGCAAGCAAAGATGCGGAAGAGAGGGAGGCAGCTAGAGTGAGCACTCCCCCCAATTCCTTGTAACCAGGATCTGTAAGCAGTCACTTTGGCTGGATACAGGAGCAAATCCGTGGAATGGTCCACTGATTTCTCTCCTATACTGGGTGGCCAAAAGCCAATGACAGTAAAGTGCGATAGTGCAGCAGTGGCATTCCTCTGCTCTTGTTTGATAAGATGACTGTGTACTATCTAAGCAATGGTCCAGTAACTTAGAGCAGAACCACATTACAAAAGAGCAAGGGACAGATTCACTGTTCCCAAAAATGATTGATGACCAAGAAAGACATTGAAGAACAGTTTAGGTTTCCAAGGAAAAGGCCTGCTTCAGTATACAAGTATTGAGATTTGTCAGACTGCAGTTAAAGAATCATCAAAATTGACCTGTTTCTGAGTCAGAGGGCAGAATTTTCCTATCCGCCCATGATGGGAATCATAGTGGGCAGGACACACACCATGCCTACGAGTGGGATTTTCCAGTCTGTGTGCGTGTATGTAAAAGTGAAAGATAAAGTTAGCATTGGTAGAAAATAGTGTTTCATTCCATGATCATAGAATAGAATCCCCTACGGTGCAAAATGAGGCCATTCAGCCCATCAAGTCTGCACTGACCCCACGCTCTACCCCCATAACCCCACGTACTCTACCCCACAAATCCACCTAACCTACACATCTTGGGACACTAAGGGAAAACTTACCATGGCCAATCCACCTAAGCTGCACATCTTCAGAATGTGGGAGGAAACCGGAGCACGCGGAGGAAACCCACGCAGGCACGGGGGAGAAGAATGTGCAAACTTCACACAGACAGCGGTCTAAGGTTGGAATTGAACCCGGGTCCCTGGCGCTGTGAGGCAGCAGTGCTAACCACTGTGCCACCGTGATTGAACACTGTATAAAACAGATGGCAAACAAAAGATGAAATTCAGCTAACGAAGCATATTTGCAATTTAAACATAGCATAGTTCAGGAAATGTAATGAACCAAGGGAAACAGATGAACTCGGATACTGAAAACTCAAGGGTTCCACAATGCTGAGTAGTGCTGTTAAGAATTAGGACACTTGGGTTCCCATAGTTTTGTGTCAAAGCTAGTAACCTGACCCCTGCTGCATCATAATGAAGATGGTTTGGACAAAGAGATGTATGAGTAGATGTGTTTTTTAGATATATGTATGTAATGAAGGGTTTTGTTGGGGAACTCCATATAAGAAAGTACCTGGATGGGAACTGCTCATTTTCCCCAGTGAATTATCTGCAGGATAGATGTATCGCTTGTTTGTGTTTGTTACTTAGAAAATCTGCATCAAATTGAATTGATTTCTGGGCTGGGCTTGGAGCCTTCTTTCATGTAGATGGTTCACTTCAGATATCATGGTCGCACAGTGGTTAGCACTGCTGCCTCACAGTGTCAGGGACCCAGGTTCAGTTCTGGCCTCCGGTGACTGTGTGGAGTTTGCACGTTCTCCCCGTGTCTGCATGGGTTTCCTCCAGGTGCTCCGGTTTCCTCCCACAGTCCAAAGATGTGCAGGTTAGGTTGATTGGCCATGCTAGGTTAACCCTAGTGGCAGGGGGATTAGCAGGGTCAACCTGTGGTGTTATGGGAATAGGGTCTGGGTGGAATTTTGGTCAGTGCATACTTATTGGGCCGAGTGACCTCCTTCTGCACTGTAGGGATTCTATCAAGAAGGATCCAATGTTTAATTTTTACTAATGGAGGCGGGAAATAGAAAAGAGGGATCGGGGAATGATGTGAATTGTTAAGCTGCAGATAGAAGATTGTCCAGCTTTACTGTGGGAGGGATGTGAAAGGTACAGAGTTTGATGTAGCAGGGATAAGGATTATACTTACTGCTGTATGTTTGCCAAAGTGAAGTCCACTAGCCAAGCTGCTTAACCTTGCTATCGCAGACTTGCTCAAATACACCTCGCAGGTGCCATAGTAAGATTTCAAAAGTTGGAACTCTCCCGGAGTGTTTGACGCACAGCAGGGTTTTAACTCCTTGCGTGTATTTATAAGTCAAAGCCTGTGTGAAAATACTGACAGCTGGTTATTCAGGATTGTACTTCAGGATTAGAGCTATTAATTGAAGGTGGAAGTTTTGTCTGGTGGTGATTCATACCAGTAACCTTCCATCTTGGCTAACTGGCTGCTCGTAAGTCCTATCATCTGGGCTGCTGTAAATTGCTGTCGTAATTAAGCCAAGTTCTCCTCATAGATAATCCAATTGCATTTAATCGCACCGTGTTGTAACCTTGGAGGAGTCTTGCTCAGTAAAAGGAACTAAAAGGGTGGCACCAGACTTAAAGCACTGCATTTCAGCCTCAGTCTCGATTGTTGTGCTTGTGGCTTTGGGATGGGTCATGGACCGGGGACCTTGTGACTCAGAGTCGAGAAATGGAACATTCCTTCATTTCCTGTTCTAGTTAGTAAGAACTTCTCTTCCTTGGTGCACTATGTTGTAATCGGGGAGGCGATGGCCAAGTGGTATTCTTGCTAGGTTATTAATGCAGAAACTTAGCTAATGATCTGGGGTCCTGGGTTCAAATCCTGCCATGGCAGATGGTGGAATTTGAATTCAATAAAAGATATCTGGAATTAAGAATCTAATGACCATAAAACCGGTGCCGATTGTTGGAAAAACCCATCTGCTTCACTAATGTCCTTCAGGCGAGGAACTTTGCCGTCCTTGCCTGGCCTACATGTGACTCCAGAACCACAGTAATGTGGTTGACTCTCAACTGCCCTCTGAAATGCCACTCAGTTCAAGGGTAACTAGGGATGGACAATAAATGCTGGCCAGCCAGCGATGCCCATATTCCACGAATGAAAAAAAAAAGTCAATGACTTGCCTATAGAAGCTTCAGTTTGTTGTCAGCCTTTAGTTTGATTCAAAATAGTGACTGGAATTTTGGGCCTACAGAATCATAGAAACCCTACAGTGCAGAAAGAAGCCATTTGGCCCATCGAGTCTGCACCGACCACAATCCCACCCAGGCCCTACCCCCATATCCCTACATATTTACCCGCTAATCCCTCTAACCTACGCATCTCAGGACACTAAGGGGCAATTTTAGCATGGCCAATCAACCTAACCCACACATCTTTGGACTGTGGGAGGAAACGGGAGCATCCGGAGGAAACCCACGCAGACACGGGGAGAATGTGCAGACTCCGCATCGACAGTGACCCAAGGCCGGAATTGAACCTGGGTACCTGGCGCTGTGAGGCAACAGTGCTAACCACTGTGCCACCTTCAAATTCAAATTTCACCATCTGCCATGGTGGGATTTGAACCTGGTTCCCCAGGTCTTACCCTGGGTCTCTGGATTACCAGTCCAGTGACAATGCCACTGTGCCACCACCTTCCCCTATAACTTCATTGTGGTGTTAATGTAAGCCTACTTGTGACAATAATAAATAAACTCTAAACTTTATTTGCTTCATCATGGTTGTATCAGTTCTCTTCTAGTCAGTGGATTTTTTCACGGCTGCATTCTCTTGGATGTGGTTGCTAAACATGGACTGAAAGTACTAATTATCAGCATTTGACTCCAGACTAAACCAAGAATCCTGATCCATTCGGGAGAGGCCCTTGTGTTTGCTACAGCACAAGTTTGAACTGGAATGTTCAAAACGTTGACACCCTCCACCCACCAGAATCTTGTCAATTCAGGCCTACGGCTCTACAATGGTATTACTCTTTGGAAATAGTGGAGGAGGGAAGCCATTCGTGGCTCAGCTGAGTGGCAACTGGTGCGACATTGCACTACTTGCATCTTTTTGAGCAAGCTCAGGAAATAGCACCTTTCTGTGTCAGGACTTGGGATTTCAAGTTCTGTTTGACAATCATTAAGTTCGCACTCTGATCTTGCACTGACAGCTGCTTTGTCAAGGATGCTGTCCTTAAGATATAGTGTTGAGGAAGATGCCACACCTTGTGGGCGGCATAGTGGGACGGTGGACAGCACTGTTGCCTCACAGCACCTGGGACCTGGGTTCAATTCCGGCCTCGGGTCACTGTCTGTGTGGAGTTTGCACGTTCTCCCCGTGTCTGCGTGGGTTTCCTCCGGGTGCTCCGGCTACCTCCCACACTCTAAAGATGTGCAGGTTTGGTGGATTGGTAATGCTAACTTGCTCCTTAGTGTCAGGGGATTACCTGGGTAAATATGTGGGGTTATGGGAATAGGACCAGGGTGGGATTGTGGTCAGTGCAGACTCGATGGTCCGAATGGCCTCCTTCTGTACTGTAGGGATTCTATGATGCCACCTGTTCCATTCATTTAGGAGGCGATTGAAGATCCTATAGAATTCCTACAGTGCAGAATGTGGCCATTTGGCCCATTGAGCCTGACTGTTCGAAAGAGCATCTTTACCCAGGCTCAGTCCCCTCATCCTCGTCACCCTGCTCATTTGCGATGGCCGATCCAGCTAATGTATATATCTTTTGATATAGGGCAATGTAATATGGCCAATGCACGTAATCTGCACTCCGTGGTACAATCTGAAGAGCAGAGAGTTCTTGAGTTCCAGTCAACAATTAACCAGTGGCACTAAGAGAGATTAACTGTCCATGCATCCGACTGCAGTTTGTGATCTTGCTGTGAACATAGTTGCTTATAAATCACGATGTTTGAAAATAATTGATTGGTGGGGATTACAAAGAGTTAATGAAGCTGCAAATTGTAATTTATGCTTTGCATCAACCTCCTCCAACCTGAATTGGTTTCACCCTATCAGCATTACCTTCTATTCCTATCTCTCTCATGCATTTATCTGTATATCCCCCCCTCACCTTAACTATTCAGTGTGGCAGTGAGTTCAACATTCTCACCGCTCTCAGGGTAAGGGAGTTTCTGCTGAACTACTTGTTGGATTTATTCGTGACTATCTTATATTTATCACTGCTAGTTTTGGATTCTTCTCATCCTTAAAGATGGCTTTGCAATTTGGTGCTCTGTCGGATTTGATTTGATTTATTATTGTCACATAGATTGGGATATGGTGAAAAGTATTGTTTCTTGCATGCTATACAGACAAAAACATAACGTTCATAGAGTACATAGGGGAGAGGGAAAGGGGAGGGTGCAGCATATAGTGTTACAGTCATAGCTAGGGTGAAGACAAAGATCAGCTCAATGTATGATAGGTCCATTCAAAAGTCTGATGGCAGAGAAGCTGTTCTTGAGTCGGTTGGTACGTAATCTCAGACTTTTGTATCTTTTTCCCGTCGGAAGAAGGTAGAAGAGAGAATGCCCGGGATGCATATGGTCCTTGGTTATGCTGGCTGCTTTTCCGAGGCAGCGGGAAGTGTAGACTGAGTCAATGGATGGGAAACTGGTCTGCGTGATGGATTGGGCTGCATTCACAACCCTGTGTAGTTTCTTGTGGTCTTGGTCAGAGCAGGAGCCATACCAGACTGTGATACATCCAGAAAGAATGCTTTCTATGATGCATCTGTAAAAAATTAGTGAGAGTTGTAATGGACATGCCGAATTTCCTTGGCCTCCTGAGAAAGTAAAAGCGTTGGTGGGCTTTCTTAACTATAGCATCAGCATGGAGGGACCAAGGCAGGTTGTTGGTGATCCGGACACTGCGAAACCTGAAGCTCTTGACCATTTCCACTTCTTGCTGGGAAAGCAGGTCAGGAAACTGGGAAGTGATGAACAGAAAATGATGGGCCACGGACCTGCAAGTTCTGCTCCCTCCCTGAAGTGCTGGAACCATGAACTTGTCCCGTGTGTACGAAGCACTTTGGGACGTTTTCTGCAAGATGCGCTGAGGAGCTAAATAAATGCAGATCTGACTCATAATGTGGAGTAAGACACCTTTTGTGAAAATCACCTATTTATAATTTTGTGGTTGCTTTTTCATATGTGCGCAGCGTGTAGTTTCTAAGAAAATTACAAGCTAGTGTGTGCAGGAAGCGTGTAGTTTAAAGTAATGCCCTCCCATTTTGGTGATCTGTCACCTACATATTGTCGGAAAGAATGTTCAATTGACTTTATAGCCAGTCGGTAGCTGGATGAAGCTACACGCATGAGCTTGTGCCCAGAACAACTGCACAAATGCTTGCAGTGCTCCTATTTACTAGGATGTACCACTGTGGGCCATGGTAGGATAATTGTTCCATTGCTGAACTAATTATCCAGAGACCTTGACATGAGCATAAATCCCAGCACGGCAGTGAGCGAATTTTAAATTTCATTAAATGAATCTGGAATTAACAAAAAAACTGGCATTAGTCTTGGTGACTGAAACTACTGGATTGTTGTTTGAAAAATAAAGCTGGTTCACTGATAACTTTTAGGGAAAGAAAACCTGCTGTACTTACCAGTGTTCCCTGTAAAGTATGCAGTGATCTGAAAGTCCCCACTCAGGCTGTGTACAAGCCAGCCCCTTTCCTATGCAAGTGCGGCCACGCTAATACATATCAAGGGTCCACACAATTAAATAAATCAACCTGCACTCGCTTAAAATTTTAATGGGAACATTGGTCCTTCTCTTTCTGCCCTGTATGTTACTTCAAACAGTGTGGTTGACGATCAACTGCCCTCTAAAGCTGTCCATGTTCAAATGCAACAAGATCTGGACAATATCCAGGCTTGGGCTGACAAGTGGCAAGTAACATTCGCGCCGCACAGGCAATGACCATCACCAGTAAGAGACACTCTAACCACCGCCCCTTGGCACTCAGTGGTGTTACCATCACTGAATCCCCGACTGTCAACATCCTTGGGGTTACCATTGACCAGAAACTCAACTGGACTCGCCACATAAACACAGTGGCTAGGAATGCTATAGCAAGTAACTCACCTCCTGACGTCCCAAAGCCTGTCCACCACCTACAAGGCACAAGTCAGGAGTGTGATGGAATACTCCCCATTTGCCTGGATGGATGCAGCTCCAACAACACTCAAGAAGCTTGACACCATCCAGCATAAAGCAATACACTTAATTGGCACCTCATCCACAAACATCCAGTCCCTCCACCACCGATGCTCAGTAGCAGCAGTGTGTACCATCTACAAGATGCACTGCAGCAATTCACCAAAGATTCTTAGACAGCACCTTCCAAACCCATGACCACTTTCATCTAGAAGGACAAGGGCAGCAGATAAATAGGAACACCACCACCTGCAAGTTCTCCTCCAAGCCACTCACCATCCTGACCTGGAAATATATCGCTGTTCCTTCGCAGTTGCTGGGTCCAAATCCTGGAATTCCCACCTTAACGGTATTGTGAGTCAACCCACAGCACATGGACAGCAACAATTCAAGAAGGCAGCTCACCACCACCTTCTTAAGGGCAACTAGGGATGGGCAGTAAATGCTGGCCAGCCAGCGACACCCATGTCCCAATAAAGAAAAATGGCCAAGCAGTTTGATCAGTTGTATTCAAAGTGACTCGACACCACCTTTTCAAGGTCATTTAGGAATGGCCAACAAAGCTCGTATCTGGTGAGCTCGTTAAAACATACAGCCAGCAAGAATGTTAACTGACCTGAAGCTAACAGAGAAAAAGATTGAAAGTTGAGTGTCGTACACGATCCACAAAATCTCTGGGCGATGATCCCGATTTCAATTCTTTTAATGTATTGAATGTAATCAAACCAAAAATCACCGTAACCATAAACTATTCTTTTCCATAAAATTCCAGAAATTAAGATTGGTGTGGGAACAGACTTGGATTCTGATGGCCATTAAGCTTGTCATAAAGCTGATGTATTTCCATTCACTACAACCTAATGCACAGAGGCACACTACCTACTTGCGGTATTTCACAATTTAGTAGACATTGGTGTGTGTGCGAGAGCAGAATTCTGGTTAATTATAGTTTGACGTCGATGGCTTTACCTCGATGTATCCAGTTTAACCTGCATTTATTTTGCAAAGTTGTATCTGTCCTTGAGTACAGGAGGAGAGTAAGGGAGGGATGAGACAGTGTGAGAGATGCTGACTTTTAACAAAACGTGCAAGCTCGAGGAACAGTTCCCAAACCTTTTTTAGTTGAAAGACCCCTGTTTGAATGGATTAATAATCATGAACACCCCATCTAGAATCATAGAATCCCTACATGCAGAAGGAGGCCATTCAGCCTATCAGCACCGACCACAATCCCACTCGGGCCCTATTCCCGTAACCCCACATATTTACCCCCTAATCCCCCTACACTAGGGGCAATTTAGCACGGCCAATCCACATAACCTGCACATGTTCGGAAACCGGAGCACCCAGAGGAAACACACGCAGACACGGGGAGAATGTGCAAACTCCACGCAGACAGTGACCCAAGCCGGGAATCGAACCCGGGTCCCTGGCACTGCGAAGCAGCAGTGCTAACCACTGCGCCATCTAAATAACATTATAAAATAGTCAATATGAAAATGCTGCATAGAATTTTAATAATGTTTTTAAGATAACGGGATTTTTGGTACCTGTGAGATGGTACACCTCCATCTCACTGCAGTCTTAGACTGTGTTTCAGAATGACATCCATAAATCATTCCATGTAAAAAAAAAAATATGTATTTGTTTCCTCTCACGAAGTTGATTGAATTGTAGAATGTGGTTCCCCAAAATACTCATCAAAATCCCACGTAATTCGAAATAGAATTTGATTTACTCAGTCTGGTAAAGGCTCAGACAAGAATTGACAAATTGGTCAAAGGGTTGGAGGCCGCAGATGCGGTTAACGTTTGCAGTATCGCTTGGCGCAGTGCTTTAATCCATAAAATCTCAGCATCTTAAGTCAGGGAGCAGATTTGATTTGATTTATTATTGTCACATGTATTAGTATGCAGTGAAAAGTATTGTTTCTTGCATGCTATACAGACAAAGCATACTGTTCACAGAGAAGGAAAGGAGAGAGTGCAGAATGTAGTGTTACAGTCATAGCTAGGGTGGAGAGAAAGATCAACTTTAGTGCGAGGTAGGTCCATTCAAAAGTCTGACAGCAGCAGGGAAGAAGCTGTTCTTGAGTCGGTTGGTATGTGACCTCAGACTTTTATATCTTTTTCCTGACGGAAGAAGGTGGAAGAGAGAATGTCCGGGATGTGTGAGGTCCTTAATTATGCTGGCTGCTTTGTCGAGGCAGCGGGAAATGTAGACAGAGTCAACGGATCGGGGGCTGGTGCTCCTGAGAGTGACTGATGGCAAGAAGGAGAGCCGCGACCTGTCCACAGCATCCTGGGGTGGGTTGTCCACACGTCACCCACTTGTAAGACAGCACTGCTCAGAAAGAGCTTTCATCTTATTTCCTCGTCACATCACACCGCACCCCTGCCTCACCCACCGCCCCCCCTCCCTCCACACCCCCAACCTGGAAGAACGTTTCTGCGGATGCCCTGTGTTTGGGCCCCATTTTGAGAATTGCTGCCCTGAAGAAAAAAATGTTTATTTACTGACAACATGGCTTCTACAATTTGAATAATTACAGCTCTGTTAAATTTGAGCCAACTGACTTTGTTGCGTTGTTATTCCTGAAGAGAACAGCCCCATTCAGTCCAGCTGGTTATTTGTTTTTGTTTAGGACTCCACGAGACAATGGAAGCCACTCGAGCAACGCAGCTGCACAGATGTCCTGTGGCTGGTGATTATTATTTTGTTCTCCATTGGCATGGTAAGTTCAGCTTCAGTTTTTTTTTGTTGTTGAAGGTTCTCGTTTATCAGAAACACTATTTTCTTGATTTGGATTTTATGGCTGGTGACAAAAGGATGGTGCCTGGTGTTCATTAGATATGGCGTAGGATATACAGCACTGAAATGGGTCTTTTGGCCCACCGCACCATGCTAGCACCTGTGGTCACATGGTACATCTTCCATCTTCCCTCATCTAAGTCTTATCGTAACCTTCAATTCACTTCTCCCTGGTGTTTATCACCTGATGAAGGAGCAGCGTTCCAAAAGCTCGTGATTCCAAATAAACCTGTTGGACTTTAACCTGGTGTTGTGAGACTTCTTTCTGTGCCCACCCCAGTCCAACGCCGGCATCTCCAATCATGTTTATCATATAATCATAAAATCCCAGCAGTGTAAAGGGAGGTCATTTGGCCCATCGAGTTTGCACCAATTCTGTGACAAAGAATCAGCCCTCTCCCTGTAAGCCCACATATTTACCCCACTAATCCCCCGAACCTACACTGAGGGAGAATTTAGCACGGCCAATGCGCCTAGCCAGCATCTTTTTTGGACGATGGGAGGAAAGCAGATCACCCGGGGGGAAAAAAACAATCCCGACACGGAGCAAGTGCGAACTCCGCACAGTCACCTGAGGCCGGAATCAAACCTGGGTCCCTGGTGCTGTGGGGCAGCAGTGCTAACCACTGTGTCACTGTGCTGATTCTCCTTGTGAATTCATCAAAAATATCACTTCAACCACGTCTTATGGTGGAGAATTTCACATTCGCACCACTCTAGATCAAGACGTTTGTTAGTTGGCTCCCATTTCCTGCTTGGTGACCATCTTTATACTGTTGATTTCTGGTTTTTGCCCTTTCCCACAAAAGGAAACGTTCTCTGCATCAATCAAGCATAACATTTTGTAAAGTTCGATACTTCCATTAGGTCGCCCTTCAGTCGTCATTTTTCAAGAGAAAGGAGACGCAGTCTAGTCCATCCCCTCCTGATGCGTATGAACATGCATTTCTGGCTTCGTCCTTGTAAATCTTCTCTGCACTTCTCTCTCTCATATGATGGCACAGTGGTTAGCACTGCTGCTTCACAGCGCCAGGGACCCGGGTTCGATTCCTAGTTTGGGTCACTATCTGTGCGAAGTCTGCACGTTCTTCCCGTGTCCACGCTGGTTTCCTCCGGGTGCTCCAGTTTCCTCCCACAGTCCAAAAGACGCACTGGAAATGCTAAATTCCCCCTCAGTGCACCCGAACAGGCACTGGATTGTGGTGGATTTTCACAGTAAATTCATTGCAGTGTTAATGTAAGCCTACTCGTCACTAATAAATAAACTTCAAATGTCGCTGCATTTTCATGATGGCATGGTGATCAGAATGCTGCACAGGATTCTAAGTATGCTCTTACCAAGATTTGATATAGATTTAGCATAACTATCCAAGTTGTTGTCGGTAAATAATACCTCTGAGACTAGTCGTGAGTTAAAGCACAGTGGTTTATTTTCACAATTGTGGAAGAAGTCCAATCCCTAACACGGTCTCAGACTTCTTACTGAATACAGGTCAAGAGCAAACATTAATACATATATTTTCACCCCTGGTCACGTCCTCATCTTCCCACGATTATTGCTGTCTCGGCAGTCCCGTCTTTCCCGTGTAACCGTGGCCATCTCAAGGCTGCGAATATCTGTTTTGTCTCCACCTGTGTGTTGTTTATCTATTACACAAGATTACAAGTTTGCATAAACGGGTTGACTAAAATACAGGGGCCTATATAGCAATTTATATTGTTAATGATGAATAGTATATAATGAATATATATGAATCTATGAGTATATGATCACAGAAGGTATACATGTAAGTTCCACCATGTTAAACAAAGGTACATAATATAACATAAAATGGACTCGAGCTGATTCTGCTTAGCTTATACTAGCTTAGCCACGTTCCTGATACAAAATTAGCTGGGAAAAGTCATGAATGTGTACACAGCAGTTGCTTCTCTTATCTGGCTTGGATGCATGAAAACAAGCTCCACAGACATGAAAACACTGAGCTCTAATGAAAGCATGAGCTCTACAAAATCCTCACAAAATCTCTAAGTATCACAGAGTTCAGGTCTCAATGCTTAAGTGTTACAAAGTTCATTAACCCATTCCCGTCTTCACACGTTTTCTCAATTCTATCCCTCCTAGAAATAAAGCCTTTTAATCCAAAAGGATTGCTCTCTCTTATTACCAGACACTTGCGTGATAATTTGATTTCATTTGCTAATCTGGGCTATTCAGTGGATTTTGCATAGATTTCACCATCAACGCTGCCGTGAACAAGGCTCACTCGGCCCGTTTACGGTTGCGCCAACAAACCCATAAAGCCTCAGGGTGGGAAAGCACTGGTAGATCCGCAATCGGCTAAAATGGAGCCCCAAGCTGACCCAGTGGGAAGCAAAAAGTCCTGCGCGTGTGAAAATCATGTCCTTCAGCTGATTAGTTTTGCAAACAGTCAGTCAGAGGTTTACAGCATGGAAACGGGCCCTTCAGCCCAACTTGTCCATGCCACCCTTTTTTTTAAAACCCCAAAGCTAGTCCCAATTGCCCGCATTTGGCCTATATCCCTCTATACCCATCTTACCCATGTAATTATCTAAATGCTTTTTAAAAGATAAAATTGTACCTGCCTCTACTACTACCTCTGGCAGCTTGTTCCAGACACTCTCCACCCTCTGTGTGGAAAAAATTGCCCCTGTGGACACTTTTGTATCTCTCCCCTCCCACCTTAAACTTATGCCCTTTAGTTTTAGACTCCCCTACCTTTGGGGAAAAAATATTGACTGTCTAGCTGATCTATGCCCCTCATTATTTTATAGACCTCTATAAAATCACCCCTCAGCCTTCTACGCTCCAGAGGAAAAAGTCCCAGTCTATCCAGCCTCTCCTTATAACTCAAACCATCAAGTCCCGGTAGCATCCTAGTAAATCTTTTCTGCACTCTTTCTAGTTTAATAATATCCATTCTATAATAGGGTGACCAGAACTTTACACACTATTCCAAGTGTGGCCTGACCAATGTCTTGTACAACTTCAACAAGACGTCCCAACTCCTGTATTCAACGTTCTGACCAATGAAACCAAGCATGCCGAATGCCTTCTTCACCACTGTGTCCACCTGTGACTCCACTTTCAAGGAGCTATGAACATGTACCCCTAGATCTCTTTGTTCTGTAACTCTCCCCAATGCCCTACCATTAACTGAGTAAGTCCTGCCCTGGTTCAATCTACCAAAATGCATCACCTCGCATTTATCTAAATTAAACTCCATCTGCCGTTCGTCAGCCCACTGGCCCAACTGATCAAGATCAATCGTGCTTTAGAGAAATTAAATGTCCTATTTCCCCACTGTGGTCTTTTGAGCATGCTGTCTTGTGGCGCTTGTGGT
The DNA here is from genome assembly GCF_964213995.1 of Mustelus asterias. Lineage (NCBI taxonomy): Eukaryota > Metazoa > Chordata > Chondrichthyes > Carcharhiniformes > Triakidae > Mustelus > Mustelus asterias. The sequence continues at coordinate 12,549,735 of NC_135806.1, forward strand.
AACCTTGATTTTAATATCCGGGTGATGGTGATAGAGAGCCGCTGGACCACTAATCCAGATTTCTGACTACAAATTCAGATACCCAGCTACTAATTCGGAGGCCCAGGCTAATGCTCTGGGGACATTAGTTCAAATCCTACCATGGTAGCTGGTGGAATTTGAATTTAGTTATTAAATATGAAATAAAGAACAAAGAAAATTACAGCACAGGAACAGGCCCTTTGGCCCTTCAAGCCTGCACCAACCATGCTGCCCAACTTAACTAAAACCCCCTACTGTTCCGGAGATCATATTCCTCTATTCCCATCCTATTCATGTATTTATCAAGATGCCCCTTAAATGTCACTATCATATCTGCTCCCACTACCTCCCCCGGCAGCGAGTTCCAGGCACCCACTACCTTCTGTGTAAAAAACAAACTTGCCTCGTACATCTCCTTTAAACCCTGCCTCTTGCACCTTAAACCTATGCCCCCTAGTAATTGACTGGGAAAAAGCTTCTGACTATCCACTCTGTCCATGCCCCTCATAATCTTATCGACTTCTATCTGGTCGCCCCTCAACCTCCGTCGTTCCAGTGAGAACAAACCAAGTTTCTCCAACCGCTCCTCATAGCTAATGCCCTCCATATCAGGCAACGTCCTGGTAAATCTTTTCTGTACCTCTCCAAAGCCTCCGCATCCGTCTGGTACTGTGGTGATCAGAATTGAACACTATATTCCAAGTATATATCCAAGAAATATCAAAGCTGGTTTCAGTAATGGTCACCATGAAGCTATCATTGTTTGTCTTTAAAAAAAAAAAATCCATCTCGTTCACTGATTTCCTTCCCTGAAGGACATTAACCATCCTTATCTGGTCTGGTCTACATCTGACCCCAGACCCATTCCAATGTGGTTGACTTTCAACAGCCCTCTAAAATGACTTAACAGGCTACTCAGTTCAAGGATAATTGGGGGTGGGTAACAATTGCTGATCTTGCCAGTGATGCCCACATCCCATGACAGAACAAAATAAAGAATATTAGCAAATTCCTGGACAGGCATACTTTCCCATCCTTCTCCCAATCCTAAACTTAGTTGGAGGAATATGCTGTTGAGGACTCCTGTTTGGGCTGAAGGGAGAATTGTGTTTATTCTTTCAGGCCATTCTTTCTTTGTAATGTATTTCTGGCCTATTGCCAACAACTGTGTCATACTGCTTTCAGAAGTAGAAACGAGTAGGAAGGCATATGTTAATGTAGTACAAAGGCGTGACTTGAGAGAACCAAACCGACCATGCATTAATTCCTTCTGCCTCGTCTGAGGGGAAATTACGCAAGGCTGAGTTTCTGCAGCATTCCTGAACACCTGAATGAATTGACTGGAAGTTCTGTGCAAGCAGTGTGACTAGTGTATGGGCTGGTGCGTGTCTGCTCATGATCTAACTGCATCATCATCCTCAGTCCTGTGCTTTCACCAAGCTGAGAGCGTTGCTACTTCTCAGGGTCCCTCTGATTTTATTTTTCTCTTGTTGTTTAACTCCTCTTCTCGCTTGGCCTTTTGGCTAAGATCAAGTGTAGTATCGACATGCTGTGGTTGGTTTCAGTCATTAGGTTACATTTTAGCTTCATTTGAAGCAATTTTTAAAAGCGGCATCTCAGCCTTTTGGCTAAGATGGAAATGAGATCAAGCCTTGGAGGAGGAGCTATGCCTACTCCAATCAGCTTGGATCATGTAGATCAAGCCCAAGACAGGAGGTGAGAGCCCTGTCTTGTCAGCTTGGATCGGGAACGTCCCAACTTGTTGAGACTCTGAATTGGACTTGATTTGATTGAATTGGAATAAAAACAAAAAACAAAAAAAAACTCCTCTTCTCGCTTCCTTCCCCCATCCCTGTCTTGTTCCCAAGGCAGATACACCAGCTGTGGGGTCATAGTTCACATGTGTCGACAATTCACGGGTGTGTCTTAAGTAGGATTTTCACCTTTTAAACCTAAACAGCTGATGTCTGCAGACTGATTGGCTGTGGGTGAAGTTTTCAAACTTTATTTATTAGTGTCACATGTAGGCTTACATTAACACTGCAAAGAAGTTTACTGTGAAAATCCCCTAGTCGCCAAACTCTGACTGTTCGGATACACGGAGGGAGAATTTAACCATGGCCCATGCACCTAACCAGTATGCTTTTCGGACTGTTGGGGTGGGGGGGGGGGGGGGGGGACCGGAGGAAACCCACGCAGACACGGGGAAAATGTGCAGACTCCGCACAGACTGTGACCCAAGCGGGGAATCGAACCCGGGTCCCTGGCGCTGTGAGGCAGCAGTGCTAACCACTGTGCCACTGTGAATAGAGCATGATCATAAACTCAGCCTGATACTGTGCATTCTGCTGTCCACAAGTGCGTATTTTCCATTTGTGATCTCTGGACAATGATAGAGTCTGGAAGAATATTTCCTTCCTGCCAGCAACTACCACCTTCTCCCTCCCCCAATTCAGGGATGGACCTCAGTACCTCTATTGTCCTGGCTGATATCAACAGCTAGTTCAAGTTGGGCAATAAACCTGAGTCTTCCCACACTGCATTTAAAAGCCGTGAAGTTGAAAAGATTTTTAAGAGGAATAAATAGTGATGAAAGATTTCCCAAACCCAAAAACATGGTGTACTGGCACAGATAGCCATGAACTTAAAAGTCCAAAACCTCCACGGTGTGGCCCTTGAGGGTCCCTAGTCTATTCACGTACAGATTGTTCTACTTGAGAAGGCAAGTTGGTGAAGAAGGATGATACCGCAGCCAATCTTATTCAAACCTACATTTATTTACAGGCTGAAACGTTACAAGCATTCACCTCCTAACCCGAGCACCTCAAAGTGTCATAAAATCATAGAATCACTACAGTGCAGAAGGAGGCCATCCAGCCCATCGAGTCTGCACCGACCACAATCCCACCCAGGCCCTATCCCCATGCATTTACCCTAGCTAGTCCCCCTGACACTAAGGGGCAACTTAACATGGCCAATCCACCTAACCCGCACATCTTTCGGACTGTGGGAGGAAACCAGAGCACCCGGAGGAAACCCATGCAGACACGGGAGAAGGTGCAGACTCCGCACAGACAGTGACCCAAGCTGGGAATTGGACCGGGTTCCTGGCGCTGTGAGGCAGCAGTGCTAACCACTGTGCCACCCATATATATGTGTATATAGTGTATATATTTGTTCAAATGAATTGCTAATTAATGCCCTTCCCCTGCGCATAACTAAACAGAGTTGATATACAATTATAGTATAAGGGCGGCTTGGTGGCACAGTGGTTAGCACTGCTGCCCCACAGCTCCAGGGACCTGAGTTCAATTCTGGCCTTGGGTGACTCTCTGGAGTTTGCACGTTCTCCCCGTGTCTGCGTGGGTTTCCTCCGAGTACTCCGGTTTCCTCCCACAGTCCAAAGGTGTGCGGTTAGGTGGATTGACTATGCTAAATTGCCCCATAGTGTCCCAAGATGTGTTGGTTAAATGGATTGGTCACGATAGATTTGTGGAGTTACAGGGATACGGTGGGGGAAAGGGCCTGAGTAAGATACTCTGTCAGAGAGCTGGTGCAAACTAGATGGGCTGAATGGCTCTCTCTGCACTGTAGGGATTCTAATACAGGTGAACAAATTGACAAACGTGCGCCCTAAACTGCTCAAATTGGGCATTACTGATGTACTTTTGATTTGCTGTGACTGTCTAAACTGCAATTTTCTTTGTGTAAAGCAGTTTATATTGTAGTGCCATAATGCAGGTTTGACACTAAGCTTTTGATATGTTCTGTTTTAGGTTGTCATATGTGGCTTTGCAATAGCTTCTGGAGCAGCACTGAGGCTGATTTCTGGCTATGATACTTATGGAAACATTTGCGGACAAAAGAACACCAAAGTGGAGGGAGAAAAATGGAGTGGCCTTGATCACACACACAATAAGTAACTATGTCATCAGCATTCCAGGGTGATATGTTATAGATGTGGCACTTTATCAAATGGCTTCTTGGAATCTAAGTCCACTGGTTCCCCTTTGTCCACAGCACAGCTCATTTCCTCAAAGGACTCCAATAAATTTGTTGAACATAATTTTCCTTTCACAAAACCATGCTGACTCTGCCTGATTACTTTGAGCTTTTCCATGTGCCCTAGTATAACATCATTAATAATGAGGAGGCAGTACTCTTGTGTTATAGAACATGCTAGAACCCATCCTTTTCCATACTCGATTTTATTAGCAATCTGGTGTGTGGCATATTATTTGGAATGTGAATTTGTAGTTTGGTAATGAAAAATGCAGAACTTCATTTCTGAATGTAGCAGCTGAGATGCCTAAACATTATATTGAAGCTCCATGAACCCTTAATTAAAATTGTCTTTTAAACATTGCAAATGAGGTAAAGTTTTGGAGAAGGGGAATTGGGAGTTGGATTGTGGCCTGATGGCAGGTTCTCCGCTTCCACATGAAAACTTCTTGTCTCCTCAACTTCAAATATTGCTACTGGTTGTGCTTCCAGAGCTCTAGAATGTGGACTGAAGAAAGAACAAAGAAAATTACAGCACAGGAACAGGCCCTTTGGCCCTCCAAGCCTGCACCGACCATGCTGTCCGACTTAACTAAAACCCCCTACCCTTCCGGAGACCATAATCCCTCTATTCCCATCCTATTCATGTACTTGTCAAGACGCCCCTTAAAAGTCACTACCGTATCCGCTTCCACTACCTCCCCCGGCAAAGAGTTCCAGGCACCCACCACTCTCTGTGTAAAAAATCTGCCTTGTACATCTCCTTTAAACCTTGTCCCTTGCACCTTAAACCTGTGCCCCCTAGTAATTGACTCTTCCACCCTGGGAAAAAGCTTCTGACTATCCACTCTGTCCATGCCTCTCATAATTTTGTAGGCTTCTATCAGGTCTCCCCTCAACCTCCGTCGCTCAAGTGAGAACAAACCATGTTTCTCCAACCTCTCCTCATAGCTAATGCCCTCCATACCAGGCAACGTCCTGGTAAATCTTTTCTGTACCCTCTCCAAAACCTCCACATCCTTCTGGTAGTGTGGCGACCGACCAGAATTGAACACTATATTCCAAGTGCGGAAAAGTAACCCTTCTGCAAACTGCGTGTGCAATGATTAGAACATCTTGGAGCTTAACATTTGTATGCGGAGGTGATGTTTCCCTCTGTGTGATTTTGGAACCACCCAAAGGTGTGCGGGTTAGGTTGATTGGCCAGGTTAAAAATTGCCCCTTAGAGTCCTGAGATGCGTAGGTTAGTGGGATTAGCGGGTAAAATATGTGGGGGTAGGGCCTGGGCGGGATTGTGGTCGGTGCAGACTCGATGGGCCGAATGGCCTCCTTCTGCACTGTAGGGTTTCTATGATTCTATGATTTCTATGAAAGGGATATACCTCGCCTCGTTATCTAAAGTGTGTGTGGGAGTAGAAGTTATTAGCTTAGGTAAATTAAAGCAGGGTCTGCCACACTCTATCATGAACAAATGACAGGTCGTTATTTTAAAATTGGTGACAACCTTATTAAAACAATTAACAAACTGAATAAACTCCCCAATAGAATGCTGTCCGAATAATACCATGATGTGGAGATGCCGGCGTTGGACTGGGGTAAACACAGTAAGAAGTTTAACAACACCAGGTTAAAGTCCAACAGGTTTATTTGGTAGCAAAAGCCACACAAGCTTTCGGAGCTGCAAGCCCCTTCTTCAGGTGAGTGGGAATTCTGTTCACAAACAGAGCATATAAAGACACAACCTCAATTTACATGAATAATGGTTGGAATGCGAATACTTATAACTAATAAAGTCTTTAAGAAACAAAACAATGTGAGTGGAGAGAGCATCAAGACAGGCTAAAAAGATGTGTATTGTCTCCAGACAAGACAGCCAGTGAAACTCTGTGGGGGTTACACATAGTGTGCCATGAACCCAATATCCCGGTTGAGGCCGTCCTCGTGTGTGCGGAACTTGGCTATCAGTTTCTGCTCAGCGACTCTGCGCCGTCGTGTGTCGCGAAGGCCGCCTTGGAGAACGCTTACCCGAATATCAGAGGCCGAATGCCCGTGACCGCTGAAGTGCTCCCCAACAGGAAGAGAACAGTCTTGCCTGGTGATTGTCGAGCAGTGTTCATTCATCCGTTGTCGCAGCGTCTGCATAGTTTCCCCAATGTACCATGCCTCGGGACATCCTTTCTTGCAGCATATCAGGTAGACAACGTTGGCCGAGTTGCAAGAGTATGTACCGTGTACCTGGTGGATGGTGTTCTCACGTGAGATGATGGCATCTGTGTCGATGATCCGGCACGTCTTGCAGAGGTTGCTGTGGCAGGGTTGTGTGGTGTCATGGTCACTGTTCTCCTGAAGGCTGGGTAGTTTGCTGCGGACAATGGTCTGTTTGAGGTTGAGCAGAAACTGATAGCCAAGTTCCGCACACACGAGGACGGCCTCAACCGGGATATTGGGTTCATGGCACACTATTTGTAACCCCCACAGAGTTTCACTGGCTGTCTTGTCTGGAGACAATACACATCTTTTTAGCCTGTCTTGATGCTCTCTCCACTCACATTGTTTTGTTTCTTAAAGACTTGATTAGTTGTAAGTATTCGCATTCCAACCATTATTCATGTAAATTGAGGTTGTGTCTTTATATGCTCTGTTTGTGAACAGAATTCCCACTCACCTGAAGAAGGGGGTTGCAGCTCCGAAAGCTTGTGTGGCTTTTGCTACCAAATAAACCTGTTGGACTTTAACCTGGTGTTGTTAAACTTCTTACTGCGAATAATACCAGGCACTTATTAAAAGTCTTGAAGGTCCTTGCTGTTCAGGTCTGACACACCTTCCGAGTTGGTCTACTTTCCGACTGTAGATGATAAGTTTTATGAAGACATAAATTAAACTGCAGGATTCTATGTGAGAGACTCGCCTCTCCCTCCTTCTGACTAAAGAGGTGGCAATGTTCCTCTAACAGTTATTTCCCCTTTTCTGGGTTTAAATAACTGGAATTACCTCACAGTATTCCTGCGATCTGAGAGGAGGTCACAGAAGGAGAAAGGCGGGGGGGGCTTTTAAAATAAGGGTGGAGAATATATTGGTTCCAATATTCAATTTTAGTTGATGGAAATTGAAAAATAAGGCTGAAGACATGCGTTTTCCATGAGAACCTTTGTTTACTTTTTTTTCTTCCTCAGGTATGTTTTTTTCTTGGATCCTTGTGACATGGATACGACTGCGTTCAGGATCAAATCCAAGGCTCTATGTGTAGCTAAATGTCCATACACTGACCTGAACACACTCCGGGAAATTTACAATTTTGCCAAAGAAAATGGTAAGACTAAATATTTGGTCGTGGGAGTGGAATGGGAGGAGCAGAATCTGAGTTTAGAGTGCCTTTTATTTACAGTGTGACCTTCGCTCAGTTTTGAAATGATCCAGAGCAAGATGGTATAACCTTCAGATTGAATGTGAGGGTTCATGACTGGCCCCTCTGCAATCTCTTTCAGTTCTGAACAAAGAATAGAAGCAGGCCATTTGACCCTTCAAGCTTGTTCTGCCATTAATAAGGTCACGGCTGTCTTGATGACCTTAAATCTGCATCCCACCTAGTCCCCCCCATAACCACTCACCCCCGGTGATTGGTATGGTGGCACAGTGGTTAGCACAAAAGCTCACAGCACCGGGGACCCAGGTTCGATTCCCGGTTTGGGTCACTGTCTGTGTGGAGTCTGCACATTCTCCCCATATCTGTGTGGGTTTCCTCCGGATGCTCCAGTTTCCTCCCACAGTCCGAAAGATATGTTGGTTAGGTGCATTGACCATGCTAAATTCTCCCTCAGCATGACTCGAACAGGTGCAGGAATGTGGCGACTAGGGGACTTTCACAGTAACTTAATTGTAGTGTTAATGTAAGTCTACTTGTGACACTAATAAATAAACTTTAAACCTTGCTTATCAAGAACCCATCCACCTCTGCCTTAAAAATATTCATAGACTTTGCTTCCACCACTTTTCCAGAAAGAGTTCCTAAGAAACTCAACTTTTTGAGAAAACTTCACTATCTCTCCATTTTAAATGGGCACCCTCTTAATTTTAAATAATGACCCCTAATTCTGGATTCTCCCACAAGAGGCCACATCCACCCTGTCAAGACTCCTTAGGATCTGCGTGTCACCTTTTACCCATCTAAACTCCAGTGGATGCAAGCCTAGCCTGCCCAATCTTCCCCACAAGACAACATACCGCTTCCATGGTTTATGTCTATTGAACCTTCTCTGAACTGCTCTCAATGCATTTATAACCTTCCTTAAATAAAATCTTCGATACTGTACACAATACTTTAAATGTGGTCTAGTGCCTTGTCCAACTGAAGAATAACCTCCCTATCTTTGTATTCAATCCCTCTCGCAACAAATTCTATTAGCTTTCCTAATTACTTGTACTTGAATACTCGCCTTTTGTGGAACATGCACTAGGACACGCAGATCCCTCTGCCTCTCAGAGCTCTGCAATCTCTCACCGTTTAGATAAATGCTCTTTTTTTATTCTTCCTGCCAAAATGGACAATTTCACATTTTCCCAAGTTATACTCCATTTTCCAGATCTATGCCTACTCACATAACCTACCTCTTTTTGTAATCTACTTGTGTCCTCTTCACGACTCGTGTTCCTACCTGTCATTGTTTCATCAGCAAATTTGGAAACCGTCCCTTTAATTCCTTCATCCAAGTCCTTTATATAAATTGTAATCAGTTGGAGTCCCAGCACTGATTCCTGTGGCACACCACTTGCCAACCTGAATCAGACCCATTTATGCCAACTCTCTGCTTCCTGTTAGCCAGCCAATCTTCTATCCATGCCAATACATTACCACCTATATAATGAGCTTTTATTTTCCACAATAACCTTTGATGTGGCACTTTATCAAATGGCTTCTTGGAATCTAAGTAGAGTACATCCACGGCTCTCCTTTGTCCACAGCACAGATTATTTCTTCAAAGAACCTCAATAAGTTTGTTAAACATAATTTCCTTTTCACAAAACCATGTTGACTCTGCCTGATTACCTTGAGCTTATCCAAGTGCCCTGCTTATAACATCATTAATAATGAGGAGGCGGTGGCCTGGTGGTATTATCACTCGACTGTTAATGCAGAAACTCAGCTAATGTTCTGGGGACCCAGGTTTGAATCCTGCCTCAGCACATGGTGGAATTTGAATTCAACATAAAATTATCTGAAATTAAGAATCTACTGAATCTACTATGAACCCATTGTCAATTGTCGGAAAAACCCATCTGGTTCACTAATGTCCTTTAGGGAAGGAAATCTGCCGTCCTGGTCTGACCTACACGTGACTCCAGACTCTCAGCAACGTGGTTGACTCTCAATTAGGGTTTGGGAAATAAGTGCTCGACAGCCAGTGACGCCCATGTCCCATGAATCAATAAAAAAAAGTCCAATGTCGTATCTCCATTCTCTCAATGAAAAATCTCGAATAGCTGAATTTTGATACCCCAAAGACCAGAGTGATCAATGTTTATGTTTTCCTACTACATGTTGACTCTTCAATAAATTATGCCTTCTCAGCTGATCATTCTTTATTCCTGAAAATTGTTTGGAGACCTTCTATACAGATATTTAATATGCTGATCTATAGTTTCCATTGTGCCTTATTAATGCTGAGATTATATAAACTGTTTTCGAGTCCTTAACAGCTCCCAAACTTAATGAACTTACAAAATTCCAGTCAGTTTCTTCCTCAGCCTGATTGTCCCTCTATTCTTGACTGCACTTTTTGCAAGAAACTGTCTTTACTTCTCCCACCTCTGTCTCACTCTTTATCATCAATGTCTCCTTTCTTTCTGAATCGCTGCCTGGCTTTCGTATGTAGTCCCTTATTTGACATCTTTAGCCTTTTGAAAAGCTGGTGCATTCAGGGAGATGGAAGACGAGCAGGTTGCTAGAGCAATGAGGTGCTTCACCAAGGAGTACTGAATGAGGAGCTAGTCGTGGCCAGGAAGACACAAGGTCATTCATTTTGAGTGGTCACCAACTGTGGACAGATGGACTGGAACTCAGTGGTCATGGGTGTTGGTCTGAGGACGTAAATGAATTGGGCCTGGAAGGAGTTTGGGCTGTGATAGCTTTTTTAAAAGTTGTTTGTTAGTGTCACAAGTAGGCTTTACATTAACGCTGCAATGAAGTTACTGTAAAAATCCCCGAGTCGCCATACATCAGCGCCTGTTCGGGTACACTGAGGGAGAATTTAGCACGGCCAATGCACCTAACCACATCTTTCAGACTGTAGGAGGCACCCGGAGGAAAACCCACGGGGAGAACGTGCAGACTCCGCACAGACAGTCACCCGAGCGGGGAATTGAACCTGGGTCCCTGGCGCTATGAGGCAGCAGTGCTATCCACTGTGCCACTTAATCAATTGAGGGAGTATTGATGCTTGGCAGGAATTAGGCTGGGTTGTAGACCTTGAAGGGAGATCTGAAGTGGGGTGAGTTTGGGAGGTTAGAAATTTGGGCCAAATAGATGTTTTCTGAGGAGTGTGCATTTGTCTCTGCCTCTGTCTTTGGATCTCTTCAGTAAATTGCGTGGCTGCCTATTTTTGTTTACACGGTGTTCTAAACAAGCTGACCATGTTCGCCATGTCATGAAAAATGTTTCTGTACAGAACTGTTTGTAGCCATTTCCACCTGGTTCCATTTTTCAGGTGAATGTCAGGATGATAGTTTCCCTGAGGCGTGTATATTAATGAATAAGGTTTCAGCATTGATTTTCCTAATGTACAGCGTAGATGCAGGTCATCAACTTATGTTTAAAAAATTTCAATTCTTCTCTTTATTTTAGGATCGAAGCTGTGTGATTATAGTGTGGACGTAGAAAAGTATACATCAGCCGGTCAGAATTTGTGTCCTAAGCTTCCTGTTAAATCCAGGTAGGCAAATTAAGACGATCTGTTTAAGAAATTGCAAGTTACAATGTACATAACCTCAGTGATTAAACTTTAAAAATCACTTCTACAAACAAATGTGTTTGTGCCATGGGTAAATGTGAAGATTCTCCAGAAGCTGGATTATCGAATGATATGAGTTTATATTTGAGTCTGCATGTCCAACAGAATTAAAACTTGAGCAATTCCTCATTCAAACTTGATGATATTTCATATGACTGAAGTGTATTCATATTTCCTAACTGAGCAGTTGTATATTAGGGAGGTGATGGCCTAGAGGCATTATCGCTAGACTATTAATCCAGAAACTCAGCTAATGTTCTGGGAACCTGGATTTGAATCCCATCACGGCAGATGGTGGAATTTGAATTCGATTTGAAAAAAAATATCTGGAATTAAGAATCTATTGATGACCATGAACAGGGGTCGATTGTCAGAAAAGCCTATCTGGTTCACAGATGTCCTTTAGGGAAGGAAATCTACCATCCTTACCTGGTCTGGCCTGCAAGTGACTCCAAGCCACAGCAATGTGGTTGACTCTCAACTGCACTCCTAGGGCGACGAGGGATGGGCAATAAATCCTGGACTGCCACGTCCCACGAATGAATAAAAAAAAGTGTCCATCCTGGATAACTTTTCAAATATGCAGTACTGTGTGCTTCAGTGAGTTGATGCCTTGTTATAAGCAGTTTAAAAATTTCCTGTGTTCTGAAGGGCTAATAGATGTTGCAAAAGCACAAAACTAGCCAGGGACCCAGGTTCAATTCTATCGTTGGGCCACTGTCTGTGTGGAGTTTGCATGTTCTCCCTGTATGTGTGTGGGTTTCCTCCGGGTGCTCCTGTTTCTTCCCACAGTCCAAAGATGTGCAGGTTAGGTGGATTTGACCGTGCCACGCTAAGCTGCTCCTTAAGTGTCCAAAGTGTCCAAAGATAAAGCTAAAGTTTGTTTATTTGTCACAAGTAGGCTTACATTCACATTGCAACGAAGTTACTGTGAAAATCCCCGAGTCGCCACACTCTGGCGCCTGTTTGGGTACACTGAGGGAGAATTTAGCACGGCCAATGCACCTAACCAGCACGTCTTTCGAAATGTGGGAGGAAACCAGAGAACCCGGAGGAAACCCACTCTAACATGGGGCGGAGGAGCAAGCTCTGCACAGACAGTGACCCAAGCCGGGAATCGAACCCGTGTCCCTGACACTGTGAGGCAGCAGTGTTAACCACTTGCTGTGCTGTCCCACTTGTGCAGTTTATGGGGATACAGGGATAGGGGTGAGCCTGGGTAAGATGCTCTGTCGATGAATCGGTGCAGACTCATAGAACATAGAACATAGAAAGCCACAGCACAAACAGGCCCTTCGGCCCACAAGTTGCGCCGATCACATCCCCACCTCTAGGCCTATCTATAGCCCTCAATCCCATTAAATCCCATGTACTCATCCAGAAGTCTCTTAAAAGACCCCAACGAGTTTGCCTCCACCACCACCGACGTCAGCCGATTCCACTCACCCACCACCCTCTGAGTGAAAAACTTACCCCTGACATCTCCTCTGTACCTACCCCCCAGCACCTTAAACCTGTGTCCTCTCGTAGCAACCATTTCAGCCCTTGGAAATAGCCTCTGAGAGTCTACCCTATCCAGACCTCTCAACATCTTGTAAACCTCTATCATGTCACCTCTCATCCTTCGTCTCTCCAGGGAGAAGAGACCAAGCTCCCTCAACCTATCCTCATAAGGCATGCCCCCCAATCCAGGCAACATCCTTGTAAATCTCCTCTGCACCCTTTCAATGGCTTCAACATCTTTCCTGTAATGAGGTGACCAGAACTGCGCGCAGTACTCCAAGTGGGGTCTAACCAGGGTCCTATAAAGCTGCAGCATTATCTCCCGACTCCTAAACTCAATCCCTCGATTAATGAAGGCCAGTACGCCGTACGCCTTCTTGACCGCATCCTCCACCTGCGAGGCCGATTTAAGAGTCCTATGGACCCGGACCCCAAGGTCCTTCTGATCCTCTACACTGCTAAGAATGGTACCCTTCATATTATACTGCTGCTTCATCCCATTGGATCTGCCAAAATGGATCACCACACACTTATCCGGGTTGAAGTCCATCTGCCACTTCTCCGCCCAGTCTTGCATTCTATCTATGTCTCGCTGCAACTTCTGACATCCCTCCAAACTATCCACAACACCACCTACCTTGGTGTCGTCAGCAAACTTACCAACCCATCCCTCCACTTCCTCATCCAGGTCATTTATGAAAATGACAAACAGCAAGGGTCCCAGAACAGATCCCTGGGGCACTCCACTGGTCACTGACCTCCATGCAGAGAAAGACCCCTCCACAGCCACTCTCTGCCTTCTGCAGGCAAGCCAGTTCTGGATCCACAAGGCAACAGCCCCTTGGATCCCATGCCCTCTCACTTTCTCAAGAAGTCTTGCATGGGGGACCTTATCGAACGCCTTGCTGAAGTCCATATAGACCACATCCACCGCTCTTCCTTCGTCAATGTGTTTGGTCACATTTTCAAAGAACTCAACCAGGCTCGTAAGGCACGACCTGCCCTTGACAAAGCCGTGCTGACTACTTTTGATCATACTAAACTTCTCTAGATGATCATAAATCCTGTCTCTCAGGATCCTCTCCATCAACTTACCAACCACTGAGGTTAGACTCACCGGTCGGTAATTTCCCGGGCTGTCCCTGTTCCCTTTCTTGAATATAGGGACCACATCTGCAATCCTCCAATCCTCCGGAACCCCTCCCGTCTCCATCGACGATGCAAAGATCATCGCCAAAGGCTCCGCAATCTCCTCCCTCGCCTCCCACAGTAACCTGGGGTACATCCCATCCGGTCCCGGCGACTTACCAACCTTAATGCCATTCAATAGTTCCAACACATCCTCTTTCTTTATGTCCACATGCTCGATCCTTTCTGTCCACCGCAAACCAGCAGTACAACCACCCAGATCCCTTTCCACCGTGAATACCGAGGTAAAGTATTCATTAAGCAGCTCCGCCATTTCTAACGGTTCCGCACAAACTTTTCTCCCTTCACCTTTTAAGGGTCCTATGCCTTCACATCTCATCCTTTTACTCTTGACATATTTGTAGAAAGCCTTGGGATTCTCCTTAATCTTACCCGCCAAGGCCTTCTCATGACCCCTTCTCGCTCTCCTAATTTCCTTCTTAAGCTCCTTCCTACATCCCGTATACTCCTCTAAATCCTTAACACCTCCTAGCTCTCTGAACCTTCTGTACGCCTCTCTTTTCTTATTCACCAGGTTCATCACAACCTTCGTGCACCACGGTTCCCGTACCCTACCAACACCCCCCTGTCTCATCGGAACGTTGTCATGCAGAGCTCCAGACAAACATTCCTTGAAAATCCTCCACTTTCCTTCGGTACTTTTCCCCAAGAATGCCTCCTTCCAATTTACCCGTCTAATTTCCTCCCTGATGACACTGTATTTCCCTTTACTCCAGAGAAACACTTTCCTAGCCTGCCTGATCCTATCTCTTTCCAATGCTATCGTGAAGGAGATAGAATTATGATCGCTATCCCCAAGATGCTCACCCACCGAGAGATCCTCCACCTGTCCAGGTTCATTAGCCAGCACCAGATCAAGTACAGCCTCTCCTCTAGTCGGCTTATCCACATACTGTGTCAGGAAACTCTCCTGGACACACCTAACAAACTCCTCTCCATCCAAACCCCTAGCCCTAGGGATATTCCAATCTATGTTTGGGAAATTAAAATCTCCCATCATGACAACTCTGTTATTCCTACATCTCTCCAGGATTTGTTTCCCCATCTGCTCCTCAACATCTCTGTTACTATTGGGCGGCCTATAGAAAACACCCAGCAACGTTACCGACCCCTTCCTGTTCCTAACCTCCACCCACAGAGACTCCGTAGTCAATCCCTCCACGGCGTCCACCTTCTCTACAGCCGTGACACTATCCCTGATCAACAGTGCCACTCCCCCCCCCTCTCTTGCCTCCCTCCCTGTCCTTCCTGAAACATCTAAAACCCGGCACCTGAAGCACCCAGTCCTGTCCCTGAGACGTCCAAGTCTCCGTAATGGCCACCACATCACAATTCGAAGCAGCAATCCACGCTCTAAGCTCATCCACTTTATTCACTACACTCCTGGCATTAAAATAGACACATCTCAGACCTTCAGCCTGAGCACTTCCCTTCTCCATCACTCGTCTAACCTCCCTCTTACCCTGTTTACATTCCTTATCTATTTGCGAGCTAACCTCCTCGCTCTCAGTCCCCTCATTTCGATTCCCTCCCCCCAACCTTTCTAGTTTAAAGTCTCTCCAGTAGCCTTAGCCAACCTTCCCGCCAGGATATTGGTCCCCCTGGGATTCAAGTGCCACCCGTCTTTTTTAAACAGGTCACACCTGCCCCTGAAGAGGTCCCAATGATCCAAGTACCCAAATCCTTGTCCCTTGCTCCAGTCCCTCAGCCACGCATTCATTCTCCACCGATTCCTGTTCTCACTCTCCCGCGGCACAGGCAGCAATCCCGAGATTACTACCTTTGCATTCCTCTTTCTCAGCTGTCTACCTAACTCCCTATATTCTCTTTTCATGACCCCTTCCCTCTTCCTACCTATGTCAGCAGTACCTATATGCATCACGACCTTCGGCTCCTCTCCCTCCCCCTTCAGGATTTCTGGGACTCGACCAGAGACATCCCGGACCCCTGCACCAGGGAGACAAACCACCATCCGAGAGTCCCGTCTGTGTCCGCAAAAACGCCTATCTGACCCCCTCACCGTAGAGTCCCCAATTAGCACTACCCTCCTTTCCTTACCCTTTTGCACTACTGGGCCAGGCTCAGCTCCAGAGACACTGCCACCGCTGCTTCCCCCAGGTGGGCTGTCCACCCCAGTAGTACTCAGACAGGAGTACTTATTATTAAGGGGCACATCATTGGGCCAAATGACCTCCCTTCTGCACTGTAGCGATTCTATGAAACTCTGACACAAATCTTGACGCCACTACTTTGCTCTGATGTTTTACTATGACCAATGATAGTGTTGTTCACGTGTTGGATTTTCCACACTCTGCATTCTGTTATCACAGAATCACGGGAATCCCTACAGTGCAGAAGAAGGCCATTTGGCCCATCGAGACTGCATCAACGCCAGTCGCACCCAGGCCCTATATCTGTCACCCCACCTATTTACCTTGCTAGTCCCCCGACACTAAGGGTCGATTTAGCATGGCCAATCCACCGAACCTGCATATCTTTGGAGTGTGGGAGGAAACCGGAGCACCTGGAGGAAACCCACGCAGACACGGGGAGAACGTGCAAACTCCATTCAGATAGTGACCCGAGGCCAGAATTGCACCGGGGTCCCTGGCACTGTGAGGCAGCAGTGCTAACCACTGGGCCACCGTGCCACCCTAATCATGTTGATTGCCTCGATGATATCCCTGTTGCTGAGGTATGCATGCCTTCTGAATTTCAGTTTGGTTAATCTTCTACCGAGCCATTTCCCTGGATTTTGCAACTTAGTTTGCATTTATTCCATCACCAAGTGGACCTCCTACTCTTAAAGCCACTGTCCTATTGCCTTTCAGAGTTAGCTAACAAAGCTATCAACTCCCAAATAGCTATTTCCTTATTTGAATGTTTTCGTTGCCACGAAGCCACTTCTGTTTTAGTTATTCTGTTTAAATAAATATCTTACCCTTGTTATGTATCTCCAAAACCCGTGCTGACTGGTTTGATAATCCACTTGCCATCATCTTTGACAACGCCAGGACCATTTACTAGTATAAGATCTTTCTCCCAAAATTGTGTTCATGCCCAAGTAGTTTCCCTTGCATTGTATTTACATGCAGTTGATGAGTCATCCTCTGACTCTTGTTATAATTAACTCAGTAATTCCCCGCGGGTTCTTTCATCTCTCCTGGTCTGTCCATTCTCAATGTGGAGATGCCGGCGTTGGACTGGGGTAAACACAGTAAGAAGTCTCACAGCACCAGGTTAAAGTCCAACAGGTTTATTGGACTGTTGGACTTTAACCTGGTGTTGTGAGACTTCTTATTGTCCATTCTCCACATCAATGACCTCCCATCCCTGTAATGACTTAGACTTTCTTCTGACCTAATATTTTGCTGTGATCAGAAACCAATTAGCTCAAATTGTGTTTGATGACAAAATGATGCCGCCAGCAGACTCTCATGCGATCTGAACCATGCGCCTGTCTGTCTGTATGTTGTAACTGCAATAATATGCCAAGGGACCAACAATTATTGCTTAATCATGGCGTGCATCTGAGACCATGTGGGAAGCCCACTAGTCTACTCGGAAGGGTGGTTAATACAACACAATCAGGGTTAAGCATTGAGGCTCAAATGGGATTTATTCGCAGGTGAGCTAATTACCCATGAGAATTGTATAGAGGACAGACTGGTGGTATAACGCTCGACTTATCCAATTTATGAGGTGCTTTACTACAAAAACAAGCCATCAAAAATCTTTGTCATTCGAATCGTACTGAGTTCAATGAGTGCCACGTGGTTACTGTTTCACATCTTGTAGGCAGTGTGAAGCATGGAACTGGAGATATGAGCTGCTTCTCTCCGGTGCCTCTTGAGTCATTTAGGTTGATAATTAACATATTAATGGGCTCATTATTTGAAACTTTCCTTTGGAGAAAATATGATGGACTATTTTGTACTGCATTAACATGCTTTATGATGGATTTATAAGATGTTACGCTGTGTGCAATTTTATTGCTCCCACTACAAATGAAAACGGAGTTCAAGGAAAACAAAACATGCAAGCTCATTTTGAATTTGCTGAATATTTTGCAATTTAATAAGGAATGATGTGGAGGACCAGTTACAGGTTTAATATTTATTAAATACATTGTTGTTAGAAGTGTACTTGTGCCTTATCACTGCCGTCAGTCATCTCCATTATTGATATTGGTTTGACATTCCATTTTTTTTGTCTTTTTGTTTTACACCAGTAAACCTATCCCATACTTCCATCGTTGTATCCCAGATGGAACTGGCTGCCTTGAAAAGTTTATTAAAGCCCTCACCAACTTCATCAGTGACAATAGTATCTTGCAGAGAGTGATTACTGGAGTAATGACCAGCAAAGAAATTATAGTGGGACTTTGCTTTTTATCTCTAGGTAATGATTCTTGAATACATCCTTTATTATAAAGAAAACAATATTGAATCCGGAGTTGCAATATTGAGTAATTAAATTTAACTTAAGTGCTTTAATTATATTTTGCAACTAATATTATCCCAAGTAATGTACACCCTGTTTATTTTGCATTCTGTCGTTCGTTACAAATGTTAGTTTGATATTAGGAATGACTGTCTCAACTGATTGAAAGTTTTTTATGAATGGCCGCAGGCATTCAATAAATGTATTCTCTTCTTGTATCTTTAACCCAGAAGCCATTTGTTCCACTTTTATTTACTGTTTATGTTTCCTATTCATTTGTCATAAATGTGATTTCTGTACTACTTGGGGCATTTTGAATGGAAATGTGGAACCAGCAAATGATTGACGTGGTGTAGAGATGTCGATTGCAACTTGAGCTCTTGTCTGATAACTACCTGTAGAGTAGGATGGATCAGCATGCTGATAGAACTGGGCAAAAATCAAAGCCAGAATTCATTACGTTTGAGACTACATTTCCCGTGGCATTATTCATTGATGCCCGATTTTATGTTATTAGAGATAGTGGTAGAGATAGAACAGAGAAATGGTAAAAGCAAAAATACTGCAGATGCTGGAGATCTGAAATAAAACCATAATTGCTGAAGAAAAAATCTTTGGTTGGCAGTACTTGTGGAGAGAGAGAAGCCATTAAAAGTTGGAGTCCAATATGACTCTACTTTGGAATAGAAAAAGTCATATTGGACACAAAACGTTAACTCTGTTTCTTCCTCCACAGATGCTGCCAGACCTGCCGAGCATTTTCCAGTCCTTTACGTTTCTCTAAAATAAAAATGTAAAGATTTCTTTCTCTCTGCAGTTCGATAACCTTAGATAGTCCTCATGTTTTGGCTAATAATTAAATACTTCTGAAGTGTAGTCGTTGCTGCATTTTCTACACTACAGCAATGAATTTGTGAACAGCAAATTTGTGCAAACAGAAACATGATAATGACCAGATGATCTGTGTTGTGGAATTGGTCCAGGGATAAATGTTGGCAAGGACACCAGGGAGAATGTCCCTGCTCCTTGGATTATATTCAGATTTTCAACAAATGTCCATTTTCTTTATAGTTCCTCTAAACGTTCCTGTTTTGAAACCGAATGTTATAATACATTTTGAGACTAGTTATAATCAAAGCAAGTTGATGTGTAAATTCGAAGCTTGCAGGTTAATCGAAGCTGAGGAAGTGCAGATTGTCAGGAAAGGTTGTTGTACTATTTAAAGGAATTAAAATGGACCTGCTGCTCTCCCTTTGATGTGACCATGACTTGTTGCAGTAATTACCTCAATGTCCTAAAAATAAGCAGACCCTTTCCTCTTCAACTAGTCCTGTCGTCAAACTATTCCCCTCTACCCTGTTCAGAATGTAGCAAACTGGAGATGATCACTCCTGATATCTTGTTTCCCAGTCTAATACTTAACTCTTTTTTAAATTTCAAAATGCACTTATGTCTGTGGCATTGCACCATGACTTCCAAGTTTATCATTGCCTTTCCAGCTTTTCAGTTAAGGCGAGTAACTCTCCTCCTGACTCCCCAAAGTCTGACCACTTATCTACAAGACACAAGTCAGGAGTGTGAAGGAATACTCTCCGCTTGTCTGGATGAATACAGCTCCAAAACTACTCAAGAAACTCAACACCATCAAGGACATAGCGGCCCACTTGTCTATCACCTTAGAGAGTTCAGGGTTCAAGTTCTTGTTCGGGCGTTGCTTATAGTTCAAATTCTTCAATTCCTGTGAAATACAACACTGCTGTCATTGAAAATCAGTGCATCATCTACCGCATGCATTGCAGCAACTCAACAAGGCTCCTTTCACACATCTTTCAAACCCATGACCATTACCATCTAGAAAGATAAGGACAGCAGATGCATGGGAACACGACCACCTGCAAGTTCCCCTCCAAGTCACGCACCATCCTGACCTGGAATTGAATGTCTTGAGTGTCGCTGGGTCAAAATCTTGCAGCTCCCTTCCTAACAGACTGTTGATGTCCATACACCACATAGACTGCAGTGGTTCAAAAAGGTGGCCCTCCACCACCACCTTGAGAGCAATTCGGGATGTTCCTAATTGGGCAATAAAGGCTGGACTAACCAGCAATTCCTGCATCCCATGAATGAACAAAAATAATGTTCTCCTTTGGATGGACATGGGAAGACTGATACCTGCAACAATTGCAAATAATTGAAGCAAGCTTGCAAGGCCAAATGGGCTACTTCTGGTCCTATGTTCCGATGAGGATACCTAAACTATCCACAGAATCCCTACAGTGCAGAAGGAGGCCATTCAGTCCATCAAATCTGCACTGGCTCTCCGAAAGACCCCCCCCCCCCCACAATCCCCATAACCCTGCGCATTTACGACAGCCAACCTATCTAACCTACACATCTTTGGACTGTGGGAGGAAACCCACGCAGACACGGAGAAAGTGCAAATTCTACACAGACAGTGACCCAAGGCTGGAATCGAACCCAGGTCCTTGGCGATGTGAGGCAGCAGTGTGCCACCATCCCTTACTACTTCTGACAGACTATCGACCTTTTGCCCTGTTAAAGGTCCTTGCTCCACTGTGCTGCATTGTTGTTCAGGGTCACCTCCCTTTTGAATGGAGTCACTGCTATCACTGTCCACAACCTCCTTGTCCAACGCTAACTTTTGGACAGTTCCATAACTTGCAGTTTCCTTGCTCCTGAGTGTGCTGCCTTTTTGGAATGTTATCCAGAAACATTCCCACTTCATTGATGTGAGGTATGCTGTTCCAAAAACACTATTTTTTTTCTTCTGATATTAAGTGCAAATGCCCTTTCCTTGATCGGCAGAGTATCAATAATAGCCCATTTATTGCACACCACATTAGAAGAGTTTCCTACTCCTACATTTATTTGCTGCCTAGCTTTAAGAATCTAAATAATATCAGTATGTGCAACCGTTCTGCTATTTTTATCCTCCACGGTAAATTTAATCAGCCGAATTTCTTTATTCTTAATCCTTGACTAGGGGTGACTTTAAATGAGTGAGAGAGATTAGTCAGCTATACTAGTTCTAGACTTGGTCTTAAAATAGAATATCCTCCCTCGCAGGGGAGTATTTATGCTAATCTAAGACAGCTCTGAATAAAATATACTTGATAGGTATATTATAGCCAGAATAGCACCTGCGTTAACTACTCTCAGTACATAGAATTCCCCTTTTTAAGAATTCTGGGGAAGTTCAGGTCCTGAGATGTAAAGAGTGTAAAAGTTGTAGACTCAATGTGATTTTTTAAAGATTTAAGCTTAAATTAGATTGTGGTAAGGGTTGCAATATTACAATGTGTAAAATAATCTAATGCACCTGAAAAAAATGCAGAATAACAAATGCACCAAAAAATAAAAATAGGATATCACGAACAGACAATATACTAAAATTATACTCGCAATAGAAGTATAAAGCACAGTTTTATCTTGGCTCGGTTAAGCATGAGGAGTTCTGATCTAAGAACTCTACTCTCGTGATCAATGACCGCAAGGTCTGACCTCTCTTCAACTAGAGGCTAAATTTAGAGAAATTTAGGGACAAACTAACCTTTGATGTATGTTACCAGCTTTTTTGGCAATCTTTTGATAATTCATAGAATCGTAGAACCCCTACAGTGCAGAAGGAGGCCATTTGGCCCATTGAGTCTGCATCAATTCTCTGACAGAGCATCTTACCACCTCAGGCCCTATGCCCACAATCCCATGCATTTACCCCACTAATCCCCCTAATCTACACATCTTGGGGTACTAAGAGGCAAGTTAGCATGGCCTAGCCACTTAACCTGCACACCTTTGGACTCTGGGAGGAAACCGGGCCTCCAGGAGGAAACCCATGCTGACAATGTGCAAGTTCCATACAGCCCGTCACCCAAGGGCAGAATTGAATCCGGGTCCCTGGCACTGTGAGGCAGCAGTGCTAACTATTGAGGATCAATTAATGTATATGTGCTAGTGTTTTCCCAGCTTGAAAGAAGCAGTCTCAAAGTTTTAGCTTGATACAAAAGCAGCCGCAAGGCTAGTTGCATTATTTTCTGCATGTAGTGTTTCTCCTTTTGCTGTCTTGTTCTTGGCAAAGGTTCATATTCTTAATTAATTGGGTTAAATCCTTTCAACCAGTAGCAAACTTCCAATAAACAAGCTTATTAACTTCTTACAATCAAGGTTAAACTCCCACTGGAGCTAAAGTCCATGCTCTGATCTCTCTCCTCTTTTGTAACTTATTAGCTAATGGCAACTCAAATGAACTCACGGTTAAGTTGTAGCAACTTTAGCTCATTGACAGCTAAAAGTTGAAGTAAATTTAAAATAATTCCGATTCTGTTCATTAATATGTGCATATATGTTCTATTAACATTCAAGGTTATGGGCCAAGTGCTAGTAAATGTGGGAGGTTGGGTGTTTCTCGCGTGTCTGTGCAGACTCGATGGGCCAAAGGGTCTCTATGTAATATAAATGTATAATCGATATAAAGATTTCAATACTTGTATCCAGTCTTCCCATTTTGGGTAAATCCTACCTTCCATCTGGCTTCTCGTTAGCCCCTTCCCATGTGTGGATCTGGGAGTATCAGGAGGGTGGTGCAGTGTGTGGCAGCTATGCTCTCAACTGGGGAGGGGTGGGATTGCAAGCTTCAGAAACACTGGTTAAACTGGTAGAGTCTGGGGAACATGAGCGAAGAGAGTACGTTGGTGTGGAGGCACTTGGATATGGTTGGGGGTCTCGGCATCTGGGATCAAGGAACAATATGGAGAAGGTCAGTTTTTTTTTAGAATGCTAATCTGAAGGCCTGGAGTCTGTCATTATTTGGGAACAGGCCATATAGAGGGGAAAAGGGTGTGTGCAAATGAAGGCTGTGAATCTCCTATTTGATGCAAACCAATGTACCTTGATCATGCTTAAATTAGCCTATTTAAAGTTTATTCATTAATCACAAGTAGGCTTACATTAACATTGCAATGAAGTTACTGTGAAAATCCCCTATCGCCACACTCCGGCGCCTGTTCGGGTACACTGAGGGAGAATTTAGCATGGCCTATGCACCTAACCAGAGCGTCTTTCAGATTGTGGGAGGAAACCGGAGGAAACCCACACAGACATGGGGAGAACATGCAAACTCCGCTCAGACAGTGACCCAAGCCAGGAATCGAACCCAGGTCCTTGGTGCTGTGAAGCAGCAGTGCTAACCACTGTGCCACCGTGCCGCCCACAATTATCTGAGCCTTTAAACTAGGTGGCACTGGTCTAAACAACATGACGTGACTCAGGACATTAAGGATCATTTCTCTTACGTGAGGATCCTTGGTTGTCTCTACCAGATCCTACTTCTAGTGTTTTCTCAGTCAGTCTTTCTCATCTCTGTGTTGCTGCTGGGGTGGTCTTAGTGGGCCCATAAGTTCACCTGGAAACCGCATCGCCATAACTGCTCCCCTCTGTGGGAACGTTGCTGTAGCTCGAGACTGGGGCGCACAACACGGCAGGATTACTTCAAGCTCTGTATAAGCACGACTTATCTCAGAAACCAGTTTATGTACTAAGTGTCCATACCATATTGTTGTCCTAAAGATTCTGGGGTTGGGACCAACAAAGGCTTTCAGCCTATCCCCATGCTCTCCCATCGTGACCTTCGAACCAACTTAAATACCTGTTACTCTGATGCACTTTCCACTTGTCTATCTTTTCCTGTGGCTCATGATGTGAAACTGTTCCTCTTGGTGGAGGGATCAATGACTAGGGTGGAGGGGGGGGGGCGGGGGGCATAGATTTGAGGCAAGGGACAGGAGGTTCAGAGGGGATTTGAGGAAAAACGTTTTCACCCAGCAGGTGGTGGGAATCTGGAACTCACTGTTGGAAAGGGTGGTGGAGGTAGCGACCCTCATAACATTTAAAGAAGCATTTAGATATGCACTTGAGATGCCAAGGCATGCTAGACTTGTGGGCCAAGTGCTGGAAAATAGGATTTAGAATAGTTGGGTGGTTTATCTTTGACCAGCGCAGATGCGATGGGCTGAACGGCCTTTTTCTGTGCTGCATGCCTCTCTTTGACGACCAAGTATTCATCAATTTAATAAAATAGCAGAAGCGCACTCGTATAAATGCAGGTCCTGTCATTGCAAATTGCGAATGTTGATGGATTCCACATTGCATATTATAATCGTGCATCTTGTACCTCATAGGAATGTGTTGAATATTGCACGTCCCTTGCTCTTCCTGTTGTGTCCAGTTGGTTCACAATAAACCTGTGAATCAAAGCTGAAGCACTATGAATGTGCAGAAATTTGATTCAGAAGCATAAGAACTTGAGGGAAAACATGACCAGTTGGATGAACCAATTAAACCACTGTAAGAAGTCATTTTGCCCATCATTTTGTTTCTTATGACTTTAATTTTTCGTATCCAAAACAGAGCTAGAAAGCAAAAATTTCAAACTGTTTAAAAATGTGGCCTGATTGTATTTACCAATAGAGTGCCTTAATTTCATAAAATCCATAGAATCCTTACAGTGCAAAAGGAGACCACTCAAGTCTGCACCGACAACAACCCCATCCAGGCCCCCATCCCTGTAACCCCACATATTTACCCCGTTAATCCCTCTAACCTGCGCATCCTGGGACACTAAGGGGCAATTTAGCATGGCCAATGCACCTAACCCACACATCTTTGGAATGTGGAAGGAAACTGAAGGAAACCCACGCAGACACGGGGAGAACGTGCAAACACCACACAGGCAGTGACCCAAGCCGGGAATCGAACCCAGGTCTCTGGAGCTGTGAGGCAGCAGTGCTAACCACTGCCATCGTGCCGTCCATAATAAAGTTTATTTTAGTTACTCCATTTTTTTCCCCAACTTTTTTGTTGCATCCATTTGGGAGACTCCACTGTCAAAGGCCTCTGATGTAGGAACCTTGATCTGGGTGAAAGCTTCCATGAGGCAGCAGGACATAGATATGTTTTTCCCATCCTTCTGGCCTGGTCTGGAGTTCAGGTTCCCAGAAGGGAGAAGTCAGTGTACTACTAACCTGCTGTTCTATTGCTGCCAAAATCACAATATTTTGGTCCTCAAATTGTTCAGAAATGTACCTCTACATTTTTGAGTAAAATTTTAAAGTTTATTTATTAGTGTCACAAGCAGGCTTACACTAACACTGCAGTGAAGTTACTGTGAAAATCCCCTAGTCACCACACTCCGGCACTTGTTCGGGTACACTGAGGGAGAATTTAGCATGACCAATACACCTTACCCGCACATCTTTGGACTGTGGGAGGAAACAGGTGCACGCAGAGGAAACCCACGCAGACACAGGGAGAGCGTGCAGACTCTGCACAGACACTGACCCAAACTGGGAATGGAATCCAGGTCCCGAGCGCTGTGAGAACATAAGAACATAACATAAGAAATAGGAGCAGGAGTAGGCCATCTAGCTCCTCGAGCCTGCCCCGCCATTCAACAAGATCATGGCTGATCTGAAGCGAATCAGTTCCACTTACCCGCCTGCTCCCCATATCCCTTAATTCCCTTAGCGATCAAAAATCTAACTACCCGTGATTTAAACACATTCAACGAGGTAGCCTCCACCACTTCAATGGGCAGAGAATTCCAGAGATTCACTACCCTCTGAGAGAAGAAGTTCCCCCTCAACTCTGTTCTGAACTAGCCCCCACTTATTTTGAGGCTGTGCCCTCTAGTTCTGGTTTCCCTTCTAAGTGGAAAGAATCTCTCTACCTCTACCCTATCCAGCCCCTTCATTATCTTATATGTCTCTATAAGATCACCCCTCAGCCTTCGAAACTCCGAGTACAGACCCAATCTGTTCAATCTCTCCTCATAAGCTACACCCCTCATCTCTGGTATCAACCTGGTGAACCTTCTCTGCACTCCCTCCAAGGCCAATATATCCTTTCGCAAACAAGGGGACCAATACTGCACACAGTACTCCAGTTGCGTCCTCACCAGTGCCTTGTACAGTTGCAGCAAGACCTCCCTGCTTTTATACTCTATCCCCCTCGCGATAAAGGCCAACATTCCATTCGCCGCCTTGATCACCTGCTGCACCTGCAGACTGAGTTTTTGCGATTCGTGCACAAGGACCCCCAGGTCCCTCTGCACAGTAGCATGATGTAATTTTTCTCCATTTAAATAATATTCCAATTTACTATTATTTCTTCCAAAGTGGATAACCTCACATTTGCCAACGTCATATTCCATCTGCCAGATCCTCGCCCACTCGCTCAGCCTATCCAAATCTCTCTGCAGACTTTCCACGTCCTCCACGCAATTCGTTTTCCCACTCATCTTCGTGTCATCAGCAAACTTTGATACTCTACACTCAGTGAGGCAGCAGTGCTAACCACTGTGCCACCATGCCGCCAAATACAATGTTTGTATTCGAACCCTATGTATCAGTAATGCAGTTCCTTTAAAATTCAATTCTGCATGTTATTTGGTGTTAATCCTTTTTATATTTTCACAGCTTTATCGATGCTGTTAATGGTTGTAATCAGGTACATCTCTCGAGTACTTGTTTGGATCCTTGCAATTCTCACCATCCTTTGTTCGATTGGTAAGTTGACTCTAGTAAGCGACGAGAACTTTTTAAAACTGTGCTAAGCATTTGGGTTTTGTATGTATATATAACTTTCAAGTTCCTTGTAGTAAAGGATATAGTGATTCAGATATAGTGCTCTGATAATTACCGGAATGAACTTAGAAACATAGAGGGCGGGATTTTACGGCCGCGTTCAGGCGAGACCGGAAATTCCCGCCTGAGGTCAATGGAGATTTCCGTTGTCGCACCCTCACCCGTGCCGATTCTGTGGCGGGCAAGATGGTAGAGTTCCGGCCAGAATCCCTACAGTGCAGAAGGAGGCCAGTCAGCCCATTGATTCTGTTGATTCTCTCAACAGAGCATTCCAGCCGTGCCCTATCCTTAAACCCCACATATTTAGCTCACTAATCCCTCTAACCCACACATCTTGGGACACTAAGGGACAATTTTACCATGGCCAATCCACCTAACCTACACATCTTTGGACTGTGGGAGGAAACCAGAGCACCTGGAAGAAACCCACGCAGATACGGGGAGAACTCCACACAGACAGTCACCCAAGGCTGGAATTGAACCCGGGACACTGGTTCTGTCAGGTAGCAGTGCTAACCACTGTGCCACCGTGCCGCCCCTTAGATGCCAGAAGAAGGAAAAAAAGGTCCTTGATTTGTTGATGCAACAATAGTGTTTCATTTTGGATGTAATTTAATGGTATCAGCCCCTTCCATTGTTCTAAAATCATTTTAATCAAAGTCACATTACATCAATCATCTGAGACTGCGAACTTGGTGTACCATTGCTTCTCTCAATTCCTGCCCTCACTGGAGCCATCCGCATCATTTTCCTTCAACCCATCTCCTCCGAGCCCAGCCCACTTGATTCCATTCTGCTTTATCCATTTGAATCAAAACCATCTCCAGCATGATATCTCTTCTCGCACCCACACCATCACCACTGGAGATGTCCAAGGATTTAAAGCCAATGTTTCAAGTCTAGATGACCCTTCATCAGAGCTTTGACGAAAGGTCATCTGGACTCAAAACGTTGGCTCTACTCTCTCTCCACAGACGCTGTGATGTGGAGTTGCCGGCATTGGACTGGGATGGGCACAGTAAGAAGTCTCACAACACCAGGTCAAAGTCCATCAGGTGAATGATGAAAGAGCAGCAGCTCGTGATATCAAATAAACCTGTTGGACTTTAATCTGGTGGGAGACTTCCACAGATGCTGTCAGACCTGCTGAGATTTTCCAGGAATTTTCTGTTTTTGTTTCAGATTCCAGCATCTGCAGTATTTCGCGTTTATCCAAGGATTTAATCCTGGAACCTCCCTCTTTTTTTTGTTCTTACCAGGATGTTAACCCTTGGTGACGTCATCCAAAGACATGGGGGGGGCGATTCTCCCAACCCGCTATGCTGCTCTAGCAGCGACCGGGAGGTCGGCAGTGCGGGGCTACTGCGCATGCGCAGTGGCCCGCTCAGCACTGTGCTGCCGGCCTCTCCAGTGGGAATAGGCTCCATCCACAGATTTTCAGTCTGAATCTTGCTAGAACAATCTGCAGTGCTCAGAGTGGGAGAGCTATTCTGAAAATCCTGCTTAAAAAAATAGGTGGGATTTACTCCAGTTTTGACGTGAATTCGGCACTTAGAATTTTTTTGGGAGAATCGCTCCGTGGTTTAGTTTCCACATACACACTGATGTCAGTCAGATTTACCACTCCATCAGCTGGGCATGCTGGTAAAATTCTGGCCATTATCTTCAGTCCCCGTTATGAGTTCCGCTCTCTCCCTACCTATTCTGTCTCCTTCGGTAGACAATATCCATGATAATTTCTCACACTCAACCACCGCATGCACTTTGACTTTGCGTTCAGCCTCTAACACTGTATCCAGTCCAACACAGAGACTGCTTATTATCACCTCTAGCATCACCTGTCCCTGCTCCGTCCTCAACCTTTTCTGCTGTTGTAACCCTTCTTCGTGCAGTTGTCACTTCCTGACTGAAGTATTTCAATGCCCCCTTGCTTATCCTCCCATGCTTCGTTTAATTTACAGTAAGAAGTCTCACAACACCAGATTAAAGTTCAGTGGGTTTATTTGGTATCACGAGCTTTCGGAGTGCTGCTCCTTCATCAGGTGAGTGGAGAGTTGGGTTCACAAACAGGGCATATATAGGCACAGACTCAATTGCAAGATAATGGTTGGAATGCAAGTCTTTACAGGTGCAAACAGTGCCAGTAGTGCGAGGGATAATCACAGGTTAAAGAGGTGTAAATTGTCTCAAACCAGGACAGTTAGTAAGATTTTGCAAGCCCAGATGACTAACTGTCCTGGTTTGAGACAATTCACACCTCTTTAACCTGTGATTAGCCCTCTCTCCACTCGCACTGTCGGCACCTGTAAAGGCTTGATTACCCATAAAGACTCGCATTCCAACCATTATCTTGCAATTGTGCCTGTACCTATGTGTGCCGTGTTTATGAAACCTACCTCTCCACTCACTCAATGAAGGCGCAGCACTCTGAAAGCTCGTGACTCCAAATAAATCTGTTGGACTTCAACCTGGTGTTGTGAGACTTCTTACTGTGCTCACCCCAGTCCAACGCCGACATCTCCACATCATTGCTTAATTTAAACTTGAATGACCCCAAAACACCATCTCCGTATTCCAGTTTGCACCAAGTCCCATCGACCATATGCTCACAGAGCTGCTTTTGCTTCCAGTTCATCAATGCCTCAAATTTAAAATACTCACCCCTGTTTTCAAATCCCTCAAAGACTGGCCTTCCCCTTATCTCAGTGGCCTCCTCCAGCTCCACACTCCGCTGAAATCTCTGCGCTCCTCTAGTTTCCCTTTTTGTTTTCAAACGTTTTGTCTTTGACCATTTCACGGCCAACGTTCCCCTTTTCCATGCACAGGAGGTACAGCTGTCCTTTGGTGGTTATATGCCACAGAAAAAGCAGCTAAAGACAAGAGTGTGATAGAAAATAATGTGGCAGAAGATAATGTGAAGGCTCTCTTGGTGTATGCCATTGTCGCGACAGTCGTCACGGTGAGTGCTCCACCTAAAATGTGTTTAAGAGTGATTGTTACTGTTTTAAATGTAGATACTGGAATGGCAGGGAAACTATGGATTATAACTGACTGGAACTCTCTACTCTGGGGAAAGAGAACACTGAGGGGTGATTCTGATAGATGTTTTCGGGATTATGAAAAGGTTTGATATGGAAGGCATATCTTAATCTTGCAGGCAAGGTCATAACTAAGAGCCACAAATATAGTTAGTGACTGATCAATCCAATAAGTATTTCTGGAGATGTTTCTTTGACCTAGTTGGCGGTTAGAATGTGGAACTTAGAATCCTACAGTGCAGAAGGAAGCCCCTCTAGTCTACACTGACCACAATCCCACCCAGGCCCTATCCCCATAACCCTATGAATGTACCCCAGCCAGCCCCCCCCGACACAAAGGGGCAATTTAGCATGGCCAATCCATCTAACCCGCACGTCTTCGGACTGCGGGAGGAAACCGGAGCACCCAGAGGAAGTGACCACATGAGGTGCAAAGTATAGCTGCATTCAAGGGGTAAGCTTGATGGAGAAACAAACAGAGGAATACGCTGGGGCTATTTTAAAGAGGGTGGGAGAAGACTTGTGTGGAACATTAACGCTAGCATGGACCTCTTGGGCTGAATGGTTTGATCCTGAGCTGTCAATACTTTGAGTGAGAGCCTGGTGACAATAATCTGCGTATATCTTTCTCTCGAATCCATGTGGACAAGGTTGAAGTATAGGTGGCATGAAACTAATGGCTGGGGCGTGGGGAGGTGGGTTGCCTTCCTCGCCTTACAAACAGCTACAAATGGTTTTTTACTACTTGACGTTATCATTGTAAACTCTGGTCCAGAAAAATATTTCCTTGGCAGCAACAAATGAAGCGTTTACCTGATGGCTCCATCCTTGAAGATCATATCTGTTAGCAAGCTACCGTAGGGAAAGAATTTTCATATGTTCTGTGAACATTATTGTGATGGCTTTGGGATCACCCATAGCCTTCCAGAACTGTCTCCTAACTTGTTGCATCTTGAAGTGGTTAGCGCTGCTGCCTCACAGCGCCAGGGACCCAGGTTCGATTCCCGGCTTGGGTCACTGTCTGTGCGGAGTCTCCATGTTCTACCTGTGTCTGCATGTGTTTCCTCCGGGTGCTCCGGTTTCCTCCCACATTCCAAAGATGTGCTGGTTAGGTATATTGGCCATGCTAAATTCTCCCTCGGTGTACCCAAACAGGCGCTGGAGTGTGGCGACTAGGGGATTTTCACAATAACTTCATGGGAGTATTAATGTAAGCTTACTTGTGACACAAATAAGTAAATAATCTGGCCGACAGTGAGATCTTGCAGGGTAAAATCTGTTGCATAATGTAGATGGTAATCGTGAATGAATATTGCTTCTTTCGTTATTTGTAAGAGAGCCCAATCAAATGTAATGATTGCAGCATGTTTTAATTCTCACGTCCATGTTAAATTTAGTGTTATGATCTATATTTGCTTTCCTGTTAGCATGATTGTCACAATCGAACGAACCAGGATCTGTTTAATTAAATAAATGTGTATTGTAGTACTTGCAGCAACTTGCAGTCTGCAGTATGTTGGCAAAAAGTTGAGAGAGGAACCATGTGTGGTTGCATGTGGGTCAAGTGTAGCAAAGGAAGGCCAGAGTTGGAAGGAAAATGGCATGTGCAATTCTGTATGACAAAGTCTTTTCAGATGGGCAAGAGGTGACTGGGGGACCAGCATTTGAGGGCAAAGATATGTATGAGTTGGGGGGTGGGTGTGGTGGAGGAAGGAAATCGATGAAGGTCGACAAGGGCATGTTGTGTAAAGAGTTATACATGGAAAGTTGGCAGACGTAATGTTGGGGTAATTAAGTCTGGGGATGAAAAGGGCGAAGCAGGCATGCCACTGAAGTGTGCAGTGGTGAAGACAGATGATCTCCAAAATGGTTAGAATGGAGCTTGAAGCTTGGCTTAGGAAATGAAATGGTGCACCATCGGGAAGCTGCCAGAGAAAGTGAGCGGGAGGCACTGAATGGACGTCTGGTTTTCTGTCACAATACACGTGACTAGCCAGGAAAGTTCCGACGTGCAATCGCCTGTGAGAGAGACAGTTGCGTGAAAGCAGTTTTGATGTCATTAAAACAACCAACTTAATTTGTAAAAGTGTATGTTCACATTTGCTGTTTTCTTTGTCATCTGAGAAGCCCCTTTTGTTCGGCAAATGTTCTGCTTTTATTTAATTTCCGACACCGCCTTTCCTCAGCCAGCCAGCTGAGTTCTCAAGTCTCCACAATCAAACATTGAAGATATCCCTCCAAGAAGTATTTGCCCAACTTCATTTGAAAAAGAATCTGAACAATGTTGCAGACTAACTTTTAGCACACTGGAGCAATGCACTGTTTCTCAAGGGCAACTAGGGGTGGGCAATAAATGCTGGCCAGCCAGCGATGCCCATGTCCCACGAATGGAAAAAAAAATCCCGAGGTATCGTGGTTGCTGTAACTGCTTCTGATATCTAAAAATGTGATGGAAGGAAAGTAATGTCTGAACATTTTATTTTGCAGGTCATTTTACTGTTGTTGATGCTAATAATGAGGAAGCGAGTGGCTCTTACGATTGCCTTATTCCATGTGGCGGGGAAAGTGTTCGTTGCAATGCCACTTCTCGTCTTGCAGCCACTCTGGACTTTCATAGCCTTGGCGTTATTCTGGGTCTATTGGGTTGCAGTCTTACTTTTATTGGGCACGGCAGGTATGTCAATGCATCTGTGTAATTTACCTTTCTTCAGCTAGCTTTGACAAACATTAGTCTCACAATGTTTTTTTTCCACCTGCTTTTTTAATCCCATATTTAAGGGGAGTGTTTTGAAAATCTTGGTGCAGGTCATTAAACGTGTTAGGAATATTTTTCTATCCTTTAGATTTACAGCCTCTGAGAAATGATAGAATTACCTCCTTACCAAAACGCAAAGTATAGACCATAGTCGAGATGAAACGAGGCCAGTAATTAATTACTATGCATCTCTGAAACCAAGAGAGTATTAAAGTTCAATGATGTTGAAACTTGTGTGTCAGGTCTGTCAT
This sequence comes from Mustelus asterias, assembly GCF_964213995.1. Classification (NCBI taxonomy): domain Eukaryota; kingdom Metazoa; phylum Chordata; class Chondrichthyes; order Carcharhiniformes; family Triakidae; genus Mustelus; species Mustelus asterias. Next base: position 12,582,621 of record NC_135806.1, read on the forward strand.
ATGAGGAGAGACTAAGTCGGTTAGGATTATATTCATTGGAGTTTGGAAGAGTGAGAGGGGATCTCATAGAAACTTATGAAATTCTAACAGGGTTAGACAGGGTAGATTCAGAAAGAATGTTCCCAATGGCAGGGGAGTCCAGATCTAGGGGCCATAGTTTGAGGACAAGGAGTAAACCTTTTAGGACTGAGGTGAGGAGAAATTTCTTCACCCAGAGAGTGGTGGACCTGTGGAATTCGCTGCCACAGAAAGCAGTTGAGGCCAAAACATTGTGTGATTTCAAGAAGAAATTAGATATAGCTCTTGGGGCTGAAGAAATCAAGGAATATGGGGACGAGAGGCATCAGGATAATAATTCTGGTCACCCATGATCAAGATGAATGGCACAGCAGACTCGAAGGGCTGAATGGCCCACTCCTGCTTCTATTTTCTATGTTTGTGTGACTACAAACTTGATCTTTGAATGTATCGATTACAGTGTCAAGGAATAATATGTATGCTATTACTTGTTTTACTGCCTTCACATTATCGTGATGACGATTATCTCTGTGCGTGTGAGTGCGCACAGAGGCAGACTCCCATACACGCACACCCCCTTCTCCAACCCCCTCCCCCCCCTTCTCCAACCCCCTCCCCCCCACGCGCACTCCCCACATTGTCGTTTATTGAAGTTTGCTGTGTTCATATTAGCTGTTGCATCCCACTGTTACGACAGTGGCTGCACTCCAGAAGTACTCCATTGCCTGTAAAGCACTCTGAAATGTCCAGTGCTAATGCAAAAGGCTAAATGGATGCCTGTCTTTCCTTCACGTAAAAAAACAAATTATCGCATTGCGGTTAGTCAGTGGCCAAGCATTTGATTTTTATATTTTTCCTAGATGCGCATCTTTGATTTTTTTTGTCGCTTCCTGTAGGATATCCTTCAAAAAATACCGATGGAAATGTTGAGTTTCGGATGTCTGGCCCCTTGCAGTATACATGGATTTATCATCTTGTTGGCCTGATCTGGATTAGTGAATTCATATTGGCCTGTCAACAGATGACCGTGGCTGGAGCTGTAGTAACCTACTATTTCACACGGTATGATGTTTTTGGGGAATTACCTAACTTATAATTGCATTAATTTTATTCTTTCACAGGATGTAGGCATCACTGCATTTATTGCTGATCATTAATTGCCGTTGCCTTGACCTTTGCAGTCCATGTGGTGTAGGTACAGTGCTGTTAGGGAGGGAGTTCCAGGATTTTGACCTTGTGACAGTGAAGAAACCGGTGATAAAAAAAAAAATCATTCATGGGACATGGGCGTCGCTGGCTGGGTCAGCACTTATTGCCCATCCCAAGTTACCCTTGGAACTGAGTGGCTTGCTAGGCCATTTCAGAGGGCAGTTGAGAGTCAACCACATTGTTGTGGCTCTGGAGTCACATGTAGGCCAGATCAAGTAAGGATGGCAGATTTCCTTCCCTAAAGGACATTAGTGAACCAGATGGGTCTTTCCGACAATCAACAATGGTTTCATGGTCATCAGTAGATTTTTAATTCCAGATTTTATTTTTTATTGAATTCAAATTCCACTATCTGCCGTGATCGGATTCCAACCCAGGATATTAGCTGAGTTTCTGGATTAATAGTCTAGTGATAATGCCACTAGGCCATCGCCTGTAAATAGTTCACCTGATATAGTTCCAAGTCAGGATGACTTGACAGCGAGCTTGCAGGTGGTGGTGTTCCCAGACATCATCTGCCCCTGCCCTTCTAGGTGGTAGAGTTTGTGGGTTTGAAAGGTGCTGTCAGAGGACATTTAACATCTTGATGCTTTGGAGCAGTAACAGTTTATTATATCGTTCATGTCCCATTTGCAGAATCCTACAAGTGTGTTTCACAGAATCAAATTCACAAAATTGTTAAAGCGCAGAAGGAGGCCATTTGGCCCATTGTATCTGCACCGGCTCTCCGAATGAGCTTAGTGCCTTTGCAGTTCTCCTGCCTTTTCCTTGCACATTCTTCCTTTTCAGATAATGGTTTAATTCCCCGTTTGAATGCCTCAATTGTCCCTGCCTCCACCACACGCACTCAGGCAGCGCAATCCAGACCCCGAACCACTTGGTGCGAGAAAGTATTTTTCTCATTGCTTTAGCTTCTTTTGCCATTTATTTTAAATCTGTGCCCACTATTTCTTAACTCTTTCATGAGTGGGAACGGTTTTGCTCCATCTACTCTGTCCAGACTCCTCTTGATTTTTGAATACCTCTGTCAAATAGATTCAGCTTCTCAGATCTACCATCATAACTGAAGCTCCTCAATCTGAATTATTATTACTATTAGAATCATAGAATCCCTACAGTGCAGAAGGAGGCCCATCGAGTCTGCACTGACCACAATCCCACCCTGGCCCTATCCCCAGAACCCTCATTTACCCTGCTAATCCCCTTGACACTAGGGTCAATTTAGAATGGCCAATCCATCCATCCCACACATCTTTGGGCTGTGGGAGGAAGCTGGAGCACCCGGAGGAAACCCACGCAGACATGGGAGAGAAAGTGCAAGCTCCACACAGACAGTGACCCGAGGCTGGAATTGAACCTGGGTCCCTGGCGCTGTGAGGCAGCAGTGCTAAACTCTGTGCCACTGTGCCACCCCACGGTGTTTGTGAAAATTGTGAGTATTTTCTGCACTGTCTCCAATGCCTTGACACCTTTTGTAAAATGCTGCACCCTTGTATCTTGATGCAATGCTCTAGCTGAGGCGACTAAGTTGGACAATCAGCCATGATCGTGGTGAATGACGGAGCAGACTCAAAGGGCCGAATGGCCTCCTCCTGCTCCTATCTTCTATGTTTATATGTCTATGTCTGCCCATTTCACTGACTTGTTTACATCTCTTTGAAGTTCTATACGACGGTACTCACAGTTCACAATGCTTTCAGCTTTCATACTATCCACAAACTTTGAAACTGTGCCTTCTACCCGAAGGTCTAAATCATTAAATATATCTCAGGAAAAGCAAGCCCCACGACATTGACCTCTGGGGAACTCCACTGCAAGCCTCCCTCCAGCCCACAAAACATCCATTAACCACGACTCTCTTGTTTCCTGTCATTCAAACAATTTCATATCCCTAATAGTAAACGGAAAGTATTGTAGATGCTGATACTGCGGATGATCCTCCTCCCACCCCAGTCTGTATCCGATTTCATCTGCTCCCCCTTTTATTCCATTAGCTATAACTTGGCTCTCAATTCTGTAGTGCGGCACTGTATTGTCCTCTTCAGCAGTCCATGTACATCACCTGAACGGTGTTACCCTCAACAACCCCCTGTTACCTCTTCAAACACACAAGTCTAAGGTTAGTTAAACACAACTTTTCCTTCAGAAATCCATGCTGGCTCTCAATTAACCCACGTTTGTTCATGACTTTTAATGTTGTCCAAAATTATTATTACTATTATTGTTTCTAGAAGTTTCCCTACCACCGACCTTAAAACCGACTGACCTGTAGTTCATAGAATCCGTAGAATCCCTACAGTGCAGAGGGAGACTATTCGGCCCATCGAGCCTGTACCAACAACAATCCCACCCAGGCCCTATCCCCATAACTGCATGTATTTACTCTTCTAATCCCCCTGACATGAAGGGGCAATTTATCATGACCAATCAACCTAACCTGCATATCTTTGGAGTGTGGGAGGAAATCAGAGCACACGCAGGAAACCCACACAGACATGGGGAGAACGTGTAAACTCCACACCCATGGTCAGAATTGAACCCTGGCGCTGAGAGGCAGCAGTGCTAACCACTGTGCCACTAGTTGCTGGGCCTATCATTACTCCAATCTTTGAACAAGGCTGTATCACTTGTCCCATTGCATCACCCCTGGGTGTGAGGAGGACTGTAAAATTATGGTCTATCCAATTTCTACTCTCGCCTCCCTCAATATCCTTGGATGCATGCCATCTGGTCCTGGTGTCTTATCCACTTTAAGTGCAACCTATCCAGTACCCCCTTATCAATTCTAAGCACTTTGTGTTTGAATGACCTCCCCTTTCACCATTACCTGGGTAACATCATCTTCCTCAGAAAAGGCTTGATGTGAAGTGTTCATTTAATCTCTCGACTATGCCCTCTGTCTCCATCCACATGTAAATCCCCTTTTTTGGGTTACTAATTGGCCCTACTCCTCTTAACACCATTTATTGTTTATATGTCTATAGAAGACTTTAGGGTTCCCTTTTATGTTTGCTGCCAGGTTTTTTCCAAAATCCCTATATTTGCTTTTTCACCTCCCCTGGGAATCTTCTATACTCAGCCTGGTTCCCGGTTATGTTATCAACCTGAAGGCCAGCAGACAGGCAACACAGTTATTGGGCCTCATACTCTTGGCTGCAGAGAAATGTATCTATCCTGATAACTATATGTTTGAAAACTGACCATTTAACCCAATGGGTCTCTGCCTCTGTTTATACTCCATGAGTCTCCTCTCACCCCTAGTTCATATCACCCTATCTACATGTATTTTTATTCCTTCGCATTTATCTAGCACCCCCATGAACGCATCTATGCTGTTCATATCAGTTACTCCAGACAGTAGCCAGTTTAACATTCCAACCATTCTCTGTGTAAAGAAGCTACTGACTTCTTTATTGTATTTATTTGTGACTGCCTTTGTGAATGTAACCCCCTAGTTTTGGACTAAAATTGAAAGACATTTCTATGTTCGCCCTACTGATCCCCTTCTTAATTTTAAGGATCTATGTTGGTCGTCCCTTGGTCTTTTTTTTTTTTACAAGTGACCCTCAGTCCTTTCAACCTCTCCCAATAGTTATAATCTTTAATTCTGACATAATCCTTGTAAACCTTTATAAACCCCCCCCCCCCTAGTTTTGATGTCATCCTAGTAAATCCTATGTTCCTTGCTGTGTATTACATAACAGCTCTCGAGAGGTCCTAACTATTTTTCGGCTGTGTAACTGATTTGATTGATCCAGAAGAATTAATTCATACAGTCCCAGCAGTGCAGAAGGAGACCATTCAGCTCATCGAGCCTGCACCCAAGTCCTATCCCCTTAACTCCCACATATTTACCCTCCTAGTCCCCCTGATATTAAGGGGCAATTTATCATGGCCAATCAACCTAACCCGCACATCTTTGGACTGTGGGAAGAAACTGGAACACCCTACCTGGAGGAAACCCACACAGACATGGGGAGAACGTGCAAACTTCACACAGATAGTGACCCAAGGCCAGAATCGAATCCAGGTCCTTGACACTGTGAGGCAGCAGCGCTAACCACTGTGCCACCATATCATGGAAAGTTGGTACTTCCGATGAGCAATGTTTCTCCGTGTAACTTGTGATCTATAGTGTTAAACAGAATGATACTGATGCAGGGAAATGTATTTTGTTGTGCCACTTTGTAACTGGCACGGTGGCACAGTGGTTAGCAGTGATGCCTCATAGTACCAAGGACCTGGGTTCGATTCCGGTCTCGGGTGACCATCCCTGTGGAGTTTGCACATTCTCCCCGTGTCTGCGTAGGTTTCCTCCCACAGTCCAAAAGATGTACGGGTTAAGTTGATTGGCCATGGCAAATTGCCCCTTAGTGTCAGGGAGATTAGCAAGGTAAATACGTGGGGTTCTGGGGATAGGGCCTGGGTGGGATTGTTATCGATGCAGGCCCGATGGGCAGAATGGCAGCCTCCTGCACTGTAGGGATTCTATGATTCTAATGTTGCATGTTCTAATCTCTGTCCAAGCACTTCAATAATAAACATCTGTACTTCAGGGAGGTAATATGAAAAGCAGTGTTGTGCTTCTGAGGAAAGGGCGCTTATTTAACTAAATTGCTGCCAAATGTAACCAGAACACTTTGGTTGATAGAGAAGTTGAGACTCCAATTAAGAGCATAACCCGAATCTAGCCCTGAAGTAAATGATATGTTAATGGTAATCTCAGCAAGATCAATCTAATTGTCTAAACTGATTATTGATACAATAACAGAGATTAGACTTTACATTCAAAGCACCACCTGGTGGTGGTATTGTGATATTGGTTCAGAGAAAGCTAAGCGCACACTGCCACAAATCTTCGTTTGAGCTTTTGTTCATTCAGACTAATTCCGAAGCGATTTTCTCTTTCCAGTGTACAAGATTGGCTCATTAATTTCTGGAAGGGCAATGAATCTTCCTTTTTCTAGATTTCCTGCAACGCGCCCTGTGCTTTTTATAATTTAAGCGTAAGTAGAAAGTGTATTTTGTCCCATAAAACCATCAGATATAGGAGCAGAATTAGGCCACTCAGCCCATCGAGTCCGCTCCGCCATTCGATTATGACTGATATACTTTCCGCTGTGCCCTCCAGTGCCAGCCCAGTCACTTGTAAAAGGATCAAGCACGAGAGGGCACAGATTTAAAGTGATTTGCACTATGGGGATGTGATGGCCTAGTGGGATAATCGTGAGACTATTAATCCAGAAACTCAGCAAATGTTCTGGGGGCATGGGTTCAAATCCCGCCAGGGCAGGTGGTGGGATTTGAATTCAGTAAAAAAATATCTGGAATTAAGAATTTGCTGATGATCATGAAACCATTGCCGATTGTCGGAAATACCCATCTGGTTCACTAATGTCCTTTTAGGGAAATAAATCTGCTGTCCTTACCCGGTCTGGCCTACATGTGACTCCAGAGCCACAGCAATGTGGTTGACTCTCAACTGCCCTCTGAAATGTCCTAGCAAGCAACTTGGAATGGGTAATAAATGCTGGCCAGCCAGTGATGCCCATGAACCATGTATGAATAAAAAAAAACAGAAGCCAATGTGAGGTGAGAAACATGGTCAGTGATGCCTCGTGCGACTTTATGATGTTGGGCTTATGCAAAGTCAGTTCCCAAGTTGTTGCAAAGTTCGAGAGAGAGATTTCAGAGTCCTCTACGTTTTATTAATGAATTGAGACATTTTTGGAAAATAGAACCTTTAAGTTTAATAAGTGTGTTTCTCATAGCTTTAAGATTTATCTTTTATTTCCACATTTGAATTTCTATATTTTATTTTACCATTTAATATACTTTGTTAGCGATCTCTTGGGCAGTCGTGGATATGGATATTTTGTGTGCTTGCGTTGGTGCTGATTTGAGGCTTGGGGAGCAAACAGGAATAGTTGCTGATTGCCTTGTTGGTCAATTATCATCATTTCCTTTTACACTCAAACTTCCAGAATTCGCCACAGCAAAGATTTAATTCAAATATTGAGAATTTGTCTCCTATCCTCTACGGAGCATGTTCACTCAAGTACAGAATTGTTGCATTGCGGAAGGAGGCCATTTGGTCCATCGTGTCAACGCTGGCTCGCCAAATGAGTACTTTGACTTAGTGCCATTCCCTTGCTTTTTCCCCATACCCCTGCAGATTTCTATTCTGTTAGGCGGTACGTTGGCACAGTGGTTAGCACTGCTGCCTCACAGCGCCAGGGATCCAGGTTCAATTCCGGCCTCGGGTGACTGTGTTTGTGTGGAGTTTGCACATTCTCCCTGTGTTTGCGTGGGTTTCCTCCAGTTTCCTCCCGCAGTCCAGAGATGTGCGGGTGAGGTTGATTGGCCATGCTAAATTGCCCTTAGTGTCAGGGGGATTAGGAGGGTAAATATGTGGGGTTACGGGGATGGCACCTGAGTGGGATTGTGGTCGGTGCAGGCTCTATGGGCCAAATGGCCTCCTTCTGCACTGTAGATTCTATGAATCATCTAATGCCCTTGACTCAAGCTGGCTCCACGACGCTTCCAGGCAGTGCGTTCCGGACCTGAACCACTTGCTGTGTGAAAAAGCTTTCTCTCACATCACATGTACTTCTTTTGGAAATTACTTCAAATCTGTATCCCTCTCATTCTTGATTAGGATTGGGAGCATTTTCTCTGTATCTACTCTGTTCAGCCCTTTCATGATTTTGAACATCTCTATCGAATCTCCTCTCCAATCTTCTCTCCAAGGAGAACAGTCCCAATCTCTCCCATCTATCCTCATAACTGAAGTTTCTCATCCCTGGAACCATTCTTGTAAATCTCTTCTGCACTCTCTTGATTGCATTCACATCTTTCTTACAGTGTGGAGCTCAGAACTGTACAAAATATTCCAGCTGGTGTCTCATAGTGTCTTGTGTGAGTTCAGCATGACCTCCTTGCTCTTGTATTCTGTCCCTATTAATACAACCTAGAATGTTATGTGCTTTATTAACTGCTCTCTCCACCTGTCCTGCCACCTTCAATGATCTATGCTCATATACACATCAATACTTTTGTCATGTAACTTCAGTTGAATTTCTCTTGGTGAGATGGAAAAGACTTAAAAGGGACCCGAGAGGCAATTTCTTCACACACAGGGTGATGTGTATATGGAATGAGCTGCCAGAGAAAGTGGTCGAGGCATGTACAACAGCAACATTTAAAAAGCATTTGGATAAGTACGTGGATGGGAAAGGATTAGAGGGATATGGGTCAAATGTAGGCAATTGGGACTAGCTGGGAGGGCACCATGGTCGCATGGACCGGTTAGGCCGAATTGCTGTATTGCTCTGTGACTCGGTACCCTCGTGACTTATCTTAACACCACACACAGCACTAGCCATTGGGAAACTAAATACAACTAAACCTGGTACGACACCAATTGCAAGAATTAAAATTGAAACACTTTTGAAGGTGTTTTTTTTTTCATTCATTCCTAGGACCGGGGCGTCGCTGGCTGGGCCAGCATTTATTGTCCATCCTTAATTGCCCTTGGAGGGCAGTTGAGAGTGAACCACATTGCTGTGGGTCTGGAGTCACATGTAGACCAGACCGGGAAAGGACAGCAGATTTCCTTCCCTAAAGGACAATAGTGAACCAGATGGGCTTTTCCGACAATTGACAATGGTTTCATGGTCATCAATAGATTCTTAATTCCAGATTTTAAAAAAATATTGAATTCAAATTCTACCAAAGGCTGTGGCGGGATTCAAACCCGGGTTCCCAGAACATTAGCTGAGTTTCTGGATTAATAGTCTAGCGATAATCCCACTAGACCATCAGCTCCCCTAACTGTTTGGTACCATTTTAGAAGATTTTCTTTGCAAAACTTTGTGCTTATTCTGATTAAGGCCTGTAAGACAAATAGCCAGTGAAAGTATTTATTAGACTATGAAGGCAAAATCATCTATTCCATATCTGCAGAGAAGCTGCCACGTACTATGGACATTGCTCTGATAATTTAATACAATTCAGAAGGGAAAAATTAAAAGACCGCCAGTTAGGTTTATTTGTTGTTTTGAGTTACGAATGATTGTGGTTGATACATTTTGAGAATCACCGGAAATGAATTCTTTCCCTCAGGTTCCTTTCATTTCCACATTTGAATTTGGAGTGTTTTTTAAAACGTTGCAGTACTCTTTGTGCAAAATGGTCTTTTCCATGTTTGTGTGTGTCAGTGTGGCATTTTGGATTCTGCCACACTGACAGTGATGACTGGCTTATCGAGGTTTTGCACCTTCTAACAGTTTCGGAAGACGAATTGAAGAGAGAACAGTAAGAAGTCTCACAACACCAGGTTAAAGTCCAACAGTTTTGTTGGAATCGCGAGCTTTCAGAGCGCTGCTCCTTCCTCGGGTGACTCACCGAGCTCTGAAAGCTCGTGATTCCAAATAACCCTACTGGACTTTAACCTGGTGTTGTGAGACTTCTTACTGTGTCCACCCCAGTCCAATGCCGGCATCTCCGCATCATGAAGAGAGAATGGAAGTGTTTGTGGATGCAAAGCCTGGCGCCTTGGCATTTTTCAGGTGCGATTTGTGGGCTGACTAGTTGGCAGGGCAGCCTAGCAGGTCTTTCAACTCAGTAGGTTAGCCCAGTTTCGAATGTTGGGTGCCTTTGTTTCCCACCACACCCTGAACAAGAATTTAGCATGGCCAATACACCTAACCAGCATGTCTTTCGGACTCCCAGCGGAAACCCACGCAGACACGGGGAGAACGTGCCGACTCCGCACAGCCGGGAATCGAACCCAGGTCCGTGAAAGCAAGATTACACATTGCCTTTCGTGTGTGTTTATATTTTGGCTTGGCTAGGGAGATTTTGCGTAAAGCAAGATTCCTTTCCAGTAAGTAAGTTGTTAAACTAGCCTTGCTGGCAGCCATTTCTGCAGATTCAAAGCAGCTTGCTGGAAATGTCTGTGGGCTTTATTTATGAATAAACTGAGATTTAAATGCTTTATGCGCAGTTTTACCTTTGCTCAACATTGTTTTTGGAGCAAATCCAAAACTTTTCTCCTGTGCATGATTCTAGTTATTTTAACCTCAGAGGTGTTTTCTTGCTGAATTTGAATGAAATGATTTGGAGATTAGCATTGGGAGCATATTTACATTATGTCGTTGTGGATTTGGTTGAAAGCTAGTGCATATCCACCGGTGGCACAGTGGTTAGCACTGCAGTTAGCACTGCTGCCTCACAGCGCCAGGGACCTGGGTTCGATTCCTGGCTGTGTGGAGTCTGCACGTTCTCCCCGTGTCTGCGTGGGTTTCCTCTGGGAGTCCGAAAGACATGCTGGTTCGGTGTATTGGCCATGCTAAATTCTTGTTCAGTGTACCCGAACAGGCGTGGGAGTGTGGCGACTGGGACATTTTCACAGTAACTTTTAACTTCATTGCAGTGTTAATGTAAGCCTACTTGTGACTATTAAATAAGTAAATGCTGCAACTTCACAACACTGGCGGGCAAGCAGTTCGAGTTCCTTGGAACTGAGTGATTTGCTAGGCCATTTCAGAGGGCAGTTGGGAGTCAACCACATTGTTGTGGCTCTGGAGTCACATGTAGGCCAGACCGGGCAAGGACGGCAGATTTCCTTCCCTAAAGGACATCAGTGAACCAGATGGGTTTTTCCGACAATCGACAATGGTTTCATGGGTCATCAGTAGATTCTTAATTCCAGATATTTTTTATTGAATTCAAATTCCATGTGCCGTGGTGGGATTCGAACCCGGGATTCGAACCTGGGCCCCCAGAAGATCAGCTGAGTTTTTGGATTAATAGTCTCGTGATAATACCACTAGGTTATCGCCTCCCCAAACATTGTTGCAGATTGTCACTGGCTGGTTTGCTTTCCATATATATTTAACAGCTTTCCCTTTATAATGCACTTTAGAAAGAAATACCTGCATGTATATAGCGCGTTTACCCGCCCTCAGAATGCCGAAAGTGCTCTACAGCCAATCAAATCCTTTTGAAATGTACACGCTGTTATCATGTAGGAAACGCAGCAACAAGTTTGCACTTAGCACAATCCCACAAATAGCAATATGATAATCAGGTGATCTGTTCTTTTTGGCGGTGATTGAGAGATGAATGTTGGCCAGGAGAGTTTGTAGTTTAATTGCTTGGCACTTCTTGGGTAGTGTTTTCCAAAATGATACCTTTCAATGCCTACATCTGCCTACCTGCAGCACTGATGTCTCATTGGGACAGGCTCTACTAAGTTCTACACCAATTAGCGGGCAAGGACAGATTTAATGTATCCCTCATGGTTTTGGGTATTTGCCAGAATTGAGTCACTGCTCCAGTTTGATTTGGAATGTGCTTGGCAGCTGTAACACTGTACAAACAGTTAGCACAGAGTCTCCCATTTAACCTTGTATCATAATGTTATACCAGTGATGCAAGCGTTTTTCAATGGGAAGTAGTTCCGATTGGGACGTAGCTCCAAGCGATGGGCTGAGGGACCTCTTTCATGTGGCTGCATGGTTGAGGGTGCAAATCTACTTGCAATGGAAGTAATTCTCCGGCATCGCCCGTGGCTGGGATTCTCCTGCCCCACTGCGGTGAGTGGGATTTTGACTGAGTGCTAAATTCACTATTCTCGCAGGCAGCGGTGGCAGGATGTGTGAGACCAGAGGATCCCGCCCCATGTCTGGACTGCCATTGAAAGCACTGTTTGATCTTAAGCTGTATTTGAGGAGAAACTGAGAGCCATGCAAAATCATTCCCATCTACTTTGATTTGATTTATTATTATCACATGTATTTGTATAGTGAAAAGTATTGTTTCTTGCATGCTATACGGACAAAGCATATTGTTTATTGAGAAGGATAGGAGAGAGTACAGACTGTAGCGTTCCAGTCATAGCTAGGGTGTAGAGAAAGAATCTACAAGTAAGAGCTTTGCTGTATCGGCAAAGTTATTCTGAGTTCTCCTAAACTTTAAATGTATTTAAAAGGTTTTCTGTAGGGACTACTTTCTGACGGTAAGTGACTTCAACCCAAGTGATCTGAAGCCTTGAATGCTGCTGCAGGAAATGTCCAGGAAAGTTCTGTCCCAGTTGGATGTACACTATAGCACGTGAGAATGTTTGAGACGCAATGCTTGCCCTCTTAATACGATCAGACACCAATTTCCAATTGCTGCCTTTATCCCCATTTGTGCAGGATCAAGAGTGACTTGCCAGCAACTCCGATTCTTTCATCTATATGTCGACTGATTAAATACCATCTAGGAACAGTGGCCAAAGGCTCCTTCATTATCACTTTAGTAAAGATCCCGCGGCTGATCCTCATGTATGTCCACAACCAGCTCAAAGGCAAGGTAAAAGTTGTTTATGGCACCTGTAGAATTTTTTTCAATTCAACGTTACCTTACCACAACTGATCATATTTGAAACCAATAGTTGTATTAACAGAAGAATCTCTAATGGCTTTTTGTTTTCATTTAGGAAAATGCTGTTGCAAAATGCATGCTGAAGGCTTGTATATGCTGCCTCTGGTGTTTAGAGAAGTGCCTGACGTATCTTAATAGGGTATGTTTTTATTCATTTTTCACGAATATTCAACTTTTACAGTCAGATCTCTAAACATAAGCCGTTTTAACAGCCTGTTACTCTGAAAAGCGTACAACTCTTATCTGAAGTATATTTGGCATTGTACTGCAATTTTATTGAGTAGATGTGTATCTATTCTAGTCTTCTGTCTGTGTCATTATATGGCCGTGCCTCCTGCCACAGATGTATACATCCGGATTTAATATACTTTAATGGTCTTTAGCTTACTGGATATGATTGGATTGGTCCACGTTTTAATCACATGATCACAGTTCTCCCTCATTTCAAATCAGTTACATTATCACAGTTAAGCAAAACAGTTGACAGGTATTAATTGTCTTTGAGCACATCCCAGCACAGCAACTGGTGGAATTTAAATCTGTGCCTTGATTCTGTGATGTAGTGGTTACCTCATCTGCATTATATTATGGTCTCCTGGTTCTGATAAATAGGGGATGGCTGGGGTATTAGGTTTTCCTGGGAGAAGAGACCTTAAGACATAGGAGCAGAATTAGGCCACTTGATCCATCGAGTCTGCTCCGCCATTCAATCATGGCTGATATTTTTCTCATCTCCATTCTCCTGCTTTTTCCCCATAACCCCTGATCCCCTTATTAATCAAGAACCTATCTACCTCTGTTTTAAAGATACTCAACGACCCGGCCTCCACAGCCTTCTGCGGCAAAGAGTTCCACAGATTCACCACTCTCTGGCTGAAGAAATTCCTCATCTCTGTTTTAAAGGATCGTCCCTATAGCCTGAGGCTGTGCCCTCTGGTTCCAGTTTTTCCTACTAGTGGAAGCATCCTTTCCACATCCACTCTATCCAGGCCTCGCAGTATCTTGGAAGTTTCAATAAGATCCCCCCTTATGCTTCTAAACTCCAAGTACAGATCCAGAGTCCTCAACCATTCCTCATACGATAGCTGAGAGACTGAACAAGTCAATGAAGAAAGATTCTCTCGTGGTTTTGACTTCAGCAGCCAGCTTGAACCCTATTAACAACTTATCTCTTAACCCCGTCAATATAGTTTTCTATTCCATTCACTCGCCTGTTTATCCAGATTGCACTTCTATTGCTGTTTACTGCTCTTTATGATAGCAAATTCGTCTTTCGGACACCCAGAGGAAACCCATGCAGACACGGGGAGAATGTGCAGATTCCGCACAGACAGTGACCCACCCAAGCCGGGAATTGAACCCGGGTCCCTGGCGCTGTGAGGCAGCAACACTAACCACTGTGCCCTCATTAAGGTGCATTTTAAAAGTTCCCATGTCTGAACACTACTGTTAAGAGTGCCTTTCCCATCCAGAGAGAAACAGCAGAGCACTTGTTGGAAGGAAATGTCTGTCCTTCCAGGTTGTAGTGGGGATCTGGCACCACCTCTGGCACGGCCACTTAATGTTTTGATAATCTGGATAATGGCCGGCAGACATTGCAATGGCACTGCTCCCCCTGATGTCTGATTATGGAATTGCATGCCCCCATTCTGTTCTCTTGTTCACTTCCCAACAGCACACTTGTTTATTTCATTCCTTTGTGCAATTTACCCAGCTGCCTATTTTGGTTTCAAGCTAATTTACCCAGTTCTTATTGTGTGTAATCTGTTTCTTTGTTAACTCTCTGTTCCCCCATGAAACCCCTAACTAACCTCCTTTGTCAAGTATGTTGAGACTACTGTTTGATTATTCAACTATGTTCATTGTCTTCATGTCTCATTCGCTCTGCTTGCCGACTTCTGCCTATTGGCTTGCTCCTGCTGTTTAACTACCTTTAGGAAAATGTCTTTCACTCCCTTAATAATTAAAGTAAAGTTTATTTATTAGTAGGCTTACATTAACACTGCAATGAAGTTACTGTGAAAATCCCCTAGTCGCCACATTCTGACACCTGTTCAGCTACACCGAGGGAGAATTTAGCACGGCCAATGCACCTAACCAGCACGTCTTTCAGACTGGGAGGAAACCAGAGCACCCGGAGGAAACCCACGCAGACATGAGGAGAACGTGCAAATTCCACACAGACAGTGACCCAAGCCAGGAACCGAACCTGGGTTCCTGGCGCTGTGGGGCAGCAGTGCTAACCATCTTGCCTCCAGCTGAGTTTTTCCAGCATTTTAAGAACATAAGAACCAGGAGTAGGAGTTGGCCATTTGGCCCCTCAAGCCTGTTCAGCCATTCAATAAGATCATGGCTGATCTTTTCGTGGACTCCACTCCAGTCACCATAACCTTTAATTCCTTTACTGTTCAAAAATCTATCTATCTTTGCCTTAAAAACATTCAATGTGGTAGCCTCAACTGCTTCACTGGGCAGGGAATTCCACAGATTAACAACTCTTTGGGTGATTTGATTTTGGTTTGATTTGATTTATTATTGTCACATGTATTAGTATACAGTGAAAAGTATTGTTTCTTGCGCACTATACAGACAAAACATACCGTTAATAGAGAAGCAAAGATGAGGGTTCAGAATGTAGTGTTACAGTCATAGCTAGGGTATAGAGAAAGATCAACTTTAACTCAGTCCTAAATCTGCTAGGGGGAGCAGTTAATGTAATTTTGAGGCTCTGCCCCCTAGTTCTAGTCACTTGTCAGTGGAAACAACCTCCTTGCTCCAACTTATCTGTTCCCTTTATACGAACCCCCCTCATTTTCTGTCTTCATTTCAAATTTCCAGCATCCGCAGTATTTTCCTTTTATGACCTTTTACTGATTTGAGCTTGCGTCTCCTTGTTCAACTCCCACCATTTAATTTAAAGTATGCTTTTTTTCTTCCATGTGGCTCAATAACCTTTCAGTTTTGCTAATGCCATTCTGTACATGTTCAACACATTTAGAACTCTAATATCAAGGTGCTTTTAACTTCTTCCTTCGGGCGGTACAGTGGTTAGCACTGTTGTCTCACACCACCAGGGACCTGGGTTCGATTCCAGGCTTGGGTCACTGTCTGTATGGAGTCTGCACGTTCTCCTCGTATCTGCGTGGGTTTCCCTCTGGGTGCTCCGGTTTCCTCCTACAGTCCGAAATACGTGCTGGTTAGGTGCGTTGGCCATGCTAAATTCTCCCTCAGTGTATGTGGCGACCAAGAGATTTTCACAGTAACTTCCAGTGCAGTCCAAAGATGTGCGGGTTAGGTTGATTGGCCAGGTTAAAAATTGCCCCTTAGAGTCCTGAAATGCGTAGGTTAGAGGGATTAGCGGGTAAAATATGTGGGGGTAGGGCCTGGGTGGGATTGTGGTCGGTGCAGACTCGATGGGCCGAATGGCCTCCTTCTGCACCGTAGGGATTCTATTCTATGATTCAGTGTTAATGTAAGCCTACTTGCGACACTAATATATAAACTTTAAAACATTTTGCCACAACTTGCCTCATCTGCTTCCCTTCCTTTTGTGCAGCATTTTACACTGGTCTGCATTAAATTTCTCATCGTTCCGTCCACTTGCCTACTTTGTCCAAGTCGTTCTATAATCTGAACTATGTCCTTCGTGTTCTGCCCCTCTGAGCTTGATGCCTCTTGAACATTAGATGATTTTAGAACCATAGAACCCTTACAGTGCAGAAAGAGGCCATTCGGCCCATTGAGTCTGCACCGACAACAATCCCACCCAGGCCCTATCCCCATATCCCAACATATTTACCCGCTAATCCCTCTAATCTATGCATCCCGGGACACTAAGGGGCAAGTTAGCTTGGCCAATCAACCTAACCCGCACATCTTTGGCCTGTGGGAGGAAACCGGAGCACCCGGAGGAAACCCATGCAGACACAAGGAGAATGTGCAAACTCCGCACAGACAGCGACCCGAGCCGGGAATTGAACCCAGGTCCCTGGAGCTGTGAAGCAGCAGTGCTAACCACTGTGCTACCGTGCCGCCCCATTTTGGATTTACTGTCTGAATCTGGGGTTGTTGCCAATAATTTTACAGCAATAGCCCACCGACCGAATTCACCAAGTTAGACGTAGCTTCTAAGAAATGTTCGCAGTTTCTTGGCCTTCATTTGACTGCTTTAGTGAACCTGAACTCCGGCCACTGCTTCCCCAAGTGCTCCCTGACCTTTCGAATTGCCCATTTGTGTGAATTTGTTATCTAGAGTATTGAGGGGTATGTCCTTTGTGGTTAAGATTGTTAGATATTGATGGAGAAACACTGCAAAAAAAAAACTTTCACATTTTCTCATGAGTTTATTTTTTTGCTGGGAATAAGGCCTGCTGTGCCCTAAGATAAAGGCAAAAATACTGCGGATGTTGGGGAGTCATCTGGATTGAAACGTTGGTTCTATCCCCTCTCCACAGATGCTGTCAGGCCTGCTGAGATTTTTCAGCGTTTTCTGCTGTGGTCCCTGCTGTCCACCATGTGCGTTTGGGTTAACCAGAGGATTGTTCTGTGAAGGAGTTCCAGGGATTTTCTTTGGAGTGTTAATGGTCTTTTAAATGTGTTCTATTTTGACAGAATGCGTATGTGGCGACAGCCATAAACAGCACCAGCTTCTGCACATCCGCCAGGGACGCCTTACTGATCCTGGTGGAGAACGCTTTAAAAGTGGCCGCTATAAACACAGTCGGTGACTTTGTGCTGTTTCTGGGAAAGGTTTGTATCTTTAAGTCTGATATGGTGACTCCCGTTATGATTTTGTTTTCCAGCAGTCCCCACCTCAGCAGACTCTTAGGCCTGACCCTGTTTTACGAATGGCTTATGATCCTCAAAAGATTTATTCCTATAATCGGTTTCTTAAAGAGTTTATTTTAAATGATGGATGCAAGAGCAAGGGTGCAGGCTTCACTGAGCGGTGAGTCTAGGAGTGAAAATGCAATAAGTTAGCGGTTAGGAGACAACCAGTTTGGATTTTTCAAAAGTTATCACTTCTGGGAGGAGGAGAGAACTTTTGGTTTGATTTATTTATTGTCACATGTATTGGAATACAGCAAAAAAGTATTGTTTCGTGCATGCTATATAGGCAAAACATACTGTTCGTAGAGTACATAGTGGAAAAGGAAAGCAGAGGGTGCAGAATGTAGTCATAAAATCATAGAATCCCTAAGTGCAGAAGGAGCTCATTTGGCCCATCGAATCTGTACTGACAACAATCCCAGCCAAGCCCTATCCACTTATTTACCCTGCTAATCCTCCTGACAAAGGGGCAATTTAGCACGGCCAATCCACCTAACCCGCACATCTTTGTGGGAGGAAACCGGAGCACCCGGAGAAAACCCACGCAGACGCGGGGAGGACATACAAACTCCACACAAATAGTGACCCGAGGCTGAAATCGAACCTGGATCCCTGGCGCTGTGAGGCAGCAGTGCCTGCCGCTGTGCACCCTTTGTGTTACAGTCATAGCTACGGTCTAGAGAAGGACCAATTTAATATATGATAGGACCATTCAAAAGTCTGATGGCAACACAGAAGAAATTGTTCTTGAGTCTGCTGGTATGCGTTTTCAGACTTTTGTATCTTTTTCCCAATGGAAGAAGGTAGAAGAAAGTATGTCTGGGGTGCGTGGGGTCCTTGATTATGCTGGCTGCTTTCCCGAATGTTTCTCCAATTCTATCCCATCCAAATATGGGTAGGTTAGGTTGATTTGCCATGATAAATTACCCTTTTGTGTCAGGGAGATAAATATGTGGGATTTTAGGGATAGAGCCTGGGTGGGATTGTTGTCAGTGCAGGCTGAATGGGCCGAATGGCCTCTTTCTGCACTGTAGGGATTCTATGATTCTAATTGCTATTCTCATTTTAAACATCTCAATCAGATCTCTCTTCCCCCTCCCCCAGCCGCTATCCCTTATACTGCAGGGATTGCAAGTCAGGTTTATGGAACTTGTCCCAGTAGAGAATGGGGTGAGAAGAGAATCAGGCCTGTTTCTCATCAGTATGCACTAACCTTTCAGTTCTCTGCTTCATATTAACCCTATGTCATAATGTAGGTCTCATATTAATATGGGAGAGGGGGTTCACAGGTCTGCTTTATTGCCACAGAAACATAGAATCACTATAGTGCAGGAAGAGGCCATTCTGCCCATCAAGTCTGCACTGACTCTCCGAAATGGCATGAAACGGGGAAATAAGAATACTAGTCCAAAATGTTGTTGTGTACTTTAAAATGGAACTCCAGTAAAACGGGGAAATAAGAATACTGATCCGAACTAGTCTTGTATACTTTAAAACGGGGAAATAAGATTACTGGTATGAAGGGTATAGATAGGGTATAGATAGGGTGAACAGTGGGAAGCTTTTTCCCAGGTCGGAGGTGACGATCACGAGGGGTCACGGGCTCAAGCTGAGAGGGGCGAAGTATAACTCAGACATCAGAGGGACGTTTTTTACACAGAGGGTGGTGGGGGCCTGGAATGCGCTGCCAAGTAGGGTGGTGGAGGCAGGCACGCTGACATCGTTTAAGACTTACCTGGATAGTCACATGAGCAGCCTGGGAATGGAGGGATACAAACGATTGGTCTAGTTGGACCAAGGAGCGGCACAGGCTTGGAGGGCCGAAGGGCCTGTTTCCTGTACTGTACTGTTCTTTGTTCTTTGGTCTGAACTGTTCTTGTTTATTTTAAAATGAAACACCAGTAAAACGGGGAAATAAGAATGCTGGCCTGAACATTTTTTTTTCCTTTATTCATTCTCCTAAACCTGCCCAGAGTAAAACCCTAGAACTGCGCAATATGGGCAACAAACCCAGCCATTTTAATTTCTGTCAACTGCAACATTAAAAATCAATTTATGTATCTCTTTAAAATTCTGGGCAGTGCCTCTATTGTCCATTAGTGTTTCTGCAGTGGTGCCAATTTTGTAAGTGCATGTAAGGAGCCACTTCATCGTTGTTTGAGGTTTGCTGATCATTTGAATTTAAAATGAAGATTTGTGCTGCCTGCAGCCATTTTACTGAGTAGCTGGTGCCCCATCTAGCGATTTGAGAGTTCTGTAAAAGGATTTGAAGATTTTATTTTCCGATAAACAGTTTGACAGCTCCTGTCTGTGTTCAAGTACCTCCACATTTGAAAGTATACACACTGAATTGACACAGTTGCAGAATGTTTGTAATCTTTTGCACTGTTCACTTGCAATGCCATTCAGTAAGCTGTTATTCATCCTTTTATTTCCAGGTGCTCATTGTGCTAATCACAGGTTTTATTGGGATCCTACTGCTCAATCACCAACGTGATTACACCGTGTGGGTCCTGCCGCTCATCATAGTTTGCCTGTTTGCCTTCTTTGTGTCACACTGCTTCTTGTCCACGTACGAGATGGTGGTGGACGTTCTCTTCCTCTGCTTTGCTGTTGACTCCAAAAACAACGATGGGTCTCCCGGACACGAGTATTACATGGATAAAAGTTTAATGGTAAGTTCATGGGGAACTCTTGTGAGTGCCCTGATTTCAAGAGATTGCCAGCAGCTTTGTGTCGGCAATACATTGCCACGTTTTATGCTGGATTAAGGTTAGGATTTTGCCATTTTGGGAATTTTGGATTCGTGTTGTGTCAACCTGCGGTTTGCAGTTTTTCAGCCTGGGCCCCAGATCTATCCATGTGCTTCAAGTTGAGCCACGGCAGATGGTAGAATTTGAATTCAATAAAATACATCTGGAATTAAGAATCTACTGATGACCGTGAAACCATTGTCGATTGTCGGAAAAACCCATCTGGTTCACTAATGTCCTTTCGGGAAGAAAATCCTGGTCTTACCTTGTCTGACTTGCATGCGATTCCAGAACCACTGCAATGAGGTTGGCTCTCAACTGCCCTCCAAGAGCAACTAGGGATGGGCAATAAATGCTGGCCAGCCAGCGACGCCCATGTCCCACGAAGGAATAAAAAGTTACACCTTTCATTCCACAATGCTGCTGTCTTCCTCTCTCTCCAATACCATCAAAAAATATTAGTATTCCTTTGGATGCAAGTTGATAACTATTGTTAATGAGCTGAAATATGGCATAAAGTTTGTAGAAACACATCAAAAAATGTTTTAACATCGCTGCATCCATTTTAGTAAATGTAAGACTTAATAGTGCAATTGAAAGATATGCACTGGCAGGACAGAAATTCTTTCTTTCATAAACTTAATGAAATGGTTAACTATCGGGGCAGCACGATGGCACAGTGCTTAGCACTGCTGCTTCACAGCGCCCGGGACCCGGGTTCAATTCCGGCCTTGGGTCACTGTCTGTGCAGAGTCTGCACATTCTCCCTGTGTCCCCATGGGTTTCCTCCGGTGCTCCGGTTTCCTCCCACACTCCAACATTAGGTTGATTGGCCATGCTAAATTGTTCCTTTAGTGTCAGGGGGATCAGCAAGGTAAATATGTGGGATTACGGGGATAGGGCCTGGGTGGTATTGTGGTCGGTGCAGAGTCGATGGACCAAATGGCGGCCTCCTGCACTGTAGGGACTCTATGAACTGACTTATTGTTTAGGTGAACAGGCACTTGAGAGAAATCTAATCAGATGTTCTTCAGGTTGCATTCTTCATGGCTTTTTAAGTTCGAGTGGTTCTCAGTTGCATCTCCAACTTTCAGTGGGTTGTCTTGTTTCTGTTCTAGGAATTCATGGACAATAGTAGGAAAGCAATGCGATCAGCAGGCGGTGGTGGAGCAGAGATGAAACCAATGGTAGGTGCCAGTGAGGAATTGACCACCCTCCAGGAATTTCACTGTTACTACCTGTCCCTTTCTATCTTTGTAGACTGGTCTCACTCTGGTGAAGTCTTTGCTTTGTGCATCACCCAGGATATCCTGCTCTTCCTCTTTCTCTATTTGCCGATCAGCTGGATGGGAGAATTATTTTCCTTATTTCGTACCCCGTCTGTAGTAGCAGTCAACTGACACCATAGGTGGCACAGTGCCAGGGCTCCGGGTTCAATTCCGGCCTTGGGTGATTATCCGTGTGGAGTCTGCACGTTCTCCGTGTCTGCGTGTGTTTCCTCCGGATGCTCCGGTTTCCTCCCACAGTTCTAAGATGCGCTGGTTAGGTGGATTGGCCATACTGAATTGCCCCTTAGTGCCCCAAGTTGTGTAGATTGAGTGGATTGGCCTTGGGAAATTGCCCCTTAAGTGTCCAAAGATGTGTAGATTAGGTAGATTAGCCACAGTAAATCCGCTGGGCTATGGGGATAGGGCAATGAGCCTGAGAAAAATGCTGCTTCAGAGAGTCAGTGCACTCTCAATGGGCCAAATGGCCTCTTCCTGTGCTGTCGAGGTTCCATGGAATAGCATTTATCTTTTAGAAGCGTGCACACTCCACTCTGTTTCTGATTGCAATATAAACCAGGCATGGAAATTTAATCCCATCACTTATATGGTCTTCATAATAATTTATCCTGCATCTTTGATTATATTCTGCACTGTGGGCTCAGCCTATAGTTGCCCAATCAGCTTTACTCCCTGCTCTTGCCAGGCAGTGTAGCATCTGCTAACCCCATCCATGATTTGACAAAAATTGTGCAATAGCAGTCGATGAACTAAGAAAACCTCGGTGCTGGGATTCGGGGACCATACCTCTTTGGCGCAGGTTAAATACTGCTCCTTTCACAAATGTGACATTTTGTCAGAGCTTCCTTGCTGGAAATATACCTCGTTGTTTTTCCTTGGCACAAGTTTAAGTTGTATTAATCCTTGTTTTTTTTTTGTTTAAACTTAGGAGTAGATTTACTCAGCTTCATGTATGGCCAGATCACACTAGCAACACCCATTTCTTTTCTTGGCTTTTTAGAGCTGGAACAAGCAGGCTTTAATTCATGTTAAAATCATTTTTTTTTTCTTTTGTAATGACTGAAAAAGATGTAAATTGTTGGCTGGAATGGAATTCATATTTGTGAATGATCTGGGACGTGATCTTGCCGACCATTCACACCACGCTCCCGCTGCAGCGAAGTCGGAGAATTTTGCGGCCAGCCGAATCTCCATTCAGTGCGGTGTGTTGGGAAAATCTCGGCGGTGTGAACGGTGGTAAGATTCCAGCCCGTGTGTTCAAATGTATAAACGTTTGCACATTGTTGAGGATATGTTGTCTGTTGTTCAAAGTCTTGCCGTGAGGTGGTGTGATCTGGTTCGGTTTCACCTTGTAAGTTTTTTTTTCCCTTAAGATGTTAATTTCACCATGTAGATGCAGCAAATTTTCAGAAGTCTAGAATGATGAATAACACATTGGCTGGAATTTTACTGTCCCGCCCGCCATGGGAATTGGTGCGGGCGAGGGGCAGCCCACGGAAAATTCCGTTGACCTTGGGGTGGGATTTTACGGTTTCAGGACAAGTGAGGCCGTAAAAACCCACCCATTGTCGTCTTTGAAACATTTTTTTCTCTTTGTTCATTTGTACCTTTGAGCTATGACATTTTTATAATCTCCCGGTGCACTTTTCTCATCACCTAATCATTGCAGTGGGACGGTGGATTTATTACAGAATTGTGCAGTGGCTGAACTACACTCCCTTGTTCGAGCTGTCTTTCATTTACCATTTCATTTTCGTTTGCATGTTGTGAGGGGAGTAGCAAATTTATTTCTAACTTGCTTTCACCCCCTTGACTTTTTTTGTCTTTCAACATTTCGGTTTTTATATTGCATGTTACGATGTTCTGTGTATTTTGTTGTGTACAAATTTGTATTCTGCGCAAGCATCCCTGTGTTGCTGGCTTGTTTATGTAAAAAGAAAAGTGTATATAAAAGGCAACTGGTTTGAGTATTTTTTTAAAAACTTTCTTAAGGAAAGGGAAATTTGCATTTATATAGCACCTTTCAAATTCTCAGGAACACCCAAATGCTTTACAGCCAATGAAGTACTTTTGAATTATGATCAGTGTTCCTTCGGAAATGTAGCCCCCAATTTGCACAAAAAGAGGTCCCAAAAACAGGCATGTGTTAATGGCCATATCATTGGTTTTAGTGATGTTAGTTTAGGAATCAATGTTTGCCAGAACTCCCCTGCTCTTCTTCATAATTCACGCCATGTCTATCTCAGAAGGTAGAAGGGGCTTTGATCGAATATCTCGCCCATCAGACTGCGTCTCTGACAGTGCAGCATTCCCTCAGTAATGCACTAGAATGTCAACCTTGATTTGGTGCTCAAGTCTCTAGGTTGAGGATTCAGTCCACAGCCTTTGATCCTGAAGCTAAAAGTGGTAAACACTGCTTCACAACGACCTTAATCTCCACAATAGGAGACTTAGTGCCAAATATGCACACATTCAGCCACTATTTGTTGCTCTTGGTCTCAGTCTGTCTCTCTCTCTCAATCCGATGGTAAACTCATGCCATTGCAACTAGCAGGTTATGCTAAACTTAGACCAGTTAGACCTTAGCTGGAATATTGTCTACAGTTCTGGGAGCCACACGAAAGGATGTGAACGCATTGGGCGGCATGGTGGCGCAGTGGTTAGCACTGCTGCCTCACAGCGTCAGGGACCAGGTTCGATTCCGGCTTTGGTCATTGTCTGTGTGGAGTTTGCACTTTCTCTCCATGTCTACATGGGTTTCCTCCGGGTGCTCCAGTTTTCTCCCACAGTCCAAAGATGTGTGGGTTAAGTTGATTAACCATGCTAAAATTGACCCTTGTGTCATGGATTAGCAGGGTAAATGTGTGGGGTTATGGGAATAGGGCCTCGGTGGGATTGTGGTTGGTACAGACTCGAGGGCCAAATGGCCTCCTTTTGTACTGTCAGGATTCTATGACAGAATGCAGAGGACATTTACAAGAATGGTTCCAGGGATGAGAAACTTCAGTTATGAGGATAGATTGGAGAGGTTGGGAATGGGTTCTCCTTACAAAAATGCGAAGAGGAGATTTGATAAAATGTTCAAAATTATGAGGAGGCTGGACAGAGTAAATGGGGAGAAACTGTTCCAGCTCATAAAAGGAGCAAGAATGAGAAGGGTACAGATCTGATGTAATTTCCAAAAGAAGCAAATATGTTGCAAGATTTTTTTTGGGGGGTCTGGAGTGCATTGTCTAGCAGTGTGCAGGAGGCAGATTCAATGAGACATGCAAGAGGGCATTAGATGATTATTTGAATAGAAACAATATGCAGGAGAAAAGGCAGGAGAACAGCACTAAGTCATAATGCTCATTTGGAGAACCAGTGCAGTCACGATGGACCAAATGGCCGTCTCCTGTGCAATAATGTTTCTGTGATTCTCAAAATAAGTGAAATGTCGAAAGTGACTTTTAATCAGTTAGGAAGACTAATCTCTCAAAATATAAATTTATGCAGGTGTTGGAGTGACATGGGTCAATGCGGGTTACATTTTTAAAGTAAAGTTCTTGCTTGATGAGCAGTGTCCAGTGATTTCCTTCAGGCAGATGGTCTCTTTGGGTAATTCTCAACAAATGGTTTTGAAGCAATTTAGACGATAAATAAATTTAATGGTTGCCAATCAGTGAAGTGATGTGCTACTCCATAGATGGGTAACTGAATATATTATTAGTATTGATCAAATTTTTGATGCAGGGTCCTTCAGTATCTCAATTCTCAATAAATGCACAGCTTCCATTTTGAGGATTGTATTTTTCAAAAAACTGTCTAAAACTAAGAACCTTGGTGAAGGAAAAGTTGGATAGTGCTTTGAGCTGTTCGATGATGGTGAAAAACGCTGTATAAATGCAAGTCCTCCCTTTTCTGTATGTTCCTGAGTGCTGCAGGAATTGGGGTTGTATCCTTTTGCACTGAATGATTTAAAGGGTTCATTATCTTTATCATAATAATCACGGGCTAGTCAAACCACCAGCAATCAGTACGACTGTCTCTGAAGTATTTTGCTTAATAAGTGAGGTACACTCATTGGAATTCAGAAGAATGAGGGGAGATCTTATAGAAACATATAAGATTATGAAGGGAATAGATAAGATAGAAGCAGGGAGGTTGCTTCCACTGGCAGGTGAAACTAGAACTAGGGGGCATAGCCTCAAAATAAGGGGGAGCAGATTTAGGTCTGAGTTGAGGAGGAACCGTTTCACCCAAAAGGTTGTGAGTCTATGGAATTCCCTGCCCAGGAAGCAGTTGAGGTTACCTCATTGAATGTTTTTAAGGCAAGGATAGATAAATTTTTTAACAGTAAAGGAATTAAGAGCTATGGTGAGTGGGCAGGTAAGTGGAGCTGAGTCCATGAAAAGATCAGCCATGATCTTTTCTGGGGGGTAGGTACAGGGGAAATGTTAGGGGGAAGTTTTTCTCTCAGGGTGGTGGGCGAGTGGAATCGGCTGCCGTCAGTGGTGGTGGAGGCAAACTCAATAGGGTCTTTTAAGAGACTCCTGGATGAGTACATGGGACTTAATAGGATGGAGGGTTATAGGTAGGCCTAAAAGGTAGGGATATGTTCGGCACAACTTGTGGGGCCGAAGGGCCTGTTTTGTGCTGTAGTTTTCTATGTTTCTATCTTATTGAATGGTGGAGCAGGCTCGAGGGGCCAGATGGCCTACCCCTGCTCCTAGTTCTTATATGACTGATGATGAACTATATGGTTGCCTGTAATCCAGCACAAATATTCCACTATCAGGACTGTTTAAAAGAAAAACAGTGGCAGTATCAAAAACTATTTGGAGAGGCTTTTGCAAATAAGCTTTAAAACATCTTGGGATATATTTGAATTAAGGTGCACTGAAGATTTGAATTTGTGATCAAACAAGCCAGAAATAAAAAGGGATACTTGTTCTTCCCAATCAAATGTTGATCCTGTCGTTCATGTCGTCTAAGTTTGCGCTGTTACTGCTGTTTATTTCCTCTAGGCCTCTGGAGCTGAAAACGTTTGACTACAGCAAATCTCTGGAACACAGCAGGGAATACGACACAGGGCTTTATAAACTGTTGGATTTTTGTGTGAATCCCTAATAGACTGTAATGTGGAAGGGAGTACAATGGATCGCAAATGTGTTTTTTTAAAATATAAAAACTTGCTTTTAAGATATATTTTTTTTAATTTCTAACGGGAATATTGCCAATTTGCAGAACAATGGAACCTATTGAAAGCAAAAGCTCTTTGGTTTCAGTTGCCTAGTCTAAGAAAAAAAAAAATCGGTTAACATAGACTGTCCTCTACTATCCAGCCTCAATATGAGTGAATCTTTTGTAATACTATAGACACTATATTATGCTTTGTAGGTATAATGCTTATACTCTTTGTATGCAGTTCTTGCAGAATATTTTGTAAAACAGCAGCACGGCAATACTGATTATTATGAATGGCATAATAATATTATAAATAATCTCTCTCGAGGCTGAGCAACTCATTCCTGTCCCATTGCTAGATTCATAGTGGAATCGCCATACTAAACACTCAGGATAACAATGTCTCCTTTTCAGTAACTTGTTCCCATCTGTCGAACTAACCCACCTGTAGGATCCCTCTAAAGTGGGCCGGTGACATGTTGCAAGATGAGTGCCAAAGTGGAATGCGGGTAAACTTAACTTGCACAGCGGGGGGTGGAATGAAAGACGGGTGGTTCATTTTCCGAATGTGCAACTTAAAAAAACACCTTCCTGACCAGGGTTCAACCGACATCTAGCTATAGATCACCTGCAGGCTCTTAAGGAGGGCTATCTGGCCTTATCTGAGTTAGCTGAACTGAACAGAGAGGGTTGACGGAGCACTGCGTTTGCCCGTGTTTCCTCCAGATTGGAGAAAGGGAAAGTTGTCCGGTGTCCTTGCTCCTGGTTGCTATCAACAGGTCCCTGCTGGAAGTGCATCTATATGAATGTCGGCTGAGCCCAAGTCTGGGCATGATGTGCTGCTTCCTGCCACCCATACAATCTGCTGATGCTTATGGATCACTGTTGAATAATACCTTCATAGGTGGGTGAAGTGCAGGGGGAGATGGTCTGGGCTGTGTAGCTGGGGGAATACTACAAAAGGAGAAAATTGGTAGATAAAAGTTTTAAGGATTTTTAAATATATGGCCTAGGTCAGGCTCCATTGAAGGAGTTCCTTTTTCACCATTTTTAAGTCGGTTCTCCACTTTCTAAGTCCAGGGTGACTGAGGACAGGGGTATCGGGGGTTATTGGGTTTGGGGCATCTTGGTCGGTTATACAGCGGCGGCCATATTCACCCGACGTTGAAAGTTAGTGCAGAGAAACACTTGAGACAGCCAACTAGTAAGTGGTTATTGGCATTAGATGCCATTTATGTTTGTTTTCTTTTGCTATCTTATTTACTCTTTAACAAGTTGACTAAAATGAAGCTGAAAAAGAGGTAAAATCATGCAGTGAAACATTCTTAAAACTTTGATATGCTACCGTCACGAAATTCAACTGTGCAGAACTTGCAGCTCTCTGCGTTTCTCTTGTATTGCCAGTGTTACTTCCTCTGCAGTCTGTGAATAAAGCTTGGATGATTGGATGTCAGTGGACATTTCCAGAAATTCTTGGTTATCACTGATGGACTGTGGACCATTAGTCACCACGCTTTACGTCTCTGGTATGTCATTGCCAGGAGGCAGATGCCTCTGACTGCTTTCTTGCTGATTCTTAGTGTGCTCTGTGAAGCTACCACTAGTTTTGGGCAGTGAGAAATTCATGGGACCATACACATCTTCAACCTTTCTGTTCTCTCTGTTGACTTTATATCTACCTACAGATAACTCAGTTTCTCGCTCCATCTTGTTCTGCTGAGAGTGAATAGTTGCTTCTTCCAGTGCTTTGTCAGTTTTGATTGAGAAGCGTGATAGGGCTGAGGTCAAATTATGTGGTGAGCCTCATTCTGTGGTTGAATCATGAACTTAGTTAGCACCGCAGTATGGTTCAGTCATGCAATTAGTGAATTAGAAGGACATAATAGTTGGCTTTGCTAATTCCTAGTAATTTTAGTTAATGTTTGAAATCTGCAATGTGACTCCTGGATAAATGTGATCAAAGGAAAAGTGAACTATAAATACCCTTATACAAAGATGGGCATTAGAAAACCAATAATTATCACTTCCAAATGTACTAGGGCTGTAAAAATAAGCTTTGGTTAGTTGTTGACTCTTCTGCTAGTAATTTAAGAATTGCATTTTGAACCTTTTTAAAAGGGAGAGGTGCAAAGACTGCGACAATGCAGTTATGCACTTGCCAAAGTGTGTTTGCAGTAACTGTTGCGATGTTACTTCGCATTCTCAGTTAACATAGCTGAACATTGACAGGACGGAGTCTGTGGCCAAAAACCACGGGTTGTTGAAATCTTTCTGAAGAAAAATCTGAAACGTTGAGGCCAGCGCAGAAAATTTCATATATATGTTAGTGAAATCTGGTGTGTGCATTCCTTTCCTGGCCCCTATTCCCACAATGAAATCAGAATTTCCCCATCCATGTGACTATTAGCGTTTTAGAAAAAGCAGCAAGATTTGTTCTTAAGGGACTAAAATTGACTTGCGTTACAAGTTTTGAATTGGAAGCCTTTTTTTTTTACAAAGCTCACAAAGTCTTGGGTGGCACGGTGGTTAGCACTGCTGCTTCACAGCGCCAGGGACCCGGGTTCGATTCCCGGCTTGGGTCACTGTCTGTGTGGAGTTTGCACGTTCTCCCCGTGTCTGCGTGGGTTTCTTCCGGGCGCTCCGGTTTCCTCCCACACTCCAAAGAAATGTAGGTTAGGTGGATTGGCCGTGCTAAATTGCCCCTTAGTGTCAGGAGGTCTAGCTAGGGTAAATGTATCGGGTTATGGGGATAGGGCCTGGGTGGGATTGTGGTCGGTGCAGACTTGATGGACTGCACTGTAGGGATTCAATGATTCATTCACATACGGAGACTTTCCCTATTAAATATGCTTATTTGCCAATCCAAGTAACTACGCCAGCGGAATGGAAATTAACCTGCAGCTGCGTCCAATGAAGCATTTGATACTCTCGTTAGCTGTCTCGTCTACTTTCACTATCTATTTGCCATTGTAATTACAGTAGCTTACCATGTAACAGTTGCAGTCTTTTACATGTGAAACCATCCAGAATATGCTATTGAACCAAATAGTTGGAAATTGCTCAGGGTGGAAGTTTTGTTCCATGTCCCAGTGGCAAATTCTGCAAACAGAATCGTGTGTTGTGTTCAAATTATTCTTCCCATTGGCTGTAAAGATATCTTGTATCATGAACAATTTACTTGCACTCTTACTTACTCCTGACTTTTTTTTAACACCATGCAGTTTAATTCCTGATGTATCCGTTTATAATATTTGTACATTAAAATTTTGTTAATAAAAACCTTTGTATCATTGATTAGTTGCTCTTTATTATGTGCAAAGCATTATATTCAGTTTTGACGCAGGTTTGATGTTTTGCGTGTAGGAGCCCTTTATTCTTTCCAGTTGCTCATGGATCAAGGGTGCTGGTGATTACTGGACTTCTGAAAGAAAGCAAGTCAATACCCAGGATTTAATACGGGCTACAAATTGGATGCAGCCAAGTACAAAACCTAACGCAGGCGGAGCAATTCTAAATACTGAGGACTGGTATGGGAATGCGTCGAGTTGGGCTCCATGGATCTGGTACCTTCCTATGTTTCAGTGTAATTTAGCATTTGATATGGTGTGACAAGACGCTAAATGTCACTGAAGGAGAGGCACTTAAAAATAATTTGAATTCATAGAACCCCTACAGTGCAGAAGGAGGCCATTCAGCCCATTGAGTCTGTACCAACCACAATCCTACCCAGGCCCTATTACCGTAATTCCACACATTTACCCTACTAATACCCGTGACACTAGGGTCAATTTAGCATGGCCAATCAACCTAACACACATCTTTGGACTTTTGTTGAGTATTTTGGAATTGTTGAATAAAATAGTCTACATTCTTGTGACAATTATTAAAGTCATTGAGTTCGACAGCGCAGAAGGAGGCCCATCGTGTCTATATTAGCCATTAAGCACCAATTCATTCTAACCTGTGCTTGGTCTGTAGCTTTGTATAGTATTTCAAGTGCTCACCTAACTGCTTCTTAAATGTTGTGAGGGTTCCGCCTCTACCACCCTTTCAGGCAGTGAGTTCCAGATTCCCACCACCCTCTGGGTGAAAAGGCTTTCCCCAAATCCCCTTGAACTCTCCTGCCCCCTGGTTGTTGCTCCCTCTATTAAGGGGAAAAGTTTCTTCCTATCAATGTCCCTCATAATTTTGTACATCTCAATCAGGTTCCCCCCTCAGCCTTCTCTGCTCTGAGGAAAACAACCCCAGCCTAAGCAGCCTCTCTCCATAGCTGAAACGCTCCAGCCCAGGCAACAGCTGAGTGAATCTCTTCTGCAGCCTTTCTAGTGCAATCATTTCCTTCCTAGGGATCATGATATGGAAATGTCAGCGTTGGACAGGGGTGGGCGCAGTAAGAAGTCTCGCAACACCAGGTTAAAGTCCAACAAGTTTATTTGGAATCACGAGCTTTCGGAGCGCTGCTCCTTCATCAGGTAAGTGGCGAGGTAGATTCACAAACACAGCATATTTGGGCAAAGACACAATTACAAGATAATTACAGATTGGAATGTGAAGAATGGTTGGAATGCGAGTCTTTACAGGTAATCAAGTCTTTGCAGGTACAGACAGTGTGAGTGGACCGAGTAATCACAACCAAGTTCCGCACGTATCAAGATGACTTCAACCGGGATCTTGGGTTCATGTTACACTGCATGGGGACGGCACGGTGGCACAATGATTAGAACTGCTGCCTCACAGCACCAGGGAACCGGGTTCGATTCTTGGCTTGGGTCACTGTCTCTGGGGTTTGCACATTCTCCCCATGTCTGCGTGGGTTTACTCCGGTTTCCTCCCACAGGCCAAAGATGTGCGGGTTAGGTGGATTGGCCATGCTAAATTTCCCCTGAGTGTCAGGGGGACTGGCTAGGGTAAATGCATGGGGTTATGGGGATGGGGCCTGGGTAGAATTGTGGTCAGTGCAGATTCGATGGTCCGAATGGCGTCCTCCTGCACTGTAGGGATTCTGATTCTATGTAACCGCTCACCATTTGGCCTGGGCTTGCAAAATTCTACTAACTGTCCTGGCTTGAGACAATTCACACCTCTCTAACCTGTGACTATCCCCCTCTCCACACACTGTGCCAGCAAAGACTTGAATTCATTTTTTTTTTGGTGATCTTTTTATCGTGTTGTTGGCCTGTTCTGATGCCTTTTGCATGTTCACTTTTGGAAACAACATGATGCAAGCTTCATCTGTTGATCTCTACAATGAGCATTCTGAAGCTGATCGGTTGGCTGAAATCAGACACGAGTTTCGATTTACTGTAATGAAACCACGATCTGGTCATGGCTGTATTTCCGCTTTGGTTAAAGCCCTACTTTTAATTTTGCAGCCTAGCTTTTGAAGTAAAGGTGCATCAAAGGTTAACATTCTCCAAGGCCCACGGAGCTGCACATTATTCTCCACGGTGGCACAGTGGTTAGCACTGCTGTCTCACAGCGTCAGAGAGACAGGGTCAATTCCAGCCTCAGGTGTGGAGTTTGCATGTTCTCCCCGTGTCTGCGTGGGTTTCCTCCAGGTGCTCTGGTTTCCTCCCACACTCCAAAGTGTGGGTCAGGTTGATTGGTCATGATAAATTGCCCCTTAGTGTCAGAGGGACTGGGACTGTAAATATGTGGGGTTACAGGGATGGGGTAGGGACCTGTGTGGGATTGTTGTCGTTGCAGGCTTGATGGGCCAAATTGCCTCCTCCTGCACTGTAGATTCTGTGATTATCATCACCTCTGGACCAATGCTTTGTTTCCTTACTAGCCACCCTTGCCCCCATTCCTTTCTGAGGGTGCATATCAAAGGCTTCCTGCCCCTGAATAAGTCTCTGCTGGCCTCCACTTGCATCACCAGTGCCTCCAGGGCTATATCCCTGAATCAGAGAGCCCTCTCCATGGCACTTTGGGGCATGTTCCTTCAGCCAGAATCTTCTGCAATGATTATCCAGCAGCCTTCAATCCATTGGGGGAGGTAGTGGAAGCGGATACGGTAGTGACTTTTAAGGGGTGTCTTGACAAGTACATGAATGAGATGGGAATAGAGGGATATGGTCCCCGGAAGCGTAGGGGTTTTTAGTTAAGTCGGGCAGCATGGTCGGTGCAGGTTTGGAGGGCCGAAGGGCCTGTTCCTGTGCTGTAATTTTCTTTGTTCTTTGTTCTTCAGATTCACTTTGAGGGGGACTGAACTTTTCCTTTTTTAAAAGAGGCAGCATGTTTCTTCCCATAGTTCAAAGATGTGCGGGTTAGGTTGATTGGCCATACTCAATTGTCCCTTAGTGTCAGGGGTATTAGCAAGCTAATTATGTGGGGTTGTGGAGATGGGGCCTGGGTGGGATTGTTATCGGTGTAGGCTCCTTCTGCACTGCAGGGGTACACCGACTTTCCGATAAAGCATCCTACCCAGTTGTGACTTTAACTTTCCAAATATTGATTGGAACCTTTATGGGTCGAATAGTTCGGATGGGGCAGTTTTCGTACAGTGTGTGCAGGAGGGTTTCCTGACACAATATGTGGATAGGCCGACAAGGGGTGGGGCCACATTGGATTTGGTACTGGGAAATGAACCGGGCCAAGTGTTGGATTTGTTTGTGGGAGAGCACTTTGGAGATTGTGACCACAATTCGGTGTCTTTTGTTATTGCAATGGAGAGGGATAGGGCCTTACGACAGGGCAAGGTTTATAATTGGGGAAGGGGGAATTATGACGCAATTAGGCAGGAATTAGGGAGCATAAGATGGGAACAGAAACTGTCAGGGAAAGGTACAAATGAAAAGTGGAGCTTGTTCAAGGAACAAATACTGGGTGTCCTTGATAGGTATGTCCCTGTCAGGCAGGGAGGAAATGGCCGAGTGGGAACCATGGTTCACAAAAGAGGTTGAATATCTTGTCAAGAGGAAAAAGGAAGCGTATGTAAGGATGAGAAAACAAGGTTCAGTTGGGTCGCTTGAGGGGTACAAGGTAGCAAGGAATGAGCTTTAAAAAAAAGGGCTTAGGAGAGCTAGGAAGGGCCATGAGAAGTCCTTGGTGGGTCGGATCAAGGAAAACCCCAAGGCTTTTTACTCTTATGTGAGGAATAAAAAAATGACCAGGGTGAGGTTAGGGCCGGTCAAGGACAGTAGTGGGAACTTGTGCATGGAGTCAGAAGAGATAGGAGAGGCGATGAATGAATACTTTTCTTCAGTGTTCACCAAGGAGAGGGGTCATGTTTTTGAGGATGAGTGTGAGATACAGGCTGATAGGCTGGAGGAGGTAGATGTTCTGAGGGAAGATGTATTAGCAATTTTGAAAAACCTGAGGGTCGATAAGTCCCCTGGGCCAGATGGGATATATCCTCGGATTCTTTGGGAGGCAAGTGATGAGATTGCCGAGCCTTTGGCCTTGATCTTTGGGTCCTCACTGTCCACGGGGATAGTGCCAGAGGACTGGAGAGCGGCGACTGTTGTTCCTCTGTTCAAGAAAGGAAATAGGAATGACCCTGGCAATTATAGGCCGGTTAGTCTTTCTTCGGTGGTCAGTAAGTTAATGGAAAAGCTCCTGAGGGATAGGATTTATGACCATTTGGAAAGATGCAGCTTAATCCGGGATAGTCAACACGGATTTGTGAAGGGTAAGTCTTGCCTCACAAATTTGATTGAATTCTTTGAGGAGGTAACTAAGTGTGTAGATGAAGGTAGAACAGTTGATGTCGTATATATGGATTTTAGTAAGGCGTTTGATAAGGTTCCCCATGGTCGGCTCATGAAGACAGTAAGGTGGTGTGGGATAGAGGGAAATTTGGCCAATTGGATAAGTAATTGGCTATCTCATAGAAGACAGAGGGTGGTGGTGGATGGAAAATTTTCAGACTGGAGACCAGTTACCAGCGGTGTACCACAGGGATCAGTGCTGGGTCCTCTGCTATTTGTGATTTTTATCAATGACTTGGAGGAGGGGGCTGAAGGGTGTGGGTCAGTAAATTTGCTGATGACACCAAGATTGGTGGAGTAGTGGATGAGGTGGAGGCTGTTGTAAGCTGCAAAGAGACATTGATAGGATGCAGAGCTGAGCCGAAAAATGGCAGATGGAGTTTAACCCTGACAAGTGCGAGGTGATTCATTTTGGGAGGATACATTTAAATGCGGATTACAGGGTCAATGGCAGGGTTCTGAGGAATGTGGAGGAACAGAGAGATCTTGGGGTCCATATCCACAGATCTCTGAAGGTTGCCACTCAAGTGGATAGAGCCGTGAAGAAGGCCTATAGTGTGTTAGCGTTTATTAACGGGGTTTGAGTTTAAGAACCGTGGGGTTATGCTGCAACTGTACAGGACTTTGGTGAGACCACATTTGGAATATTGTGTGCAGTTCTGGTCAACTCACTAAGAAAGACATGGAAGCGTTGGAAAGAGTGCAAAGGAGATTCACCAGGATGCTGCCTGGTTTGGAGGGTAGGTCTTACGAGGAAAGGTTGAGGGAGCTAGGGCCTTTCTCTTTAGAGCGGAGGAGGCTGAGGGGCGACTTAATAGAGGTTTATAAGATGATAAGGGGGATAGATAGAGTGGACGTTCAGAGACTATTTCCTCGGGTGGATGTAGCTGTTACTAGGGGGCATAACTATAAGGTTCATGGTGGGAGATATAGGAGGGATGTCCGAGGTAGGTTCTTTACTCAGAGAGTGGTTGGGGTGTGGAATGGACTGCCTGCTGTGATAGTGGAGTCGGACACTTTAGGAACTTTCAAGCGGTTATTGGATAGGCACATGGAGCACACCAGAATGATAGGGAGTGGGATAGCTTGATCTTGGTTTCGGACAAAGCTCGGCACAACATCGAGGGCCGAAGGGCCTGTACTGTGCTGTACTGTTCTATGTTCTACCCTTGCCCTATCCCTGTAACCCCACACATTTACCCTGCTAATCCCCTAACCTACAAATTTTTGGACACTAAGGGGCAATTTAGCACGGCCAATCCACTTAACCTGCACAACTTTGGACTGTGGGAAGAAACCGGAGCACCTGGAGGAAACCCACGCAGACACGGGGAGAACCTGCAAACTCCACACAGACAGTGGCCCAAGGCCGGAATTGAATCCGAGTCCCTGGCATTGTGAGGCAGCAGTGCTAACCACTGTGTCACAGCGTTCGCTGGTAGTGTTGCGGAGAGAAAACTGCAGCACAGGATCCGCTTAGGGCCACACTGCAATCGTGAAAATGAAGTGGGAGCACCAAAATTGTGTGCTCTCCATCGGACATGCCATGAATACCAGTCCACATGGTTAAAAACAGAAAGGCGGGATTTTCTGCTCACTCCCACCCTGAGATCAGAAATTCCTACCCAAGGTCAACAGACCGTGGTCTGCCAAATTTTCCAATGATGCCCGTGGCGGGCAGGACTGGAAAATTTACCCCCAAGATGACAATTTCTAATCCTGTGATACCCAGGGGAGGCAATGGCATAGTGGTATTGTCACTAGACTGGAATTCAAGAGACCCAGGATAGATGTTCTGGGGACCCAGGTTCGAATCCCACCATGGTAGATAGTGAAATTTGAATTCAATTGAAAAAAGAATTGGAATGAATAAAAATAAGTCTAATGACCATTAGCGGTTTGTGAAAACCACCCATCTCTTTCACAAATGCCCTTGAGGGAAGGAAATGGCACAGTGGTTAGCACTGCTGCCTCACAGCGCCAGGCACCCAAGTTCGATTCCCGGTTTAGGTCACTGTGCGGAGTCTGCACATTCTCCCCGTGTCTGCGTGGGTTTCCTCCGGGTGCTCCGCGGAGTTTCCTCCCTCAGTCGGAAAGACGTGCTGGTTGGGTGCATTGGCTGTGCTCAAATTCTCCCTCAGTGTGCCCGAACAGGCGCCGGAGTGTGGCGCCGAGGGGATTTTCCACAGTAACTTCATTGCAGCGTTAACGTAAGCCTACTTGTGACTAATAAATAAACTATTAAACTTTTAAAGAAATCTGCTGTCCTTACCTGGATTGGCCTACATGTGACTCCAGACTCACAACAAAGACTTTTAAATTAGGGATGGGCAATAAATCCTGAACCAGCCAGCGACGCCCCCATCCCATGAATGAATAAAAATAAAGTTTGCACTTGGATTTGAAGATGCCTAGAAATGGTAAAGGAACTGAAAATACCGTTTTAAATTTCCATCAATAAATAGAATTGTCTTGTGCACTTGCTGTGGACTGTGAAGTATTGCTGTCTCCCCTGGGCTCTGACATAAGCAATGCATCAGTAAATGCCATCCATTATACAAAATTGCTGTTTTTTTATTGTATTCATTATTTTTAAAACTGAAATGCTGCCACCCATTTCAAGGAAGACATATTCTTTTATTTTAAATTAGTGTTGTTGTCATTCATTGAAGGATGAAGCTGCTATGATTCTGAAGCACTCTTGCTTGTTATTGATAGCTTTGTGAAGCATAGTTAAAGTAATGAATAAGCAGTGCTTTTACCAACATTTGTTCCTTGCCCAGTACGATTTCTAGATTATTCCATGCTGGGTTTTTTTGCCGCTGTCAACATGGTGCACAGTCCCACATTGCTACATTTCCCTTGCCTGTGCATCGCTGAGATTTTGCGAAACCTATTTCCTCGTGTGTGCTTTATATAATGCCTTGCGCAATCTCAGGACTTACCAAAGTGCTTTACAACTGATGGAAATGCTTTTAAAAATGTAGTCATCATTGTAATGTCGGAAATGGGGCAGCCAATTTGTATATAGCCGCACCCATAAATAACAATGGGATAGTGATTAGGTAATCTCTTTAGTGTTTGTTTTATTGAATGAATACCTAGGACTCCTGCTCTTCATCAAGTATGCACTATAAAGCTTGAAGCTGCAGAGCATTGCTGAAATTCAGTCTATACTTTTATCTCCCAATTCATTTGATGCTTTCCATTTGATGAAATATCAATTTGCCGTACTGTGAATTTATGGTAAGGATGGCTTCCTAGTGGGAAGGAGGAACTCAATAGCTTCTAAGTTTCTTCTTTTGATTTGATTCTGATTGGATTTGATTTATTATTGTCACATGTATTAGTATACAGTGAAAAATATTGTTCCTTGCGCACTATGCAGACAGAGCATACTGTTCATTGAGAAGGAAACGAGAGAGTGCAGAATGTTGTGTTGCAGTCATAGTTGGGGTGTAGAGGAAGATCAACTTAGTGCAAGGTAGATCCATTCAAAAGTCTGATGGCAGCAGGGAAGAAGCTGTTCTTGAGTCGGTTAGTACATGACCTCAGACTTTTATATCTTTTTCCCAACGGAAGAAGGTGGAAGAGAGAATGTCCAGGGTGCATGCGATCCTTAATTATGCTGGCTGCTTTTCTGAGGCAGCAGGAAGTGTAGACAGTATCAATGGATGGGAGGCTGGTTTGCGTGATGGTCTGAGCTTTGTTCATGACCCTTTGTAGTTTCTTGCGGTCTTGGACAAAGCAGGAGCTATACCAAGCTGTGGTACGACCAGAAAGAATTCTTTCTTCACTGCTACCATACCCACTCTACTGCTGTCTAAATGTGCTTCTCCACTGCAAAGTGTTGTTGACTACAGAAACATGCTGATCCTAACGTCAACAACATTCTATACTACAAAGTAGGGGAGTTCTGCTACCTGTAGGTATCAGAATTACGTTGCCATGCTTTGCTAGCTGCCACTGCATCTCCACTTCAACATAAAAGCAAGGAGCTGGACTTTTCCCATTTATTTCATTGCAAACTTACTCCTGACAGGGCTTTAGTAAAGTCACATC
The DNA here is from genome assembly GCF_964213995.1 of Mustelus asterias. Lineage (NCBI taxonomy): Eukaryota > Metazoa > Chordata > Chondrichthyes > Carcharhiniformes > Triakidae > Mustelus > Mustelus asterias. Next base: position 12,621,090 of record NC_135806.1, read on the forward strand.
AGCATACAAAATGCTTAGGAAATATAAGAAAAAGTGTGCGGGATACTGTTCCCCAAACCCTATCTTTGTACATGATAAATGTTTTAAGAAGAGGTGCAGTCTATAGATCAACTGTCTTGTTTTGTATTTTTTCGCTTTTCTCATCTCTGTTCCCCAAGATGACTTTACTCAATGAAGCTGAGTAGGTTAAAATTGGGAGCTTATTATGTAGCATTGAATTCATTAATTTCAAAAAGGTATGTTTGCCTGTATTCACTATTGAGGTCAATACAAATACATCCCGGACATGAGCATTCATCTTCTTGTTACAATTCCAGCTGATAATTTTGGACAAGTCTGATCCTGAGGTGAAACCTGGCTTGATAGAGCTTAACATTTTTTTTAGAAATTAGAGGAAAGTTACTGAACAAATTCACAAGAGATTCATGATAAACTTTTAACATAAAGAATAAAACATGTATTAACCAAGAAGGAAAATGAACAATATTACTGCAGTTAAAAGGAGTTGGAAAGATCTCGATACAAACACCAGAAAATGATTCAAACCTTTTATCCTAGAATTACTCTTAAAAGGCACAAAAACCCAGTGAAGCTTTACCGCTATCTGAAGACCAAGGCTTCTAGTTTGAACTGGCTCAGTTATAAACAATTTTCTTCTGGATTTTTGAGCATTCACTAAATGCTTTTCTCCAGCTGGTATCTCTCCAAGACACCCAAACCACACTTACTATTGCTTCAACTGCAAAACACACACGTGCTCCCTAAACACCATCCACAACAGCCTTGCAGTATTTCTGGTCAGGGAAATTAGAGGTCATGTCTTCCCTTTCTTATATACACACTTGAGTCTCCTTCCTGTTTATCTCTGCTCCATCGTATCCCTGTCATTAGGCGACAGTATAGCTTTTTTCCTACCTTATATTTTCCCCTCGAAAATCAATAAACTGCTAATCCGTTTGCAGCTAATCTCTTCACTTCAAGGGTTGTGAAACCTCACTAAATATGCACGTTCTTAAACAAATCCAGAATACTTTACCTTTTAGCAAGGGGTCCCTCAGACTTTCTGGCACCAAGCTCTCGAAATTAAACTGAAACCACGTGGCATCTTTCTTAACAAAAATATAAAGTAAACTTGGTTGTACATTGTTCCTAACAATCTTCAAGCCCCTTATGCATCATTGTCGTACTCCAGTTTACACAAACGAGTGAACATGAGAAATGCTGGGTAATTTAAGGAAAACTAGAAAATGTCAGAAGTACACAGATCAACAAACATTAGTAAAGGAAGACTGGTCAGTTTAAAGTTTTAAAGTTTATTTATTAGTGTCACAAGTAGGCTTACATTAACACTGCCAAGAAGTTACTGTGAAAATCCCCTAGTTGCCACACTCCGGCGCCTGTTCGGGTACACTGAGGGAGAATTTAGCATGGCCAATGCACCTAACCAGCATGTCTTTCAGACTGTAGGAGGAAACCCACGCAGACACGGGGAGAACGTGCGGACTCCGCACAGACAGTGACCCAAGCCGGGAATCTAATCCGGTTCCCTGGCACTATGAGGCAACAGTGCTAACCACTGTGCCACCGCGTCACCCAATTTGAGTGTTTTGGATCAGAACAATGAAAAAGAATCGAGGCCCTGAGGGGTATAAGATGACAAGAATTAAAACGGAGGGGTGATTCATTGCAATCTTTAGCCAGCAACAAATATTTTTTTGCAGAAATTCCATTTTCTGAAGGAAGCAAAAATATGTTTTAGAAGATTTAAGTTGGCACATAGCCCACAGTTATAGTTCACTCCAACATCAGACAAAATTGGAACTAGCTAAAAGTTGACATTGTGAGTATCGAGTATTAAATAAGTAACAAACCAAGGATAAAATACTACATTTTGTTATATTTTTCTTTGGGCACAAAAATATGTCAACAAACAAAATTGAAACTATTCATCTCTCAAATGCCAAACCTTAATAATTAAATTCTTAGCATCTTTTGCGTGCACAGTTGAGAAAGATATGGGGCATGGAACAGGTAGAAGATACCTCAGTGGCCAGCTATGCCAAGCTGAGTTGCAAGACTTGATCAAAGGTCACAAATTACCCAATCAGGTCAAGGGGTGGCAGGGGAGGAAGGGAGGGGGAGCTCAAGTGGTCAATAGAGGACTGAGAGTTCAAACATGCATTATGAGGATGGACATGATAGACATGGGTGACCTTGTAGAGGTTTATAAAATCACGAGGGGCATAGATAAGGTGAATAGCCAAGGTCTTTTCCCCAGGGTAGGGGAATCCAAAACTAGAGGGCATAGGTTCAAAGTGAGAGAGGAAAGATTTGAAAGGGATCTGAGGGGCAACTTTTTCACACACGGTGCAAGTATGGAGTGAGCTGCCAGAGAAGGTGGCAGAGGCCGGTACTGTTACAGCATTAAAATGACATTTGGATTGGTACATGGAGAGGAAAGGTTTAGAGGGATATGGGTCAAATGCAGGCAAATGGGACTAGTTAGAACCATAGAACCATAGAAACCCTACAGTGCAGAAAGAGGCCATTTGGCCCATCGAGTCTGCACCAACCACAATCCCACCCTGGCCCAACCCCCATATCCCTACATATTTACCCGCTAATCCCTCTAACCTACGCATCTCAGGACACTAAGGGGCAATTTTAGCATGGCCAATCAACGTAACCCGCACATCTTTGGACTTAGAATCTTAGAATCTTAGAAATCCTACAGCACAGAAAGAGGCCATTCGGCCCATCGAGTCTGCACCAACCACAATCCCACCCAGGCCCTACCCCCATATCCCTACATATTTACCCCACTAATCCCTCTAACCTATGCATCCCAGGACACTAAGGGCAATTTTAGCATGGCCAATCAACCTAACCCGCACATCTTTGGAGTGTGGGAGGAAACCGGAGCACCCGGAGGAAACCCACGCAGACACGAGGAGAATGTGCAAACTCCACACAGACAGTGACCCAAGCCGGGAATCGAACCCAGGTCCCTGGAGCTGTGAAGCAGCAGTGCTAACCACTGTGCTACCGTGCCGCCCCACGCAGACACGAGGAGAATGTGCAAACTCCATCCAGTTCAGTTTAGGAAACCTGGTTGCATGGACAAGTTGGGTCGAACGGTCTGTTTCCGTTCTGTATATCTCTGTGACTCTGACATGTGACTTGTAACAGGTGAGAATGGCGCAGGGTCAGATCAGTAGATGAGGAGGTAGAGCAGTTTGATCTTTGCAGCCTGTGGTAATGGATCTCTTATTCAGTCATTGACTGGTTGAGGTCTTGAGCTGAAGCTGGCATGAATCAACCATGGATCTCTCACCCATCTGTCTTCCCTTCTCTACTGCCCGTGTATATATTTTATTTTAGGGACCAGGGGAACGTTCTTGTCAATCATTTATTTAATTACAATGACCCAACTGTCCAATTACATGGGAGTAGATACTCAAGATTGCCCCCCTCCCTCACCTAGGATCTCATGCCATGAGACTGTTCTTTTGTTTTCTCTCTTGGATGTTCATTTTGTTATCTTCTCCAAGGCAGTCTGTTTCGATATAAGAACCATGAAGTTTCTTCCCTCACCTTTTATCAGGGCCAGCCAGGCCTATAGAAAGGCCTGATTCTACATTTGTGCCATTGGCCAGATAAAAATCCCCCATGAGAAACCTTACGTAACAAGATCATTAGCTCAGGCAAACTGCTGAGCAACTTCTCATAGCTACATAGGCGGCACGGTAGCACAGTGGTTAGCACTGCTGCTTCACAGCTCCAGGGACGTGGGTTTGAATCCCGGCTCGGGTCGCTGTCTATGTGGAGTTTGCACATTCTCCCTGTGTCTGCGTGGATTTCCTCCGGGTGCTCCGGTTTCCTCCCACAGTCCAAAGATGTGCGGGCTAGGTTGATCGGCCGTTCTAAATTGCCCCTTAGTGTCCCGGGATGCATAAGTTAGAGGGGTTAGTGGGGGGACATGTGGATAGGGCCTGGGTGGGATTGTGGTTGGTGCAGACTCGATGGGCCGAATGGCCTCTTTCTGCACTGTAGGATTCTATAGAAACCTATTTCTTACAATTCTTTAATCCTGCTGATTCTTAGAGGATCGGGAGCTGAGGATGTCCACACATCCCGCACCATGTCAATTATCAAGTTTTAAAAATGATCATAGAATCATAGAACCCCTACAGTGCAGAAGGAGGCCATTTGGCCCATCGGGTCTGCACTGACCACAATTCCACCCAGATCCTATCTCCACTTACCCTAGCTAATCCCCCTGATATTATAAGGCAATTTAGCATAGCCAATCCACCCAACCCTTACATCTTTGGACTGTGGAAGGAAACCGGAGCACCTGGAGGAAACCCACGCCGATACGGGGAGAACGTGCTACCTCCACACAGACAGTTACCCAAGCCGGGAATCGAACCCAGGTCCCTGGTGCTGTGAGGCAGCAGTGCTAACCACTGTGCCTCCCGCCGCCCACCCCCCACCCCCCCTCCCCTCCCCTCCCCGCGACTAGCTTTAAATTGCGGGGCAAATGAGGGGGTCACATGACGGCACTCTGGCTGACACTAAGCCTGGGTGTTTGATTGTTAGAGTTCAGCTGTACAGAACCTTAGTCAGGCCTCATTTGGAATATTGTGTATAAATCTGGTTGCCACACTACCTTTGGAAAGGATACAGATGAGGTTTACCAGGATGTTGCCTGGTCTGGAGGGTATTAACTATGAGGAGAGGTTGGATAAACTTGGTTTGTTCTCACTGGAACGACGGAGGTTGAGGGGCGACCTGACAAAGGTTAACAAGATTATGAGTGGCATGTACAGAGTGGATAGTCCGATGCTCATTCCTAGGGTAGAAAAGTCAATTACTAGGGGACATGGGTTTAAGGTGTGTGGGGAAAAGTTTAGAGGAGATGTGTGAGGCAAGTTTTTTACACAGAGGATGGTGCAGCCTGGGGAGGTGGTGGGAGCAGGTACAATAGTGGCATTTAAGGGGCATCTAGACGAATACATGAATAGGATGGGAATGGAAGGATACGGACTCTAAGTGCATATGGTTTTAGTTTAGGCAGACAACATGATCGGCACAGGCTTGGAGGGCCGAAGGGCCTGTTGCTGTGCTGTACTGTTCTTTGTCACAATAGGCTTACATTAACACTGCAATGAAGTTACTGTGAAAATCTCCTAGTCGCTAGTTCTTTGTTCTTGGTTTACTTCATGCACACAATGCAGGAAAGGGTTTTGCAAGATCTGCCCCTTTTTGATTTGATTTGATTTATTATTGTCACATGTATTGGTATACAATGAAAAGTATTGTTTCTTGCGGGCTATACAGACAAAGCATACCATTCATAGAGAAGGAAACAAGAGAGTGCAGAATGTAGTGTTACAGCCATTTTGCACTCGTACAATAAAAGAGGAATAAGGGGACGGAAGGGGTTAGGGTAAGACCGTGATAAAAAAAATAAGAGTTATGGTTTCATGTGAGCCCAGAATCAAATGGTGTATTACTTCAGTGGTTAGCAGGCTGAAATTGCTGCAAAGGCGATCGGCGGACTTCCTTAATGGGAGAAGGCACTTGGAGTTGAATGAGGCTGATAGGCATCGATACAGGAGTTCCAATGCTTCAGTAGTACACAGTGCAGATGAGGGTTAGGCAATTAACCTGGGCAGACCTCTTTCTGCTGTTAGCTGTCAGATGGAATAATGTTGGATTGCCTGGGTTCAGTTTCACACAGCAATGTTACAGGTGCTAGCAGCTTGGGAGAGGTCATGTTTTATATCCCCCACTTCATCCCCTGAGTGTTGGGCAAAGGATGTATTGTCGCAGATCTAGAATCTTGAGGTTTTTAACAGAGGAGTCCCGGTCCCTCTTGCCCTTTGTAGACAGACTGGGCGGGATTTTATAGCCTCGCTTGGGCGAGACCGGAAATTCCTGCCCGAGGAGATTTCCGTTGTAGGACCCTCGCCTGCTCCGATTCTGCGCCGGGCGAGGTGGTGGAGTTCCAGTGACTGTATCCGTGGCCAGTGCTCTGCCTTAGAAATGTAAGCGCAATAGGTGGGTGGCACAGTGGTTAGCCGCCTCACTTTATCAGGACCCAGGTTCGATTCTCGTCTGAAATGACTGTGCGGAGTTTGCATGTTTTCCCTGTGTCTGGGTGGGTTTCCTCCCACAGTCCAAAGATGTGCAGGTTAGGTATATTGGCCGTGCTCAATTGCCATTAGCATCCCAAAATATGCAGGTTAGGTTGATTAGCCATGCTAAATTGCCCCTTAGTGTCACAAGATGTGTAAATTAAGGGGATTAACGAGGTAAATACGTGGGATTATGGGGATAGGGTGGGATGCCCTCGGGGAGTCAGTGTAGACTCAATGACCTCCTTCACTGTAGGGAGTCTGTGATTCTATTTCTTTGGAATTTGATATTCTGCAATCACAAAGAGCATTAGCACCTCTAACGATAATGAGCTTCCTGCTAGTTTCTGAAAGTTAGAAATTCCTCTGGTATGAATCATGGTTAGTTAGGGTACATCCTTGGTTTATTTTAAGAATAAAATAGTTTTATAAAATAGCCAAGCTGAGATAAATATATATTTTCCTTCATGACTTCTGGCTGAGGCTGTAGTATTTATGCTTGGAGACAATGGCAATGGTCTCTAACTTCATAATGGGCAGATCCTAAATCTCCCAAAATCTGCGACTAGAATTCTTCAGTCTTATACGTCCCACCACCGCTCAGCCAAATCTTCATTTACAGAAGCGGGACTGGGGATTCCTAGACACTGGCGAGTTCAGAGACATGGTGGCACAATGGTTAGCACTGCTGTCTCTTAGCACCAGGGACCCAGGTTCGATTCCCGGCTTGGGTCACTGTCTGTGCGGAGTCTGCATGTCCTCTCTGTGTCTGCGTGGGTTTCCTCCGGGTGCTCTGGTTTCCTCCCACAGTCGGAAAGACATGCTGGTTAGGTGTATTGGCCATGCTAAATTCTCCCTCAATGCACAGGCATTTTCCACTGCCATGTGGAAAAGGGCAGAAGAACCCTTTTTTTGAGATCGGGTTACAGGCTTCCCTTCCTAGCTGAGGGCGAATTTGGAGACATGGTGGCACAATGGTTAGCACTGTTGTCTCTCAGCACCAGGGACCTACAAATCAATGAATATCACAGGCAGAGGTTCAATATGGTCTACAGAATGAAAATGCTGCTTGCATTCGTGAGCTGCCACAGCTGGAATTGGGAGGGGGACATCTCTAGTCGAAGAAACCCATCCTGCGGCCATGTAAAGCTTCTGGGAAATTTGCTCTGGCACAGACAGGGGAAAGAAAAGTCATTGAAACAGGCTTTACTGCCTGTGGTAGAAACTCTCCAGAAGCCTTGGAAAGCACTTGGAGACAATCACTCAAAGTTACAACTCTGTGAAGGGGATGGGGGGGAGGGGGGTGGGGGGCGTTGGATATGGGAATCCATTGGAAGCTGGGAGCCACTATGGACAGTTTGCTATAAGGATTCTAATTCTGTGAAGTGTTGTGAGCGCCAAGTATAAAAGGGGAAAGTTCACCTCTGTAGTTTGAACTACAAGTTGCCTACAAAAAGAAAAAGTGTTTAGCCAATGGTGTTTTTTAATCTCTTGAACAGTGTTAAAACATGATGTGGAGATGCTGGTGTTGGACTGGGGTGGGCACAGTAAGAAGTCTCACAACACCAGGTTAAAGTCCAACAGGTTCATTTGGAATCACGAGCTTTCGGAGTGCTGCCCCTTCATCAGATGAGTGGAGTGGTAAGTTCACAAACACAGCATATATAAGCAAAGACACAATTGCAATATAATTACAAATCTGTAATTATCCTGCAGTTGTGTCTTTCCCTATATACGCTGTGTTTGTCAACTTAACTCTCCACTCATCTGATGAAGGAGCAACGCTCCAAAAGCTCGTGATTCCAACTAAACCAGTTGGACTTTAACCTGGTGTTGTGAGACTTCTGACTGTCTTAAAACAGTGAAGTTTTGCTATGCCATTCTTTCAGCTGTCAACTGGAAGTTCGAAACTTTTAAAAAGTTATAGGTCTCTGCGGAGATGGTAACAATGCTTTGAGGCAAACTGGACCATTTTTAACCAACTGGAAAATCTCCTGATGGCCCACTATGCTAAATAAGTTGTCAAGCATCATCCCACTTGTTGATTCAGATTTGAAGCATGTTTTTGAGTGTTGATGTAGAAAATGGGAGAAGTCTCACCATCTCCCAAGCCCCCAAGGCAGATTTTGTGCTTTATTTCTCCGCAGCTGCTTTTGGCAGAGGTAGTTTGGTTAGTTAACTCGTGCCATTAGCAAATTCTCACTTTCACGCTTCAGCACGCTTCCCAGAACTTTGGGGAAAAGACCCGTGAGGATTGCACCTGGTTCTGAGCTGCTTTTCTTCCAGTTGTTAAGGACAGCTGCTGAATCCTTCATAAAATGTTCTGGCGGTGCTCAATGAGATTTGAAAAGATCATCCTTATACCATCTGCTGCTGGGACTGCTGTCAGACACTCTGTGAAAGAAGGCGTGCATGGGGTCGTAGAACAAGCAGTTGCTCTTACATTCGTCTATTTGGTAAGCCGTGTAAAAGAGAGATTTGCATTTGTATAGTGCCTTTCATACTCTCCGTACAGCCTAAAAGGAACCTTTCTCATTGATCAATGTTGCAATGGAGGAATCCTGGAAGCCCATTTGCTCTTAGTCTGCTCTCACCAAGAAAGTACCAGCACTGTGGACTAAATGGCTTCCAGAAGAAGTAGGAGCAGAAGCAGGCCATTCGGCCCATCGAGTCTGATCTGATGTGATAGTCCACTTTCCCGCCTTAACCCTTGATTCCCTTGCTGATTAAAAATCTGTCATAGAATCTCTACAGTAAAGAAGGAGGCCATTTGGCCCATTGAGTCTGCACTGACTACAATCCCACCCAGGCCCTATTCTTGTAACCCCACACATTTACCCTGCCAAACCCCCCCGACATTAAGAGTCAATTTAGCATGGCCAATCAACCCAACCTGCACATCTTTGGACTGTGGGAGGAAACCCACGCAGACATGGGAGAAAGTGCAAACTCCACACGGACAGTGTCCTGAGGCCCGAATTGAACCTGGCTTCCTGGCGCTGTGAGGCAGCAGTGCTAATCACTGTGCCACTGTGCCACCACTGTGTCTATCTCAGCTTGAACATACTTTAATGACTTAACCCTAACCCTAACGATATAGAATTTCACCGCCACCCAGCAAACCCGTACCTTGCACCCTCAATAGAACAGATGAAATTTCAGAATTTTAAATCAGCCTTTATTCGTGCTATAGTAAGGAAGTCTGCCTTCCACAGGATGGTGTACAGACTTACTGAGTGATACATGGCATGCACAATTATATCTTTGCTTATCTTAGAAGTAATTTGCATATACCAATCACAAGTTTACATTTGTGCTGAATGCATTGATATCCAAATGCAACTAATAGTTCTGATTACTTTCTTTCTATAGGTGAATATAGTTAAACAGTTATAGCCTATATATAATTGTCTAATTACAATGATTTATTACTAATGAGGTACAGCTACATGGTTACAATATTCACAACTGCTGTTATGGGCTTGTGATTATCAGAGATCTCACCCTCTGTCCCCTGGTCAGCCTGTTTGTGATGCTCAGCTGTAAGTGTGGGAAATGCACTGAAACATCTCCACAGCAGCTTCCCAGGGAACTGTGCTGTACTTAATCTCTGGGGGAACTCTGCTCCATTCAATGTTTTTAACCCCTTCACAGACCTCTGTGGTAAAGAATACCACACTACCTCTCTGAGAGCAGAAATTCCTCCTCATCTCTGTCTTAGATGGGTGACCCCTTCCTCTGAGGTTATGTCCTGTGGTCGTAGACTCTCCCATAAGGGGTAACAACCTCTCAGCATCTACCCTGTCAAGCACCCTAAGAATCCTACATAAGACAATAAGAGCTAGGAACAGGAGTGGGCCATGCAGCCCTCGAGCCTGCCGCAGCATTTAATATGATCAGGGCTGATCTCCATTAGATTGCCTCTCATTCTTTTAAACTCCAGTGAATACAGGCCCAACCTACTCAACCTCTCCTCATAAGAAAATTCCATCTGTGCCGTGTGATTCTATGATTCTGTAGAATAGTACAGAAGTCTATGCTTCTATTCTATGCATTCAGAAGAATGATTCCCAATGAATCTAAACAAGTAGAACCCTTAATAACTTGATTTTTGTTTTCATTTATTCACCAACTTTGTATTAAGAAACATAAGTTTCCACCTCGTTGATGGTAATTATCACTGAAAATAAATTTAGATGACTGTCACTTTGAGTTAATTAATCTTTCTTTTAATCAAGAGGATTAGATGTTGTAGCCTTGCTTTTGAGGCAACAGATTGTGGTTTTAAGCTTCACGTGAGGTAGCGAGTGTATAATTAGCACTTTAAGTACAGTATTAAGGGAGTGCTGAATTATCAGCAGTCTTGTCTTTGAATAAGGGTATTAAACAGAGGGGGCAAAGGTTATCAAAGATCCCATGGCAACAGATGGAGAAGTAGAAGACATTCTCTTGGGAGGCCTCGCTAAAATTCTTCAATTAACTATAAGCCAAAAATGAAGTGAAACATCCCACAAGTTGTAGTGGGTTCTCGCTGTGCAAAGACTGGGCACAATTTGACTCCAGAAAAGAAACTGGACTTCAGAAGTAGTAGATTGGTTGTGAAGTACTTGTGGGGTATCCTGAGCGTGGACTGAGGTATTCTGTCAAGGCAAGTTTGTACTTTCTCCACAACAGTAGCACTTTATTCAGTCTGGATTAAAAGTTGAACTATTCTTGTCATTCAAACTGCATTCAGTGCTCAGCTGATGTGTCAAATAATGCAGCACGCATTCAGAATGACTTCTTCCCGCATTCTTTTAAGTTTTAAAGTTTATTAGAGTCAAAAGTAGGCTTACAATAACACTGCCATGAAGTTACTGTGAAAATCCCCTAGTCACCACACTCCGGCGCCTGTTCGGGTACACTGAGGGAGAATTTAGCATGGCCAATGCAACTAACCAGCATTTCTTTCAGACTGTGGGAGGAAACCCGGAGCACCCGGAGGAAACCCAAGCAGACACGGAGAGCGTGCAGACAGTGACCCAAGTCGGGAATCGAACCCAGGTCCCTAACATTGTGAGGCAGCAACGCTAATCACTGTGCCACAGAGCCGCCGTATCACATTGTAGTGAAAATAATTATGGTAATTATAAACAATAAATGAAAATTAATTTCTTAAAACCACACTTAGAAGCCAAGCGCAATTCTGGCCTTTAAGTTACAAAAAAGAGTAATAAGATAAGATGTAGAAAATAAAAGTATGATAACAGAAAAGAATGCACAGTTGGGGTTCTCTGTAAAAGAGAAGACTAAGGAGTTACATTGTAAGGTCTTTGAAGTTACAAAAGGCTTTCGTAGAAACATAGAAAATAGAAACAGGAGGAGGCCATTTGTCCCTTCGAGCCTGCTCCGCCATTCATTTTGATCATGGCTAATCATCGAATTCAATATCCTGATCCCGCCTCCACCACCCCCCCCCCGCCCCGCCCCACTCCTCCATATCCCTTGATTCCTTTAACCCCAAGAGCTATATCAAATTTCTTCTTGCAATCACACAACGTTTTGGCCTCCACAACATTCTGTGGTGGTGAATTCCACAGATTCACCGCTCGCTTGATGGAGACATTTCTCCTCTCCTCAATCATAAAAGGTTTACCCCTCATCCTCAAACTGTGACCCCTAGTTCTGGACTCCCCCACTATTGGGAACATTCTTTCTGAATCCACCCTGTCTAATCCTGTTCGAATTTTATAAGTTGCTATGAGATCCCTTCTCACTCTTCTAAACTCCAGTGGATATAATCCTAACCGATTTAGTCTCTCCTCATTTGAGAGACCTGCCATCCCAGGAATCAGCCTGGTAAACCTTCGCTGCGCTCCCTCTATAGTAAGGACATCCTTCCTCAGAAGGGTTACACAGGGTTAGCTGTGGAAATTTCCAATTGTAGGAAGTTCCGAGCTCGGGACAATAAAGATGAGATAGTCACTAATAAATCCAATAAGGAACTCGGGAGAAACCTCTCTAGCTCGATTGTGATGAGAATGTGGAACTCACTATCACATGGAGTGGCTGAAGCCAATAGCACAGATGTATTTTAGGGGAAGTTAGATAAGTACATGAGGGAGGATGGATATGTTGTTAGGATGAAGTGAAGAAGCCTCGTGTGGAGCATAATCATTGGCATAGACCAGTTAGGTGATGATCTGTTTCTGTGCTGTAAATTTGAAGTAATTTTGTAGGGATGATATTTTGGGTCATATAACAGCATGGCAATCATCATGTGTCACCAGGTTAAGATTCAATTGAACATAGCACACTGGTAGTCCCGTTTTTTGCGTTAAGCAGTAGGGACTGCTTGCTATATGAAAATCAAATGGCATCACTTCACTGTAGATGGCTCCCAAGAATATCTCCTGAACGTGTTTATTTCAAAGCAGTTATTTCCGCTGTCACTGGATGATTTTAATACAGTCTTGAGAAGGATCTAGCTGGAGGCACGGTGCAAATGTCTTGCAGCAACCTAAGAGTTAAATAAAAGTGGTTTAAAAAAAAATGAGGGACTCGTTCCCTTGAAAAGACAAAACGAAATTAACTGAAAAATGACGAGGAGATCTGGGAACCGAAGTGACATGTACCCAAAAGATAGCAGGTGAGTTCTCATTCTCTGATGCATCTGTGCGGTCAAAATTTCTTTATTAGTGCAGCTGAATGATGCAAACACATCTGTTCCCTGCTTCACTGCAGATATGGACAGATGATCAAGTGATACGGTTGTATTAATTTGCGTATGTACATAAAACTTTGCAAAACATAGGATGGGATTTTATGGCCTCGCTTGGGCGAGACCGGAGATTCCTGCCCGAGGTCAACAGAGATTTCCGTGGTCAGACCCCTGCCAGCTCTGTGGCAGATGAGACGGTAGAGTTCTGGCGATAGTCACCGATGCATTGGATCACATTGAATTTTGGACTCTTTCATTACAAGGATTATTTTAGATGCACAGTGTTCATTTGCCTGCACAAACATTCAAGTTGGTGATATAATTATATAATGGCTGAGAATTAAAGTGGAAAGTGAATTTTCAGTGCTTGCTGACTGCAAGATGACAAAGGGGAACATATTGTTTCCCCCTTGTGGGACAGTCCAGAACAAGGGATCATGGACATGGGGGAGAATTTTCTTATCCCACCCGCCACGGGAATTGTAATGGGTGGAGGGTGGACCCCGCAAAGGTCCGCTTGACCTCGGGCGGGATTTTCGGGTTTCGGGGCAAGCGCAGCCGGAAAATCCTGCCCATAGAGTGGGAGGATGTAGGTTCAAAACTGAGATGAGGAGAAATGATGTCTCTCAGAGGGTTGTGAATCTGTGGAACTCACTGCCCCAGCGTGCAGAGGGGGCAGAATCAATCAGCAGATTCAAGAAAGAGATAGATGTGTTTCTGATGGAAAGCGGGATAAAGGGCAATGGGGAGCAGGCTGGAAAGTGGAATTGAGACCAGGATAAGATCAGCCATGGTCATATTAAATGGCGGAGCGGGTTCAGCGGCTGAATTGCCTATTTTTGCTTCTAATTTCCACATTCCTATGTCCGCAATAGCATTGCAGCAAGGACAGGTGTCAGTCACTATTGAATTCTGAGAGTTAGTTTTCACATCATTTCAAAATGATTCTACCTGGGATTTTTGGGGACATTGTATTGGAGAAGATTACATGCCTGCTGAAGCATATTTCACTGAAATACAATGTTATTTCACCATTATTTCCCCAACTCAGCTTCTGGAAACTCAATGGCAAGAAGAAGGAACTTGCATTTGTATAGCACCTTTCATGACTGCAGGGTCCTCCAAAAGTGATTTACCGCCAATGCCGTACTTCTGAAGGGCAGCTCCAATGATACGGTAAGACACAGGGCAACCAATCTGCACACAGTAAGAGCAAAGTCTCACGACCTGACAATCTGTTTTAGTGGTAAATATTGGCCAGCACAATGGCGTGAAGTCGTCTTCTCTCCAAAATACTGCCTTGGCGTCTTTTACATTTGCTGGAGAGCATAGCTGGTGGGGGAGCGAGGGGGGAGGACTGTCTCATTTTACCATCTCACCCAAAAGCTGGGCCCAACAACAATACAGCACCCATTCAGTACTGCACTGATTCCTACAGAGAAGGGATGTTACAGTACAATTGTTACAGTGCCACTGTTAACAGGAGTTAAATAAAAAGCTTTATCCTACTACAAAGGGTCGTGAATGAAACCCAGTCCATCATGCAAACCAGCCTCCCATCTACTGACTCTGTCTCCACTTCCCGCTGCCTCAGAAAAGCAGCCAGCATAATTAAGGACCTCACGCATCCTGGACATACTCTCTTCCACCTTCTTCGATCGGGAAATAGATTCAAAAGTCTGAGGTCACTTACCACGGACTCAAGGACAGCTTCATCCCTGCTGCCATCAGACTTTCGAATGGCCCTACTTCGCATTAAGTTGATCTTTCTCTACACCCTAGCTATGACTGTAACACTACATTCTGCACTCTCTCCTTTCCTTCTCTATGAACGGTCTGCTTTGTCTGTATAGTGTGCAAGAAACAATACTTTTTCACTGTATACTAATACATGTGACAATAATAAATCAAATCAAATACGACTCGGAAATACTTTACTTTGTAATGGAGAAGGAGATGCCCGATCTAGCAAAACAATTTGTCTATGTAAATAGAACTTCACCATTGCCGAATGAGAGACTTCAGATATGTGAACTTTGTGAATGGTTTGGTATCATTGGACCTCAACATAGAAATCAGCATTCAGATCCATCTACACCAGTGAATGAGCATAACTGGAATCTAATAATGTTTTGTCCAGTAACTCAAAGGAATAGGAGGTGTTAATTGAGAATGTGCAAATTATGGCTTTGTACTGGAAACTATGATGGCAATTAAATTATGCCATTTGGAAAAATACCAGCTAATATCCTTATTTTGTAGATTTACCTCAACATTACCCATCTGAAATATCCGGGGAAAAGTGCTATTTTAGAAAATAAAAGGGGGTTTGGGAGACATTTATACAATGGATAAAGGAGAGAGGTTTCACATTATCCCTTTGTTACCGCTACGCTGGACTTTTACAATCTTCGCTTGGCTGACTTCCCACTTTCCAACCTCAGTAGATTTCAGCTCATCCACGACTTGGTGAACCCAACTCACAGCAAGTTATAGAATCCATAGCATCCCTAAAGTGCAGAAGGAGGCCATTCAGCCCATCGAGTCTGCACTGTCCACATCCCACCCAGGCCCTATCCCCCTATCCCCATAGGGCGGCACGGTAGCACAGTGGTTAGCACTGCTGCTTCACAGCTCCAGGGACCTGGGTTCGATTCCCGGCTTGGGTCACTGCCTGTGTGGAGTTTGCACGTTCTCCTCGTGTCTGCGTGGGTTTCCTCTGCGTGCTCCGGTTTCCTCCCACAGTCCAATGATGTGCAGGTTAGGTTGATTGGCCATGCTAAAATTGCACCTTAGTGTCCTGAGATGCATAGGTTAGAGGGATTAGCGGGTAAATGTGTAGGGATATGGGGGTAGAGCCTGGGTGGGATTGTGGTCGGTGCAGACTCGATGGGCCAAATGGCCTCTTTCTGCACTGTAGGGTTTCTATGATAACCCCATGCATTTACCCAACTAGTCCCCCTGATAATAAGGGGTAATTTAGCATGGCCAATCCACACAACCCGCATATCTTTGGCCTGTGGGAGGAAACAGGAGCACCCAGAGGAAACCCATGCAAACACAGGGAGAACTTGCAAACTCCACACAGACAGTCACCCAAGCCGGGAATTGAACCAGGTCCCTGGTGCTGTGAGACAGCAGTGCTAACCACTGTGCCACCGTGCTGTCCATAAGTTCCATTAACCTATCCCCCTGCGTGCTGACATATTGGCTCTTGGTCCAGCGATGTTTCAATTTTTAAATTCTCATCCTCCTCTTCAAATCCCTCTCTGACCAGAGCCCTCCCTTTTTGTGCAATCCCCCTCCAACCCAACAACCATCTGAGAGATCGTCCCTCCAAGTCGAGGCCCGTGTCTATTCCCTCCCGCAACCCATTTGCCTCCTTGCCTCTTGTCCTTCAAGATGGCCCTTCAATTTTACCTCTTTGTCCTAATCTTTTTATAAAATGAGTGGTCTGGACTTGAAACACGCTGCTTGATAAGATGATAAAGTCCAATTCAAATTTAGCTTCCAAAGGTGATTCTGGTAAATACATAAAGGAAAAGAATGCAGGAATATGAGAAAAAGGCATTCGGCATGCTTGGTTTCATTGGTCAGAACATTGAATACAGGAGTTGGGACGTCTTGTTGAAGTTGTACAAGGTATTGGTAAGGCCACACTTGGAATACTGTGTACAGTTCTGGTCACCCTATTATAGAAAGGATATCATTAAACTAGAAAGAGTGCAGAAAAGATTTACTAGGATGCTACCGGGACTTGATGGTTTGAGTTATAAGGAGAGGCTGGATAGACTGGAACTTTTCCCCCTGGAGCATAGAAGGCTGAGGGGAGATCGAATAGAGATCTATAAAATAATGAGGGGCACAGATCAACTAGATAGTCAACATTTTTTTCTAAAGGTCGGGGAGTTTAAAACTAGAGGGCATAGGTTTAAGGCGAGAGAGGAGAGATACAAAAGGATCCAGAGGGGCAATTTTTTCACACAGAGGGTGGTGAGTGTCTGGAACAAGCTGCCAGAGGTAGTAGTCGAGGCGGGTACAATTTTGTCTTTTAAAAAGCATTGAGACAGTTACATGGGTAAGGTGGGTAGAGAGGGATAGGGGCCAACAGCTTAGTGGTTAAAATAAAGGGTGGCATGGACAAGTTGGGCTGGAGGCCTGTTTCCATGTTGTAAACCTCTATGACTCTATAAAAGAACAGGGGCATGGGACTAACTGGATTGCTCTTTGAAAGAGCCAGGACTGGAGGGCTGAATGGCCTCCTTTTGTGCTCCTCCTTTAGATTCTGTCCTTTTTCTCACGAGTGCTAAAATCTCTTTATTGCCTTGTGTCTCGTCTTATGTTCGGGATCTAAATGGGGTCCTTTGAGGCTTGTCTGTTCTCCCAAAGTAAGCTGCTTGAGACTGTAATTTGTTAAAACCATTATTATTTATTTATAGCTCTGCGTACATCTTAAGAATTCTGCACGAGGCTGGGAGTTGTCCTTCCTCTGGATCTCTGTTAGCACAGGTGCCTCACAGCGCCGGGGACCCGGGTTCAATTCCCAACTTGGGTCACTGTCTGTGTGGAGTCTGTACATTCTCCCCGTGTCGGTGTGAGTTTCCTCCCACAGTCCAACGGACATGCGGGTTAGGGGCAATGCCCAAATTAAATTGTCCCTCAGTGTACCCGAACCGGCGCCAGAGTGTGGCGACTAGGGGATTTTCACAGTAACTTCATTGCAGTGTTAATGTAAGCCTTGAAAGTTAAACTTATCCAGTCATGTGATTTTACATCATTGTTACATCAGCAATGGGGGCTTTTGATGTTAACCCTTTACAGCCTGGGGTGGAACTTCCCATTCCAGGACTAGGTCCCACGGCAGGGGTGGGAACCGGGAATGTTCCCCACTGTGGAGGGCTGTGGAAATTGGTGTCGTATCGTGTAACCCTGGCCTAATTAAGTACTCCTGAGTTTTGGATGTTGCAATGGGCTGGATGGCCGCTATCATATGTGGCCAAAGGTGCCCAGGCATCAGCTTCTCTACCATTAATGGAGAAGATCCACCCTCCTGGTAGACCCTGCAGATGGAAGTTCCACCTGGTAGCTGCTTCACCCACTCATTGATGCACCGGGTGTTCCATGTTGTAATGTAACCAATGGTAACATGCTGTGAGGGTCAGCTGACTCAGTAGACAATGTAACTAATTGTAAAATCATGTGGCGGTCAGCTGACCCGGTATAAGTAGAAAGCAGATGGGAATTGTGGGGAGCTTGTGTGGTCCAGGGAGTGGACCCAACTGTTGGAATAATGAAGTTTCTTTATTAAACCTTTTTCTTTGGTTCACTTTCTGAAGTTAGTACTTTTGTTGCTTGCAACTGAAGTATCCTCACTGCCGGATAAACATTTCAGGGTCCTCAGCTTCCCTCCAGCTGTCCGCAAGCTGCCCCTGGCTTTCTTGCAGGCAAGTCTGACATGTGTACACCTTGTGTGTCTGTTCCAAACTGGCGTGATATCATGTCAGTGGCGCGGTATATCCGATGGTGAGTGGTCGGGGATGTGATTCCAGTCGTGGCTTCATCTGAACCCCATTAATGAGATGCAAAGTGGTTTCACGCCGCCCTCTGGTGGGAATGGGAAGCCGCCATGACGGATGGGAGTGTAATTTCCCGCCGTCATTTTAGCCCAGCGGGAAACCAATTTTTCAGCTTCTGCCACATTGTTCCCCACCCAACAGCCCACCATTAAACCCACCACCGGGTGGGAGCTCCGGAAAATTCTGTCCTTGGCTTCCTATTTGTTTGATAATGCTTCTGTGAAGCACCTTGGGATGTTTTTACTATATCATATAGATGGCTATATAAATGCAGCCAACATTTGCAATAACTAGCCATGTGTACATGAACTTTCGAAGAAGAAAAGTTTATTTATTAGTGTCGCAAGTAGGCTTACATCAACACTGCAATGAAGTTACTGTGAAAATCCCCTCGTCGCCACACTCTGGCGCCTGTTTGGGTACACTGAGGAAGAATTAAGCACAGCCAATGCAGCTAACCAGCACGTCTTTGGAGTGTGGGAGGAAACTTGAGCACCCCGAGGAAACCCACGCAGACATGGGGAGAACGTGCAAACTCTGCACAGACAGTGACCCAAGCCGGGAATCGAACCCGGATCCCTGACTCTGTGAGGCAGCAGTGCTAACCACTGTGCCACCGTGCTCCCCAATGGTCTGGTTAAAGCTACGGAGGTGAACTTCATGGGACATGTGCAGGCACGTAGTTGATTTATTTTGTTTCTGTAGCAGTGACAGAGATTTTGATGTTTTGCCAAAATGAATTTATCAGGTGCGGGTTGGGTTCATTGGCCATGCTAAATTGACCCTCGTGTCAGGGGAATTAGCAGGGTAAGTATGTGGGGTTAAGGGGATAGGGCCTGGGTGGGATTGTGGTCGGTGCAGACTCAACGGGCCGAATGGCCTCCTTCTGCACTGTACAGATTCTATGATTTTACGATTCAAGTAATGTTACAATACATGTGCAAGGAAATCCACCAGAGGGCAGCAATAGTTTAGTCCAGCTCCCTAATCGAATGGAACGTTCCGCAGAAAACCCACTGACAGAAAATTCGGGACTAAAGAGAAAACAAAATCTGCTGGAGGTTGTTGCAGTGTGTCAGAATCCGGAGGAGAGAAGCTGGGAGGGTTATTGGGAACGTCTGGGGGAAGAAGACCGATAGGATAGCTCTCACAAAGAGCTAGCACTGACATGATGGACCAAATGGTCTCGTTCTTTGATTCCTTGTGAGATTGTTCAAAGTATTGGGTTAATTTGCATTACTCAGTGGCAAAGCCTCCACTCTTTTACCTCAGACACCATCCTCCTCCCATTTGGCTGCCTGTGGCCCCCTTTCTACTGATGTTTCCCGACCTATTCTATTTTATCTCAGTAAATGTAGGTAATTTGTTGGAGGTGAGGCATTGCAGCGAGGAAAATGGGGAAGAGGCCTGGTGCGATGACGCAGCCTAGTTTGACGCTGGTTTTCACTGAGACAGGGTTGAGGGGGAAGGGTTGCACTGGGTTCCTTTAGTGAGGGTCACAGCTTACAGGTCATCGTGAAGAACAGTGACAAACTTCTAAAGGCAGTCAAATTTGAGCAGGATGTTTCATAAGCCTCCGTGTTTGACAGGCTCAAATGTCGATTGAGGTCACGTACAGTGATTGGTGCTGTTCCTTGGAATTCCACCCCACCCCATTTCCTTGGAGTTGGCAGCTTCTCTGGATCCAGTACCCCCGCTGCTAAAATATCCAGCAGCAGCACCATGGTATGAGGCGGCACGGTGGCACAGTGGTTAGCACTGCTGCCTCACAGCGCCAGGGACCCAGGTTCGATTCCCGGCTTGGGTCACTGTCTGTGCGGTGTGGTAAACCACTGTTATCTGTTATCTGTAGTGGTTAACCACCGTAGTTAGTATTTCTCAGTACCTGTATATGTGGCACATCCATGTCGGTTCCGCCCAAGTCTCCTCCCCCTGGTCCAGGTATAAAGGCGGTGGCTCCTCCCCCTTACCTCCAGTACAGACCAGATCACTGACAGGGATGGCTCCACGTTCTTGCTAATAAAAGCCTATTTGTCTTGCTCACAACTCGTCTTGACTCGATTGATAGTGCATCATGCGGAATCTGCACATTCTCCCCGTATCTGCATGGGTTTCCACCGGGTGCTCTGGTTTCCTTCCACAGTCTGAAAGACGTGATGGTTAGGTGCATTGGCCGTGCTAAATTCTCCCTCAGTGTACCCGAACAGGTACCAGAGTGTGGCGACTGGGGGATTTTCACAGTAACTTCATTGCAGTGTTAACGTAAGCCTACTTGTGGCACTAATAAATAAATTTAAATTTTAAAAAATAACATAACTTCAGGGAGCTGACGCAACTAGGGTTGCCAACTGCGATTAAATGTATTCCTGGAGGTTTCATCATGTGACTTGCCCCCCAATGTCCTACCATTCTTCAGGGTACACACATCCATCCTTGTGACACACTGCTCTCTGATACCAATTGGAAAGCAAGAAGAATCATTACCCAATCAGATGATGCTTGACTGTCAACCAAACGGCCATTGTTTTCTATTTTCAACAATTTATATCTGGGACAGAGAAATGATCAATTTCTTTTTAAAAGAAGCCCCTTAACGTCCCTATGATATTTCTCCAGGGCCACACACAGCAAGTATCCTGGAGGCTGATCCTCCTCTCCACTCCTGGAGAATGTCAGCCTATTTTGTATTGTTGGCAACCCTAGGCACAACACAGCTGTCTGCCACCCAGCAGACTGGTAAAATCCCAGCCTTTATCTCATACTTTCAGAGTGCAGGATATTTTTCTTTTCTTTAAGATTCTGCTGCTTGGTTAGAATTTCCAGCTTGGACGCAGGGTGAATCACATCACTGGCAGGATGAAGCTGGTTCCCGAATACATTACAGAACAGCAACACTCCAGGAGTTGGATGGTGTCATTGATCATCAGAGTAAAGCCCAAGGACATTCTCAATGTCATTGAAACAATCTCCTGTCTCTCGTTACTTTATCCGACACATGCAGACACTTGGAGGAGGGGGGTGGTTAGTGATGAATCTTCAAGTTTTCTTTTGGCACTTTATCAGTCAGCCCAAGATCCCAGGATCAAATCAGGTAAACTGAACTGCAGCGATACCAAGTTTTGTTTTACTTTATGTTACATTAAAGAGAGCGGCACAGTGGTTAGCACTGCTGCCTCACAGTGCCCAGGTTCAATTCCCGGCTTAGGTCACAGTCTGTGCAGAGTCTGCATGTTCTCCCCGTGTCTGCGTGTGTTTCCTCCGGCTGCTCCGGTTTCCTCCCACACATAGGTTGAATCTGTGCCCTCTAGATCTTGATGCTGTATTGAGGGGGAACAGTTCCTCACTCTTTACTCTGTCCATCCCCCTCAGGATTTTTAACATCTCTATCAAATCTCCTCTCAGCTCTCTTTTCTCCAAGGAAAACAGTCCCAACCTCTCCAATCTATCCTGATAGCTACAGCTCTTTATCCTTGAATTCATTCTTGGCAATCTTCTCTGTTTGCTCTCCAATGCCTTTGCATCCTCGAGTATTGCACCCACATAGAAATTAGAAGCAGGAGTAGGCCATTCGACCCTTTGAGCCTGCTCCACCATTCATTTTGATCATGGCTGATCATCAAATTCAACATCCTGATTCCCCCCCTTCCTCCCAAATCGCTTGATCCCTTTAGCCCCAAGAGCTATATCTAATTTTTTTTTGAAATCAAACAAAGTTTTGGCTTCAACTACATTCTGTGGCCGTCAATTCCACACATTCACCACCCTCTGGGTGAAGAAATTTCTCCTCACCTCAGTTCTAAAAGGTTTATCCCTTATCCTCAAACTATGACCCTTAGTTTTGGACGTGCTGGTTAGGTGCATTGGTTATGCTAAATTCTCCCTCCGTGTTCCCGAACAGGTGCCGGAATGTGGCGACTAGGGCATTTTCACAGTAACTTCATTGCAGTGTTAATGTAAGCCTACTTGTGACACTAATAAATAAACTTTAATTGTTCAAACTTCATCTCTTCATTTTACAACAAGGGTATCGAAGAATAGAGAAAGTGCAAAAGAAGACGTACCGAAGGATGACATAATAACAAAGAATCCAGCTGTCTGGGTTCGGGATCTTTTATCTAGAAAAGAGAATTAAGGGTTGACCAACTGGCAATCGGGACGGTCACAGAATTGTCACCCAGGATCCACGTTCAATTTCGGCCTCAAGTCACTGTCTGTGCAGAGTTTGCATCTTCTCCCCGTGTCTGTGTGGATTTCTTTCAGGTGCCCCAATTTCTTCCCACAGTCTGAAAGTTGTGCAGGTTATGTTAGGACTGGCCATGCTAAATTGCCCCTTAGTGTCCCAAGATGTGTAGGTTAGCTGAACTAATCATGGTAAATAAATGGGCTTATGGAGATAAGGCAGGGGGGTGGGCCTGGGTAAGATGCTCTTTTGGTGAGTCGGTGCAGACTCAATGGGCTGAATGGCCTCCTTCTGCACTGTAGGGGTTCTAAGAATCTTTACAGTGCAAAATGAGGCCATTTGGCCCATCGAGTCTGCACTGATTCTCTATCTAGTCTCATTCCCCTGTCTTATCCCCATAACCTTGCACATTCTTTCTTTTCAGATATCTATCCAATTCCCTTCTGAATACCTCGATCGACCCTGCCTCCACCATCCTCTCAGCAAGTTTGTACCCGACTCCAACCACCTCTGGGTAAAAATTGTTTCCTCACATCACTTCTACTCCTTTTGTCCATTGTTTTAAATCTGTGCCCTCTCGTTCCTGATGCTCCATTGAGAGGGGACAGTTCCTCACTATTTACCCTGTCCATCCCCCTCAGAATCTTGAACACCTCTATCAAATCTCCTCTCAGCCCTCTTTTCTCCAAGGAAAGCAGTCCCAACCTCTCCAATCTATCCTGATGGCTCTTTATCCCTGGAATCATTCTCGTTAATCTCCTCTGTATTCTCTCTTCACATCCTTCCTCAAGTATGGCACCCAGAGCTGGATACAGTTCTCCAATTGAGCTGTAGAAGAGTTTGTTAGAGTAAATACAGACGTCCTGAATGAGGGACATAAAGATAAGAGATCCACTGATAAATCCAACAAGGGATTCAGGAGAGACTCTTTTAGTCACAGACTAGAGTGACAATGTGGAACTTGTTTGCACAAAGAGTAGCTGGCGCCTTGATGCATTTCAGTCGAAGTTAGATAAGTAATGGAAGGATATGCTGATAGGGGCAGGTGATGGAAGGTGAGAAGAGGCTCATGTGGAACATTAATAATACTAAATAGCCCCTTTCAATGCAATAAATTCTTTGATTTGATTTATTATTGTCACATGTATTAGTATACAGTGAAAAGTATTGTTTCTTGTAAGCTATACAGACATGGCATACCATTCATAGAGAAGGAAAGGAGAGGGTGCATTATGTAATGTTACAGTCATATCTAGGGTGTAGAGAAAGATCAACTTAATGCAAGGTAGGTCCATTCGAAAGTCTGAAGGTCGCAGAGAAGAAGCTGTTCTTGAGTTGGCTGGTATAGAACCATAGAACCATAGAAAATTACAGCTCAGAAACAGGCCTTTTGGCCCTTCTTGTCTGTGCCGAACCATTTTTTGCCTAGTCCCACTGACCTGCACTTGGACCATATATAGAACCATAGAAAATTACATGTGACCTCAGACTTTTGCATCTTTTTCCCGATGGAAGAAGGTGGAAAAGAGTATGTCCTGGGTGCGTGGGGTCCTCAATTATGCTGGCTGCTTTTCTGAGGCAGCGGGAAGTGTAGACAATGGTTGGAAGACATGATGCATATCACGGTGGCATAGTGGTTAGCACTGCTGCATCACAGCGCCAGGGACCTGGATTCTATACCGGCCTTGGGTGACTGTGTGGAGTTTGCACATTCTCCCTGTGTCTGCGTGGGTTTCCTCCAGGTGCTCTGGTTTCCTCCCACATTCCAAAGATGTGCAGTTTTGGTGGATTGGCCATGATAAATTGATCCATAGTGTCAGGGGGACGAGCAGGATAAATACGTGTGGTTACAGGGATAGGGTTGGGTGGGATTATTATTAGTGCAATTTCGATGGGTCGAATGGCCTCTCCCTGCACTGTAGGGATTCTATGATCAAGGTTTGTTACCTGGTCTGTGCTTTTTGTCCTTGTAAATCCACCCCTCCCCCATAGCTAACATACAATTTCCCCGAAAGGCCTCAACAACTTAGTTCTTATATTAATAATGAGAGCAGTGTGGGACCGGAAATCTGGTCATTTTGTGGGAGCTTTGTTAAGCATGGCTGGAGATAACCTTTTTAAAAATAAATTAAACAATTAAGTCAAAAAAGCTGAGCGAAGCAACATTCTTCTAAAAGCGTTGGCCTTTAAGCACTGGTTCAGTCCTATCTCTGAGTGGTATCATAGAGATCATAGATCATAGAATCCCTACAGTGCAGAAAGAGGCCACTCAGCCCATCGAGTCTGCACCAACCACAATCCCACCCAGGCCCTATCCCGATATCCCTACATATTTACCCACTAGCCCCTCTAACCTATGCATCCCGGGACACTAAGGGGCAATTTAGAATGGCCAATCAACCTCGCCCGCACATCTTTGGACTCAAGGCATTGGGCAGCTTAGAGGTAACGTCTGACTGGATCCATCATCTTGTGAAGCAAGATATGCCAGAAAGGAAGCAGCTGATACAAGAAGACATTGCTTGCCAATCAGGTCTTGGAGCTGCCTGCATTCTGACTGGGACTAATTCTTATTTGAGAGAATATTAAGTGAAAATTCAAAAGTATGAAATATAATCGATCAATTTGCATCATCCTGTCTGCAAAGGCTTGAATTAAAGTAAAATGCAAACCATAGAGAAATCATTCAACTTCATTAATTGAGCCTGTATTATTGGTCTTCTGAAAGAAAATCTTTGGGTGGAATTCTCCCCAAAAAATTCCAAGTGTTGAATTTGTGGAAAACCTGGAGTAATTCACGCTGGTTTTTTCAGTGTGAGTTCACGCTAGAATCTCTCACACTGTGCATTGCAGAGGCCGCCAGTGTGAATATCCTTAAAATTCAATGGCTCAACACTGTCAGCCTCCTGATTGCTGACCAGCTCGATTGCTGGCCAGCCCCGCGACCCCCACAATGCTGCCCCTCTGCCCTCCCCCACGGCATCCCCCCAACAATTGAGCCAGCCCCAACACCCCCTCTGTGCCGGAGCGCCCGATCTTCAGCTCCCCGTCCCACAACAGTTACCCCCCCCCCTCCCCCGCCCCCGAGCTATGCTGATCCCCTGCCCTCCCCCCAAACAGATTACAGACCCTCCCTCCGACTGACATCCCCCCAGCCTGCCCTGATCTCCAGCTCTGCCCCCCCTCCTCCCCCCCCCCCCCCCCCCCCGCCGCCTGTCGTGCCAATCCACCTCCCGCAGACAGACTCCACCTGCCCCCTCCACCCCACCCCCGGCAGACCCATACCCAGCCTGTCCTGATCGCTGGCCTCCCTCCTGTCCCCATCGATCGCAATGGCAGAGTGGCAGCGGGATCCCCCAGCTCCATCGATCGCCTCCCATATGCAGACCACGCTGGGGAAATCCGACGCTGGGAGACGCTAGTGGGGCGCGAACTCTCGCACGAATCCCACGCATCACCCCCCCCATGTGATTCTCCCAGCCCGTTGCACGAAAAAAAATTAGCGTAGCGGACGAGGAGAATCACGGCCCTAGTTTGGAAATGATTAGTGGACTTTTCTGCCCCCTAGTGGTGACAATATATTGAATCATTTAGATGATAGATATCCCTGCTCATTCATTTGTCGAACAGCAGAGAATCAGTGAAGATGCAGAGTTGATTCTTTCTCTACATTTTCTTCCGGAGAGCTGGGATCTGCTTCAGTCGGTCTCTGCAATTCAGTCTCATTCCCCAGCTCTCTGCACAGATTTTATGGGTGAAATTCTCCCATGCCCCGCCGACAGGTTCAGTGATGGACGGGATGGGGGAGGGAGAATTCGCTGGAAGACCCAAAAAGTGGTTGTACGCTGGCGTAAATTTCCCAGGGGATCTCCTGCCGCTAATGGGATGCAAGTGAAGGCCCAACCGGAAACCACACCCCCTCTCCCCCACCCAATTCTCTGAGACACCAGCAGGAAAACACTCCGCGCGCGTGAAGCAGGTCAGAGGCTGCCACTGGAGTTTGGGATGGGGAACATTTATCAGGTGGACCTTCCAGCTTCAGTGTCATTGAGGAGATCTATCTTCCAACCTCAGAGTGTTCCTGGAGTTCTGTCTTCTTCAATGGGGGGGGGGTCACTGACCTCGCCACGCGGCTTTGTCCCAGACAGGAGAATTCTGCTCCATAACTTACTACCCTCCTTCCCCAGCCTTTGAACTCATAGATATTAGCATTACCTTCTGCAGCCTTAATAAGAAACAGTTCAAATGATACAAGTATTTGCGTTACGGCTAGAAAATCCACACATTTGCATCTCAGGCCAACCTGTTACTCGGATTTGCTGATCGTAGGGAACGGGCACAGGCCGTTCGGCCCCTCAGGCCCATTCCAGCATTCAGTTAGATCATGGCTTACTTGTATCTTCTCTCCAACTATCTGCCTTCATTCCAGAAACCGTGACAAAAATAGAACCCGGTTGGTTCATTCCCAAAGGAATTCCCGAGATGTGGATTCTGTCCACTGAAGGAAATCATTTTCTCCTGGGATAAATGGTTTTTGCCTTCAATTCTGGACTGAATAATGACATAGTTGATGTTGAATGGCTCCATCATCACAAAGCACAGGTAGGGAAGGAAGGAGGGGAGGAAATCTTCGAAGGTTTATTTTAGCAGCGGTGACATCGACTTGTGAAATAGTCCGTCAGACAGTGTGAGAGATCCTATGTATGCTTCGCCCTGTTTTCTTCAGTCATTGCAAAGACTTCATTTATGCAAAGACTTCATTTTAAGATATTTTTGCCTATGCAATTACATTTAAATACTAGACCGTAGGGATTAACTTGACTACATTCTAAAGTTAACTTGACTACTAAGGGTGGCACGGTGGCACAGTGGTCAGCACTGCTGCCTCACAGCGCCAGAGACCCGGATTCAATTCCCGCCTCGGGTAACTGTCTGTGTGGAGTTTGCACATTCTCCCCGTGGGTTTCCTCCGGGTGTTCCGGTTTCCTCCCACAGTCCAAAGATCTGCAGGTTAGGTTGATTGGCCATGCTAAATTGACCCTAGTGTCAGAGGGATTAGCAGGGTAAATATGTGGAGTTACGGGAATAGGACCTGGATGGGATTGTGATCGGTGCAGGTCCGATGGGCCGAA